>NC_051157.2:166815983-166860046 GCF_013339745.2 Dermacentor silvarum
AGTACACCGCTTCGGAGAAAGATAGGCCGACGGCTGCATAAGAAACTCCGCATGTGATCTAGAAGCGTCAGTGTAAAACTCTGTACACGAGTACTTGGATTGAAGCTCTAGGAATGCATTTTAATCTGTGCCTCTGGAGCGTATTTCGTGACCTCTACGAACGATGTGTCACACTCTATGATCTGCCACTGCCACGGCGGTAACAGTTTAGCAGGAGGCATAGGTCGATGTTCAAGCAATGGAACACCCATTTGCTCACTAAGATTCCTTACACGTAATGAGAACGGTTTTCTCGCTGCAGGTCGGTTATGGAAGAGTGTAGCAGTGGTCATATCGTTTATGGTGGAATAAGAAGGATGTTCATTGTTTGCTTGTACTGTCAGAAAATACGTGAAACTGCTATATGATCGCTGCAGATGGAGTGACCACTGGTTCGACTCTACATAGAGGCTCTGGATCGGGCTTGTTCGGAAAGCACCGGTTGCGAGGCGGATACCTAAATGGTGAACAGGGTCTAGTATTTTTAATGCACTTGGCGTTGCAGAGTTATAAATTATAGCTCCGTAATCAAGGCGTGAGTGGACAAGACTGTTGTACAAGTTTAGGAGGCATTTTCGATCACTACCCCATGTTGTGTGCGCAGGCGCGTAGCCAGGGGGGGGGCTGATGGGGCTTCAGCCCCCCCCGAAATTTTTTCGTGCCGGCATGCACCGCCGACCAAAACTACCACCGACGCCGGGAATAATAATAATAATAATAATAATAATAATAATAATAATAATAATAATAATAATAATAATAATAATAATAATAATAATAATAATAATATTAATAATAATAATAATAATAATAATAATAATAATAATAATAATAATAATAATAATTTATTTTCCATGAAAAGAATTACATGATGGGGTTCTGGATAAAAAGTTGCACGCAGGGAACTTGACCAGCCCAAAAACCCATCGAAGGCAACAGAGGGTGTCGGGCGCTCACATGTGAGTAAACAGATGGGAAGGTGTCAATTTACAAAAAAAAAAAAAAAAGTGTATACGAGACAGGTAGTAATACACTTTAGCAATTAGAAAAACAAGTAGTCTGCATTAACAAGGAAATATTGAATTTATACATGAGCAATATAGATTACATAAAGAAAGTCTTATTATACGAAAACAGGAAGAAAAATAGGGGGAAAAAAACATAACATAACTATATTCAGTGCAGCATAAACTAAAGCAAATAAAGGGGGGAAAAGTCATACAGTATTGCATATGAACAAACTCATTAAACAACAAGGATTAGTTGGACTGAAAGCAGTTGTGCAGGCTGCATAAGGACAGAAGGTCTATTTCTCGTAAGGCGTGGTTATTGAGTAAAGTCGGAAGTGTATGTCGAAGCATTTGTTGACCATAATTCGTTCTTGAGTGCGGAATGTTCCATTGTTCAGGTGTCCTTGTGTTATAGGCTGCCTGCGAAACGTTCGTGTAGGCGAGCTATGTTCAATCATTCTGTATTCTGTCTACAATGTCTTTTTCATGCTCGAAAGACATTTCGGCACGAACATTGCGTACTCGGGCTGGATTTCGCGGCACCTGGGGTGGATTTCATGGCACCTGGGGTCACGTAACGCAAGGAGCCCCATCCGAGCACAAATTTTCAAGGGCTTTTCGATAGCGAGCGGGCGCGTTGTGGCATCTCGCAGCGGCCGCGGAATCTACGGAGCGCATGGATTTCAATTCCGAAACTGTATGGGTGTAACGTTCTCATAAACTTTTGACGCGAAAGGTGCACTGACATTTCCAAAGGCGTGCTTTAAAAGATTTTCAATTCTGGAACTTTATGGGGTTAATGCTGTTATAAACTTGGACCATCATGCGTGCACTGGAGCCCTCGTGTCCAAGCCGTTCCAGAAATGAAAGCACGCGCTCGCAATCTTCCACACACACGAAAATACTAAATATTACCGTGACTGTGAGCTAGGAGCTGATAATTTTCTCCAAACATTTTCAAGACGCGTACCCGATGTGATCGATCAGCTGGACCAGGGCAGGTAAAGTAAAATTTGAGAAAACAGGAGAAAGGAAATGGCCTATTATTGAGGAAATTCTTTTTGCGGGCTACAAGGTCTGGCTCTCGTTGGCCACAGGGACAGTGGCCCTATGGATTTAAACATAGGCCGCGCTGAAAATACAGGTATTTTCAGAGCGCTCCTTCGCTTGCGAGCTGATTGTGGAGATACATATCTGAAGAACCATTTGGAAAGTTGCCCCAGTAATGCCTCGTATTTAAGCCCAGATGCACAAAACCAAATTATAGAAATCTGTGCCGAAATTATCAAAGAAAGCCTAGTTGCAAAAGCAGGCTGCTTCTCCATACTTCCTGACGAAACGACGGACATCGCTGGAATCGAACAGCCTACTATTTGTGCAAGGTACCTAAACAAGGCTGCCAACGGCATCGAGGGATTGTTTTAGGTTTTACCACCGGAATAGATGCCCTCTCCCTTTGCGACGGCAGGTTCTATGTAAATGTGTACAAACTGTTGCAGATTCTAGTCACCCTTCCAGTGACCACATGCCAGCGCAGAGAGAATATTTTTTAACAAGAGTTTACTAAAAAACTACTTGCGCTCTACAATGTCTGTGGAACGCATGGTTAGACTGGTACTTCTATACACCCACAGAGACGTCGGCATCAACGTGTCCGAAGTCATTGACCGCTTCGCTCAACTTCCCCGCCGAGAGAAGTTTGTCCTTTAGATAGCAAAGCAGCAAAAATCAATGCAAGTAAAAGCTCTGTTCCTTCACGTCCATAAGCTCGTAATTATGAAAACGTATGACTGTTGGTTAGCTTTTAAAGCCGCAGAAATTTTAGCCGTTTATTCTAGCAGTTAGCGTCATGATCAAAATTATCATGCGAATACGGAAATTAGGAGGACATCAATAACCAATTTTGACCAACCTTGCTCATTGAAAGCCCGGCCCACGCGACGTTTGCCAAAAACACACGCGGATATTGGGTAGTAACTTGCCGCATCATCTGTGGCTTTCGTTTGGTCTTTTCTTTCCTTTCTAGCTACCTGATTTTATTTCTTTTTTGAAACGAAGCAAAACCCTCCTTTAATTTTGGGTGCAGGCAGTTAAATTACACATTTTCGTACTCATTTCTGCATTATTCCTCTATTATTCTACCTGTATGGTGCTGTCGCGACCGCTGCGTGGCCCGAGTACATATCACGATTTCTGCGATCATAGTTTTGTTCTTGCCTAAATCTTCTGTCTTTCTGTGCGCAAAGTTTACTATCTCTGACTCCGCAACCTGTTTATTTGTCTTGTTTGACGCATAATATACAGTGACGTTTGATTAAATACGTAGGTTTATTGGAGACTTAGACGTATATTTAAATATCTTGTTGCGAGGTGCTGTGTATACAAGCAGTGAACTTTGTTTCCAGCGACTCTTTTTTGCCCTTTAGCGAGTTGTATCTTCGCATTTGTATATTCCATTCTATCTTCGCATATCTAATGTATATTTTGCAGAACTCCTACTTTTATGTGACTGCCACAGATACGAAGATGAGAGGATTGCCCTTCGGACGGCTTTGGGGCACTTAGAGGACAGTCCTTTTACGGAGGAAAAGATCTTGAGCGCTTGGCCTCGTGCGTCTGCTATGTGCAGGGCTACAAAGGCGCTGCTGTGCTTTTTGAAGTGCGCAAGCCTGTATGACCGCCTGTGACGAAACTCAGCGATGAACGCTTAACTGTAAATGTGCAACGTGTGAACTGTGAACTTCTCTCTTCCTTCTCTTTCAATCCCTTCTCCCCCTTCCCCCGTGCAGGGTAGCCTACCGGGCTCAGCATGGTTAACCTCCCTGCCTTTCCCTTATGACTTCTCCCTCTCTCTCTCTCCTACTTTTTATTTGTACTCACTGTTGCGAGTATAATCTCGGTGTAATTACAATACACGACCGGTAACAGCTGCTCCTGCGCAATCTATTGCAACGAGGGACAGCGTCATTGAGGTTTTTTCCTGGCCGTTGCATATGTGCAAAATTGTAAACAAGGTTCTTGAATGACGAAGATTCATCAAAATATTTGTCCTCAACTTATTCATTTCATGGCCTTTACGTTCTTTATATCAGCTGTATACACTGCTTTGCTGGTTTCGAACTGATATATTTCTAATGTTCGTGTTATATTTTCTTTCCTTATTAAATAGACAAAAAAAAGCGCGGCCGCATTGATATCAGTTATTTCTGCCAAAATTTTTTGGGACATATGAATATATTCTTTTATGAAAAAATACTTATTTTACTTGAGAGTGCAAATCGTTCAATAATTCGTTTGCAGCATCTAATATACAATGGCATTGGCAATGCAGTTATTATTCATGTATTTGATCCCTCGACAACTTCTATAAGGAGGAGGCCGCGCTGCAACCTGAGCCCCCCCCGAACAAAATTTCTGGCTACGCCACTGTGTGTGCGAGATAATTTTTAAAAGGTTCATAGTCTTCAGACACTTTGTCTTCAGATATTTAAGATGGGGGATGAAGGTAAGCTTAGAGTCCAGAATTATGCCCAGGAATTTATGTTCACTGCTCATGGATAGTTCCTCTCGATTGATCGTGAGATTTGTCACCGGTGTCACGCCTCTTTTGTTTGAGAAGAGTATGCATGTACTTTTCTGTGCGTTTATTTTGAACCCATTTACATCCGCCCATTTCGACAATTTATGTAATCCAAGCTGCACCTGTCGTTCACAGATAGCGATGTTACATGATTTGAAACCTATCTGTACGTCATCGACATACACAGAATACAACATGCTGCGTGGAATGACTGTATGCAGGGAGTTCATTTTTACAATGAAAAGTGTGCAACTAAGCACACCCCCTTGCGGCACGCCAGCCTCCTGGGTGAATGTTCTAGATAAAGCATTGCCCACTCTTACGCGAAACGTGCGGTTAGACAAGTAGCTTTCGACTGTGTTAAACATATTACCGCGGACCCCCATCGCAGAGAGATCTCGCAGAATCCCGAAGCGCCATGTCGTGTCGTACGCTTTCTCTAAATCTATAAATACAGAAAGTAAAAACTGTTTATGAATAAACGCATCTCTGATGTTTGCCTCGATGCGAACAAGGTGGTCTATTGTCGACCTACCTTCTCGGAAGCCACACTGGAAGGGGTCTAGTATTTTGTTATTTTCTAGGAAACTGATCAAACGCCGGTTTATCATTTTTTCATACAGCTTGCACAGGCAGCTCGTTAGAGCTATTGGCCTGTAGCTGCTGGCTAAGGACGGGTCTTTGCCTTGTTTAAGTATAGGGATGACTATGGCTTCTTTCCATGAGGACGGGATATACCCAGCCGCCCACATGGCATTAAAAAGTGATAAGAGTGTTTTCAGTGTTTCAGGGCGTAGGTATCTAACCATTTCATACATAATACGATCGCCACCTGGTGCCGAATTGTTGCAACAAGTGAGAGATGCTTTAAGTTCGGCTAAGCTAAATGGTTGATTGTAAGCCTCACTCGAAGAACCCCTGCGGTTAAGAGGCTTCCGCTCTTCGCGTTCTTTAAACTTCAGGAAAGTGTCTGTATAATGCGATTCACTTGATACATATTGAAAGTGTTCACCTAGACAATCCGCCTGGTCTTCCAGGCTATCACCTTGGCTACTTACTAAGGGTAGAGCATGTGACTCCCGGCCTATTAGTTTATTTACCCTATTACAGACTTTTGTTTCGTCGGTGTATGAATTTATACTGGAAATGTACCTTTCCCAACTCTCTCTCTTTGCACGTCGACGCGTTCTTCTGCCCTGTGACTTTGCTTGTTTAAAATTTATCAGGTTTTCAGCTGTTGGGGAGTTGCGAAACAATCCCAGGCTTTGTTTTGCTTTTTACGTGCTTTCTGGCATTCATCATTCCACCAAGGCAGGCGACGTTTATTAGCTAGTCCATTAGTTTGTTGTATGCACCTTTCAGCAGCGTCAATGATAAAACCTGTTATATATGCCACAGCATCGTCTATGTTAAAAGAGGCAATGTCATCACGGCTTAAATATGTTATTTGTCGGAAAAGTTCCCAGTTAGCCGAGTCAACCTTCCATCGGGGAATGTGTGGCGAGCATCTATCATGTTCTGTTAAGCCTAGCATAATTGGGAAGTGGTCGCTCCCAAAGGGGTTCTTGAGAACAGACCACTCCAGGTATGGCATTAGTGTACTCGATGCTATACTTAAGTCAATGGATGAATATGTGTTATGTGTAATGCTGTAATACGTAGGCTCTTTCTTGTTAAGTAATGATGCGCCTGAAGAAAACAGAAAATTTTCAATCAGGCGACCTCTCGCAACGCAACGTGAGTCTCCCCACAAAGTGTTATGTGCGTTGAAATCTCCGACAACAATGTATGGCTCCGGAAGTTCATGTATGTAGTTTTGGAATTCGGTTTTATGTAGTTGATAATTGGGAGGGATGTATATAGAGCTGACAGTGACCAGCTTGTCGAACAACACCCCTCGGACAGCAACTGCCTCTAGGGGCGTACGAAGTTTTAGTTCCCGGCAGGCAATACCTCTGTCGACTACAATAGCCACACCACCGGAAGACACGACTGTGTCATCGCGGTCCTTACGAAAAATGGCGTATTGTCGGAGAAAATCTGTTTGCGTGTGTTTGAGGTGTGTTTCTTGGACACACAGCACCTTTGGATTATACTTATGTAGGAGTTCTTTGATGTCATCGAGATTGTGGAGGAGTCCTCGGACATTCCACTGTAATATTTGTGTATCCATGTTGAATGTGGGTTTTGTGCTGTGTGTTAAGAAAGAGGAATTACTTCACAGAGCCCTTTCCGGGCGCCGTGATGCGGTGTTTTTCTTGTTTGGAGGGATCGCGAGACTCTCGCGGCTCCTTAGGCGCAAGTGGCGCCGTCTGGCTGGTTGTTGTGTCCATAGCCTCTTGCGAGGCGCTGGACACGCGCTCTTGCGAGCGGTTGGTTTGACGAGAAGGCCTCGCCTCGAGAGACGAGGCCCTCGAGGCCACCAGCCCGGAGGTCGATGGCCCCTTCTTGTGAGTTGGCAGAGCAGCGCTAGCTGCACCCGCCGAGGGAGCGGATGGCGTCGCCGCCGGCCCACTGCGCGTGTGCCAGACAGCCGCCGGGGGCCGATGTGGCGCTGCCCCCTGACGCGCCACTTCGGCAAAGCTGGTTTTTGGCAGGTACGATACCCGCCTGCGTGCCTCCTTGAAAGTTATGTTTTCTTTTACTTTGATCGTGACTATTTCTTTCTCTTTCTTCCAAGACGGGCATGACCGCGAGTATGCGGCATGCTCGCCATCACAGTTGACACAGTGTGGAGTGTTTTTGCACGTTTCAGAGGCATGGTCGCCGGAACTACATTTAGCACATGTTTGTCGGCTTCGGCAGTTCTGAGAACTGTGGCCGAAACGCTGGCACTTGAAGCAACGAAGAGGATTTGGTACATAAGGTCTGACCCGTAGCTTGATGTATCCGGCCTCGATGGATTCGGGCAGAACACTTGAGTTAAAGGTAAGTATCAGGTGCCTGGTCTGGATTTCCTTGCCGTCGCGCCTCATCTTAATTCGTTTAACATTGATTACATTCTGCTCACTGAAACCCTCTAGGAGTTCAGCCTCACTCAGCTGCAACAGGTCATCATCTGATACAACGCCACGGGTGGTATTCATGGTACGGTGCTGGGTTACGGTTACTTGAGCATCTCCAAATGATACTAGGTTGGGAAGTTTCTCGTACTGTTTGAGATCACGGAGCTCCAAGAGGAGATCCCCGCTTGCCATCCTGGATGCTTTATAGCCTGGTCCAAAAATATCCGTCAAAGACTTTGAGACAAGGAAAGGTGAAATTGTTCGTACTGATGTATCCGCCTTTTGAGCATGAATAACATGAAAGCGGGGGAAGTTATGCGTTTGGCGTCCAAAAAATTGGAAAACATCTTCGGTGCGCCCTCTTTTCTGACGGCGATCATGGAGTGCGGGGAATGGTTCAGCCATAAGTATTGGTGCATTTTTCGGCAGCGACGCCAGCCACCCACCATGGAGCCCAACGAGGGGACGCTGCAGAAACTGGAAAAGCCAGGTCCTGCAAACGCCAGCTGTACGCCACTACTATAACCAAATATGGAGTATCCAAGGCTGGCTACCCACACAAGGTTAACCCTAGCTGCCTGGGAAAACGGAAGTAAAAGGGAAGTGAAAAGAAGACAGGATAGATTGAAAGTGAGAGAGAAAGACGAAGATTTAAGAGGAGGACAGGAAAAGGCAACTGCCGATTTCCCCTGGGTGGGTCAGCCCAGGGGTGCCGTCTATGTGAAGCAGAGGCCGAAGGGGTGTGTTGCCTCCGCCGGGGGGCCTTAAAGGTCCGAACACCCGGCATCAGCTCAACCCCCAGGATCCCCCTTTCCCCAGACACGGCTAAGCCACGCACGGCTACACGCGGGAGGGTCCAACCCTCATGTGCTCGGGTCCGTGGTGTCGCAACACACCAAACGCCTGCTTACGCAGACGCCCCTGCGGGGCACAAAGCCATGAACGCAAATATAAAAAAGTGATGTGCGCAAAAAGGTAAACGCACATCAGATACAAATGATTCAAGTATATGCATGTGGTCGTTTTGTTCAATGTTAGATCACTCGATCTTTGCGAAACAAAATTATTTAATAGTGCATGCAAAATTGTTCGACATTTTTATCTCCTGTGGCCACCAAATTTTATATATTTCCTGCACGGCGCTGCAACAAACGTTGTCCGTGGTTATTTCTAATTATTTGTAAATAAAAGTTGATATTAGTAGGGTTTATAAGGCTCCCGTATGGAAAAATGAACATGGTAATTGGATGTGGGTGGCTATTTCGAATAATGTTGTTGACTGTCATGCCTACTGTCTTCCCAAAAACGAGCATGCAGGGTAATA
Source organism: Dermacentor silvarum (assembly GCF_013339745.2). Lineage (NCBI taxonomy): Eukaryota > Metazoa > Arthropoda > Arachnida > Ixodida > Ixodidae > Dermacentor > Dermacentor silvarum. The sequence goes on from NC_051157.2 coordinate 166,824,942, forward strand.
AATGAAATGGTTTTAACAGCTGTAGAGATGGTGTATAGACGTTTTGGAACGTCACTGAGCGCCTGCTTCTTTTCTGAAGGCGAATAACAAAGCCTAAAATATTGTTATGAGCCAGTTCTCCGGCGGGTAAAGAAAATGCGGAAGCATAGAGCAGACAAGAGGAGGCAGTGTGAGGTCTATGGTCCACCATCTTTGTTGTAGATATTGTAAATAAACCCCCTTTTTTGTAAATCTCTCCGTAACATCTTCGTGGAGGTGCGGGGTTCGTCAGGAGCACATCCCGCAACTTCACAGCGTACCTCTCGTGGTCCATTAGACCTTGTCGACTGAAGCCCGCTGCTTCAGCTTCGGCTACCACAGCACCGATTGTCTTGACCCAATTCCGAGACCCTGGCACCTTCTCGGGCACGGTCAACATGGACGTCGAAGACTGGCTAATCGAATACGAACGATGTATTATGAATGGAGTGGCCAGTGGGTTGCAAATGGTAGATAACATATTGCTGTAAAGAGGGCCAGAAAAGTCGCTGTAAATTGCGTAAATTTATTAAATAATGACAATGATTAATTATGTGAGCTATGAGCATAAAAGTTCCGTTATGAAGCGATGGCAATAAGACGTATGCAATAGCACAATTGCCTCAAGAGGTCCTTGACATCAAGGGCTTGCAGGCACGTGCTGTGGTGCAGCCTCGCCTTGCGAGGCTGCGCCACAGATAACTTGGCCAGATGAGTTTTACGGTGTTCACATCAGCTAAAACTTTAACACTGCTTTAAATCAAAAGCAGCTCATGGTTCAGAAAGAAAGGGCACTGCATAAGAACATGAACTGTAAGAATGTCGCCACACCCATCACATGTCGGAGGATTACTTCCTGTAAATAGATAGGAGTGGGTTTCATAGGTAGGCCCTACCCTTAACCTGCTAAGAAGCACTTCCTTGTGTATTGTTTTTTTTAGATATCCATTTCCCAACTCTTGGTTTGATCATATGTAGCTTATTTGACACTTCATTATCCACACTACCTTTGCCAAGATTTGCGCAACTCACGCGCAAGGAGAGCTATAGGTCAGTAGTAGGGATGGCTGTCTTTGTGTTTGTATGTTCAAAAACTACTGACGAGGCACTTTCGTCTGCAGTTACGTTGCCATTAATGCCTCCATGGGCAGCTACGCATGGCTTGGTTGTCCTTGTAAGCTGAGCATAGCAAGCTGTACAGTTAAATATAAACTGAATTCTTGTGTTTTCGTAGACTCATGAGAGCTCTAACAGGATTGATTTTGTAACAATAATTTGCTTTATACGTTTAACTGCCGAGAGCATTGCGCATGCTTTCACTGTAAGAATACTTGCATGCGAATTTAGTGCACTGGACACTGAAAAAGACGGTTCCAAAGGCACGTAAGCAACACCAGTAAACGATTTGGAAGTATGATTATAAAATTCACTACAGGAATACTTCTCCCGAAGACGGTAGTGTTTTGTGGGTTTTAGGGTGTAAATGTTGGATGATTTACTCATGCCGTCACTTCCCGTAGGTGATTTCTTACAATTCAGTGACGCCTGGAACTCCGCCATGCTGATGGACGATTGTATACTTCATTGAATATCCCTTTCCGACCGAGAGGCAGACGCTCTGCTTGTCACTGGTATTTCAGTAATGTATCTGTGCAATCGGATGTACTGGAAATGTGATTCTAGATAATCAGCCTGAACCTCAAGAATGTCTCATTGTGTATTTACGGATGGCTGAGGATGAGTTTCACGGCCTTTTATTTTGTTCACCCTGTTCCGGGCTTGGAGTTCGTCTGTAAACCAGTAAACGATTTGGAAGTATGATTATAAAATTCACTACAAGAATAGGTCTCCCGAAGACAGTAGTGTTTTGTGGGCTTCAGGGTGTAAATGTTGGATGATTTACACATGCCGTCACTTCCCGTAGGTTATTTCTTACAATTCAGTGAAGCCTGGAACTCCGCCATGCTAATGGACGATTCTATACTTCATTGGAAGAAGCTGTTCAATCAGGACCGGACATGGGCTCTCGCCTCTACATTACTAAACTTCCCGATAATTGCATCAACGCTGTCACAACATGCATTAATCAACTCCTTACGTCGAGTGAAACACGTGGACACTTAAATTTACACTGTGAGTCTCTTTTTACGAATTTCCTGACTCTCAACTTCGTAAGCGACGTCCGCCAAGCTAACCCTAATGACGAGTACAGCCGGTCGCCATCTTTTGCCGCACTCGAAAGTGAAGCCTAGGAGAGGTTAGGCTTACCTCCCTAGATCTGGCCGAAGACCTTGACCCACTACGGTGAACCAATGGCCACCAACGACGGTACCGAGATGCATATGCAGCACACACAAATCCTACTTCCTGACGAAGCTGACGGCGGAGACTGGCTCACTGTTAAGTACGGTCGGAAAAAAGATTAACTCCCACCAATCCCCCACTTCAATCCCGACACTCATCGGTCACCCGACTCCCACAACTGCCCCGAAACGACCTCATGGTCATCATCCACCCCCGAGAGGGACTCAACCTTGCCACATGGACCACGCTGCAGGTTGATGAAGCCATCAAGATGGCATGTCAGCACCCCACCACTGAGCACGTACGGGCCCTTACAGTAAGAATTGACCTAATAGAAAACATCGCTATTGCCAGCACACCAAAGGAAGATCTAGCTATGAGCATCCGTCACATCACTACAATTAATCTGGGCGGTCGAAAATTTGCGGTCACGGCATATGGGCGGCACCCGACAGCTCCGCTAAAGTTGTTATTCACGGCATCCCAGCAGGAACTCCCACAGGAGTCCTCCTCAATGAACTCTATGCACCTGACAGTGAAATCTTAAACGCCCGGATGCTTGGACCGACATCCGCGACAGCGATCACATTCACTGGCAACACTGTACCCTTCTACGTGTGATATTACAGTGGTGAAGTACGCTCCAAACCATACCGGCCAACGACACATATCTGCCGCATCTGCCACCAAGTAGGCCACCGGACCGATGTATGCCCCATGTCAGAAGTCAACGTGTGCCCCCACTGTGTTGTAAAAGTACTGAAAGCTGAGCGAGTTGGTAGCTATTCATCTTGAAACTGCAGCGCGCGGACAAGAAACGAGGACAATAAGGCGAATGCGACAGACAGGCGCTGTATTGCACGGAACCCCACTCAGCACCACCCCCGCCACCCACAGTGCGCCCTATGCCAGGGGTGTTATCCTACAGTTTCCAGGGAGTGCCCTGATCGACTGAAGAAGACACGCCTACAATTATGTAGGACCAGCCGCCTCGACCACTAACAATCGAGGTCTCGGTCACGCCCAGGCCAGCGACAACACCCTCTCACCCCACCTACACCCAACACCCACCCCACACAATTAGTACCCCAAACACAATAGTGATATTCAACAGCAAATTATAGCTGAGCTAGAGGCTAGCAGAGAGGAGAACAAATGCCTCCACGAGGAAAACAACAAACTTCGCACGTACATTGCAGAACTATACGCCAGTCGCACCGCCAGTCCGCACCAATAGTCCGCACCAATAAGCACACCCTAACCACTATCGTCTTCGGAAACTTCTGAACCCATGCTTCTCACGGAAATAGCAAAACCGACAGAAATCGCGCAAGTCGAGGAGAAAGTCGATGCACTGCATCAGCAGATGCTAGCCATTCAACAAAGTATCCAGCAACTTTCTAATGCAATCGAATAAACACGGCTCGCAAACGATCAGTGATGTAAGAAGGTAAAAGCAACGGCACAACAGGAAGTAGAGCAGGGACACCCTGCCGATCCACCCCTAAGCCAGGATGGATAGCAAAACCAACCGCAGCAACGAAACCTCACTCTTAATCTGGTAATGGAATTGTCGCATCTGCAAACGCAAGCACGGATCTTTTCAGACAGTACACTACTCCTGAAAGCCGCCTGGCCACACTTACAGCTAAAACGCTCACTACAATATAACACACAGTAGGCGGAATGACATCGACCACAACCTAATTAAGATGCTACCCCTCTTTCGGCCTCTTTCAACATCTACAGCCCACCCAAGCAGAAGCAGGTCAAGTTTGACTACTTGATCACCAAATCGATTGCCATAGCCAAAACCAGTAGCCTACTTATAGTAGGCGACTTCAACGCGGCTCACCAGGCATGGGGCTACACAACAGCCACATAAAAAGGCACTGCGCTGCAGTATATGATACCGCAGCACTGTCTCACCATCCTCACAGACCCCACATACCCCACAGGTCTAGGAAACAGTGGCTCCAGAGATACGTGCCCTGACCTTACCCTAACAATGGGATACAAGCCACCTGGCACACCACGGAGGAAACCCTGGGCAGTGATCACTGCATCCTTGGCACCACATTGTACGTTACGTATGCACGCCGCCCGATAAAAAAGATAACACACATATTGGACAACTTTTCGCAAACAGCGAGCGGATGACTCCTCGAGGGCTGTTGCGGATCTTCAACAGTGGGCACGAGAGTTCTAGCAAGACGTAGACCGACGTTCAAAACTCGTCACACTCACCACAGCCATTACGGCAGTAGACCCACACCTTCACTTGTGTGAGTCCCGTCGAGGCATTGTTAGGAGATGGAAGCGCAAAAAACATATGCGGAGACTGAGACTACGCATAGTGAAACTCACGGCAACCGCGGAACTTTCTGCTGCGGAGCTCACCCATCACAACTGGTGACGATTATGGAACAAGTTGCAGGGAACACTTAGCACGGGCAAAACAGCGTCGCTAACACACCATCTTCTTGACGCCACGCAAAGCAAAGCAGTCAGCCAGCAAACAATTGAACGTCCCCTCCACAACCATCCGGGTTCTGACGTCAACATCCTGGAAGAGTTGCGGGTGTGGTACACAGGAGAGTTGTGGGGTGGTACACAGGACACAGGGCGTGGTACACAGGAGGCGACAACCACGACCCGGACAAGCCGATCATCATCTTTGAGGAGCAACAAGCAATCCATGCACTCACACGAAACACCACCGCAGGCAAGGACAAAATAAATAACAAGCTCCTGCGCAATCTGGATGACGGCATTATTCAATCTCTTACTGAACTACTTATACATGATTAGGAGGCGGTTACGCTACCAGCGGATTGGAAGCACTCGCACACTATCCTCATTTCAAAGCCAGGCAAACGCGCCAGCTTAGAAAATCTTAGACCAATATCACTGAATTCATGTCTAGGTAAGCTTCTGGAGCATGCCATTCTGAAGCAAATTCAACCTTATCCTATAGAATCCAGCGACTTGCTGCCCCAAACAATGCTCGGATCCCCACCTTTCTACGCACGACATTCTCCTTCAGCTGAAGGAGCAAGTCCTTGAAAACACCTAACGACACAACACCGGGGCGATCTTAGCACTAGACGTTAAAGGCGCTTTCGACAATGTGGCTCACCATACCATCCTTACAAACCTGTCTTTCCAACTGTGACATAATACTAATAGCACGGTGGTGTGTTCGTTTACCTTGTGACCTTATTGCCTTGAAGTTAATTAGGTTGTCTGTGGTTGGACGGTTACAAAGGAGATTCCAAGCCTTGTTTTGCTTTTTCCGGGCTTCCCTACACTCCTCATTCCGCCATGGAATACGTCGTTTTGAAGGCGACCCATTTGTTTGGGGAATACATACTGATGCAGCATCAATAAAAAAACTATATATATATGCTATTGCATCGTCTACACAAAGTACATGCGTATCATTCCAGGGCAAGTGTGCTAGTTCGCGAAACGTCGCCCACTCGGCTGATTCGACTTTCCATCGAGGAGCGTTTGTAATGTTTTTCAAGGTTTAAAACGATGTCGAAGCTATCACTTCCATAAGCGTTAGTAATAAAATCCCACTCCAGATATAGCATAAGTGAGCTAGAGGCGATGCTTAGGTCTATGGAAGAAAATGTTGTGTGTGTAGGGCTGTAGAACGTTGGTTCTTCCTTGTTAAGCAAGTAGGCACTTGAAGAGGAAGTGAACTTTTCTATTTGTCATCCGCTGGCATCACCTGCGAGACTCTCCCCAGAATGTAGAATGTGCGTTTAGATCACCGACGACAATAAAGTTCTTCAATAAAGCTTAGAAATGTTGTTCTAGAGAGTTATTAACTTGGGGGGATGTGTATAGACGTGATGGTGACTAGTTTATTGAATAGCGCTGCTTCGATAGCAACTGCTTAAAGAGGTGTTCGGAGTTCCAGTTGCCGACACGCAACTCCTCTGTCGACTATTATAGCTACACCGCTGGACTATGTAACGGCGTCGTCCCAGTCTTTCCGAAAAATAGCGTATTGCTGGAGAAAGTTTGTGCAGATTTAGGATGTGTCTCGTGAACACACAGCACCTTTGGATTGTATTTGTGTAAACGTTCTTTAGTGTCATCGAGGTTATGCATAAGACCTCTCACGTTCCAGTGTAATATTTGTGTGCCCAAATTTTTGGGGTTTTTCTACTGTGTGTCAAGATATGTCAAGTTGGCTTAAAGAGCCTTTCCAGGCCATGTAATCTGGGTTAGGTCTTTCTTGGAGCGGTCGTGAGAATCACGGCGCTCCCGAGGCGCTGGATGCGCCGCCTGGCTTGGGGTTGTGTCCATCGACTCCTGGGAGACGCTGGACGTTCGCTCACACAAGTGGGGTGTTTCCGGGGTGGGCGTTGCCTCGAAAAGCTGGGCCTTGGGGGCCACCAACTCAGAGGTCGATAGGCCCTCCTTCAGAGACGGCACAGCAGTGCTGGCTTGTGTTGCCTGGGGGGCTGGTGGCACATCTGCACGGCCCACACTCCTGGTGGGCGGGGCAGACGCTGGAGTCTGCGGCGGCGTTGCCTCCTTACGTGTCGCACCAGCATATCATGTGGTATGAAGAAAAGCAACACGCTTCCGTGCTTCTTGGAAAGATATATTTTATTTTACTTTAAGTGTGATGATATCTTTTTTTTCCACGTAGGGCTGCCCACCGACGGAGCCTCTCGCTGCGGAATGCAGGTCCATTATCAGAAACAATCACCTTGGTGTGTCTAAATGCCTCTCTTTCCATCAGTGCAATAACACTGTTTGCATCTCCTCTTCCGGGCTTGGCCGCCGCCATAAGTGTGCACTGGTCAACAGCCACCATAAAACACTGAGTCCGGCGCACACCCTCCCCTTTCTTTTTGATTTCAGCGAAATCGAGATGCACGACTTCGAAGGGGACGTCTGAATACAAAGGAATGCCCATCTGGTTTCCTTTTGGGCGGAACTTGGCGGTGATAGTCGGACATTTATGACAGGTCTTGACGTAATTCTCTACATCGGCTTTCATGTTCTTCCCCGTAAAACGTTTGTGAACCTTCCAGTAAGTCCGCCAAAAGCCATCATGCCCCCCTGAGTGTGGACTGTCAAGATAGAGCCGCAATATCTTGGATATGCAGCTTTGAGGTACAACAATCTTTCCGTCGATTAATTTTAGTTCTTCGGTGTCTTCCCAAACACTTGCGACGCGTGCCCCTTGGTCGTTGTTTATTGGCGGTATGTGCAACCTTGATAACGCGACCGCGTCAGGTAGCTTTTCACCAGGTCTGTGGCTAACATCAAACGTGAACTGCTGAATTTCGCTAATCCATCTTGCCACTCTTCCCTTCGGTTGTGTAAGGCTCAGAAGGTATGTCAAAGCCTGATTGTCCGTGAAAAGCTTGAACCGACGACCCTCATTTGCAAATAACTCCTGAAGTATCGTAACGCAAGCACTACTGCTAAGGCCTCCTTTTCCGAGGTGGTATAGTTTACTTCCGCTTTTGAAAAGGTGTAGGAGTAATAGCCAATGACCTTTAACTGGTGGCTTCTGTCTTGGCTGAAACCTCGTTGGTATAATTATTATCATATGCTATAATTGGACACGTCAGCGCATAGCTCGCAGGGTTTGGCGAAATCAGGCAATATAAGGATTGGATCTGAAGATATTGCGCAAACCAGTCCTTCATATGCACGGTCGCACTCGTCGCCCCACACAAAGGGAACTTCCATTTGAGTGAGCCTTGTAAGACTGTCATGTGTAAAAAACTTATGTGCTCGTGTCTGGTGCGGCGGACGGCCAGTGACCATAAAAGAAGAAAAAGAATGGCAGGGTTTCGGCGCGAGCTAGCCTGACGTGGCACCTCGGTCAACAGCCAATCACGAAGACACACGGGTTCTGGAAGAGGGAGCAAAAGAACAGAAGGAAGGCGGCGTTCGAAAAGAAAAAAAGAAAAGCCGGTGTGCAGAGTGGACAAAGCGTGGTTTTCGGGCTCCGGGTGCGATCCTCAAGACTTCAAGAGCACCTGACGGAGAAGCGAAGCTATCGGGCGGCGGGCCCGAGTTTCATCACTTCAGCGACGATCTGGCCTCTGTCCTACCTCCAGCCTTTGGTGTTCGTGGGTACGGGTGACATGGTGCTAAAGTCAAGCCCTTCCTACTTCCCTCCTGCGAATCCTTGGCCGAGCTGCGGGCGATCCTCAAGAAGCAAGCAGCGTCTTATCCTCACGCGACCCACGCCCTGCATCTGACTGGCCGTCGCAACGCCACCCCGTACAGCCGCACTGACACATGCCAAGTAACTGTGACCAGTCATGAACTTTACTGTTAAATATAATTCTTTATTGTGTGAGAACATATCGAAGTGCATGAACGTTTCTATTAGTCTTAGTATCTTGGGTAGCTGGTTTGATGATGATGATGATCGTTGGAGTTTATTGGCGCAAGGGCCAGATGTGGCCAAAGAGCGCCAAGGCGATGATAATGACTTGTCAGTGGTAAAGAAATGGTGAATTATAAGGTGTTGATAAAACAGATGTGGCATGGCTGTAAAGAGGCCTAAATAGTCGCTGTAAAATGCGTAAAATCTATAGGTACTAAGAATATGGCAATGACTACGAAGTGTGCTATGGATACGAGGGATGCATTGTGAAAGATTGATGATATAGTAAAATATGTCAGAGGCTAAAAGTTTCAAAAACACTAATGCCTTAACAGAGTCCTTGAGATGTTAGGGCCTGGAGGCATGTGCTATACTGAGCTATTATCACAGTGGCATCCTCTGGAGAGAGGATGCGCTAGGTATTTCTTGGGCTGATAACATGCAAGACAACATCATTTAAAAAAGCGAGGACTGCTTTGGTAATGAAAAGCGGTTCTTTGCCAAGAAACATAGCGGTATGGAGAGGGATAGAACAGCGGTATGCCAGAGGAAAATGTTTCTTCCTCTCTCTCACGGCTTCCCTACACTCCAGGAGGACGTGAAGAACGGTGAGCCTCTCGCCACATCTACCACAGGTTGGAGGATCATTACCATTCAATAGAAAATTGTGGGTACCATATGTGTGCCCTATTCTGAGGCGACAGAATAGGACATCAGTTCGCCGTGTTTTTGATGCAGAGGGCCAGAAACATAACTGTGGCTTAATCAAGTGAAGCTTGTTATTTGTTTCCGCATCCCACAAGCGTTGCCAGTGGCATCGCAGTTTCTGACGCAAGAAAGGTTTCAAATCTGTTGCAGGTATAGCAGCTGTAGGATTAATAGCGTGCGATGTTATTGACGTGGCCATTTGGTCGGCAAGAACATTACCCTCGATGCCTCTATGCCCAGGCACCCAGCATATTATGATTTGTTGTTTAGATGCATGAACAGAGCAGATCAATGAGTAGAGGTTGATAATTCCAGGGTGTTTATGTTTTTGCGGCATCATTAACGCTTTAACAACGCTTAAAGCGTCGGTAAATATTACAGCCTTTTGGAGTTTCAGTCTATCAATGTGTTTCACTACGGATAGTACTGAATAGGCCTCTGCCGTAAAGATACTTGTTTGGGGATAAAGTACATCGGATTACGAGAAGGACGGACCGACGGCCGCATAGGAAACGCCAGCATGCGACTTTGATGCGTCTGTGTAAAATTCAGGGCAAGAGTATTTTGACTTTAGTTCTAAAATGTGCATTTGAATGTGTGCATCTGGCGCGTGTTTTGTGACTTCAATAAACGATGTGTCACATTCAACCAGCTGCCACTGCCACGGCGGTAGCAGATTCGCTGGAGGCATTAGGTGGTGTTCAAGTAGTGGAGCACACATTTCTTCACTGAGCTTTCTCACACGTAGCGAGAAGGGCTGCTTCGCTGTTGGTCGGTTATTAAATAGTGTGGCACACGTGGTGTCGTTTATGGTAGAGTAGGTAGGATGTGTACGGTTTGAATTTGTTTTCAGGAAATATGTAAAGCTGGCATAAGACCTCTGAAGGTAGAGCGACCACACGTTTGCTTCCGCATAAAGGCTTTGTACGGGGCTTGTCCTGAAGGCCCCGGTCGCGAGGCGGATTCCTAAATGGTGAACAGGATCCAACATTTTTAAAGCGCTGGGTGCAGCAGACTGGTAAACTATCGCCCCGTAGTCAAGTCGTGAGCCGGCAAGGCACCTGTACAAGTTCAAAATGCATTTCCTGTCACTGCCCCATGTTGTACGCGACAGCAGCTTCAATAATTTCATTGTTTTCAGGCACTTAGCCTTCAAATATTTGATGTGCGGAACGAATGTGAGTTTTGAGTCCGATATGATGCCGAGAAACTTGTGCTCTGCGCTTACAGGTAATGTGGTACCAGAGAGCTCAATAGCAGGGTCTGGTACTGTTCCTCTCTTATTGGTGAAAAGGACGCATGTGCTTTTCTGTGGGCTCAACCCAAAACCGTTTTCATCAGCCCATTTAGCAACTTTATTTAAGCCATGCTGGACATGTCGTTCGCAGACAGCAAAGTTGCACGATTTAAAACCAATCTGCACATCATCTACATATACAGAGTAGAACATCGTTCGTGGAATAGCCGTGTGTAGAGAATTCATTTTCACAATAAACAGTGTGCAACTAAGCACACCGCCTTGCGGAACACCAGTTTCCTGGGTGAAAGACCTCGACAAGGCCTGGCCCACCCTTACACGTAAGGTACGGTTAGAAAGGTAGCTTTCGATAGTACTCAACATGTTTCCGTGGCCGCCCATAGTGGAAAGGTCTCGAATGATACCGAAGCGCCATGTGGTGTCATACGCTTTCTCTAAGTCAAGAAATACGGAGAGGAAATACTGTTTGTGTATAAAGGCATCTCTTATGATTGTCTCAATGCGGACAAGGTGGTCTGTAGTCGACCTACCTTCTCGGAAGCCACATTGGTAAGGATCTAGTATGCCGTTGCTTTCTAGGACACAAATTAGGCGCCGGTTAATCATCTTTTCGAAGAGCTTGCACAGACAGCTTGTCAAAGCAATGGGTCTGTAGCTACTGGGCAATGACGGGTCCTTGCCCTGTTTAAGTATGGGGATTACTATAGCTTCTTTCCAAGAAGATGGAATGTAACCAGCGGCCCACATGACATTAAATATAGAAAGGAGTGTCTTTTGTGTTTCAGGGTGTAGGTGCTTGATCATTTCATACATGATACGGTCAGCACCTGGTGCCGAAGCGTTGCAACAAGCAAGAGAGGCTTTAAGTTCAGCTAAACTGAACGGGCAGTTGTAATGTTCATTTCGGGCGCATTTCCGATCGAGGGGCTGTCGCTCTGCACGCTCTTTGAACCTAAGGAATGTTTGTGTGTAATGAGATGCACTGGAGACGTATTCAAAGTATTCGCCGAGACAATCTGCCTGATCCTCCAGGCAATCTCCTTGGATATTCACTAAGGGCGGCGGGTTCGTCTCACGACCCTTTAATTTATTAACCCTATTCCATACTTTTGCCTCATCTGTGTAAGAGTTTATACCAGAAATTTACCTCTCCCAACTCTCTCTCTTTGCACGTCTAAGTGTCCTTCTGCCTAGCGATTTAACCTGTTTGAAATTAATAAGGTTTTCGGCAGTAGGAGAATCGCGAAGCAATCCCCATGCTTTGTTTTGATTTTTGCGCGCTTTACGACATTCTTCATTCCACCAAGGAATGCGGCGCTTCTTAGTCAGTCCGTTAGTTTGTGTAATATATTTTGTAGCAGCATCAATAATAAAACCTGTTAGATATGTTACGGCGTCGTCTACGTTAAGAGCAACAATGTCATCACGGCCTAGGTGTGTCAGCTCTCGATACAGTTCCCAGTTGGCCGAGTCTACGCTCCATCGAGGTGATTGTGGCAAGCATCCATCTTGTTTAGTTGAGTTTAACATAATTGGGAAGTGGTCGCTTCCATAGGGGTTCTTGAGGACGGACCACTCCAGGTATGGCATTAGTGTGCTCGACACTATGCTTAAGTCTATGGACGAGTATGTGTTGTGTGTAATGCTGTAGTATGTAGGTTCTTTCTTGTTCAATAAACATTCACCTGAAGAAAAGAAAAAAAATTCTATAAGGCGCCCTCGCGCATCGCAACGAGAGTCGCCCCACAGGGGGCTATGAGCATTAAGATCACCTACGACTATGTATGGCGGAGGGAGTTCATCGATGAAGCTCTGAACTGCGTTTTGGAAAGCTGATAGGAAGGGGGGATGTAGACAGAGCTAATGGTGACTAGCTTACCAAACAACAATGCTTGGACAGCAACTGCCTCAAGGGACGTTTGGAGGCTTAATTGCTGACATGCAACGCCCCTATCGACCATTACGGCTACACCCCCCGATGAGGCGAGAGCGTAGTCGCGGACTTTGCGGAAAGTGACATAATGCCTTAGAAAGTTTGTCTGTGTTAATTTTAAGTGTGTTTCTTGTACACACATCACCTTTGGATTGAATTTGCGGAGGAGTTCTTTACATCATCAAGATTGCGGAGAAGTCCTCTAACGTTCCATTGTAATACTTGGGTATCCATATTGGAAGAGAAGTTAGTGATGTGTGCAAAGAAAGATTGAAGTTACTTCACGGGACCTTTCCAGGCCCCGTGATGGGGGTTTTGTCTTTCTTCCCGACGCGCTCGAGGGAGCTGCGCCGTTCTTTGGGCGTCTGAGACGCCGGTGGTTTGTTTGTATCCATCACCTCGTCTGAGGCGGTGGATAGTGCCCGCTCAGCGGGGACATTCGCGGGGGTTTCGGGCCTTACTGCTGGGGCAGTGGCCCTGGGTCCAGCAGGCCCGCGGGTCTGCTGGCCCTCCTTGGCAGGGGGCGGAACAGCGCTGGCTGCTCCAGCCGGGGGGGCTGGTGGCGTGACCGCCGTCACACTCCGTGTGACTTGGGCGGCCGCCGGATGATGTGGTGCTGCCCCCCGGCGCGCCACATCGGTGTATGAAGGACTGGACTGATTGTGGAGATAGAAACGCTTACGTGCCTCTGGGAAAGATAGGTTTAGTTTGACTTTCAGTTCTATAATTTGCTTCTCTTTTTTCCACGAGGGGCACGATCGCGAGTAGGCGGGATGATCTCCTTCACAGTTGGCACAACGGGTTGCTGAAGTGCAAATGTCAGAAGTGTGTTCATTTGAACTACACTTAGCACAAGTAGCGCGCCCTCGGCAGTTTTGCGACCCATGCCCAAAACGCTGACACTTGAAGCATCGGGGGGGATTTGGGATGTATGGTCTGACTCGTAGCTTGCAGTAGCCGGTTTCAATTGATTCTGGTAGGTCGCTAGTTCCGAAAGTAATGATAATATGCTTGGTAGGTTTTTGCTTGTCCTCTCGCCTTAGTGTTATCCTCTGCACCTTGACTACGTTCTGGTCTTGCCATCCTTCAAGTAATTCACTTTCACTCCGTTCAAGGAGGTCATCTTCCGAGACGACACCGCGCACTGTGTTCATCGACCTGTGTGGGCCCACTGAAACAGGAATGTCTCCAAATGCCACAAGTTTAGAGAGTTTATCGTACTGTAGTTTGTCGCGGACTTCGAGAAGAAGGTCGCCACTTCCCATCTTTGTTACCTTATAGCCTGGGCCGATTGCTTCCTTGAGAGATTTTGCTACAACAAATGGCGAGATCATTCGGACTGTCCTAGTTTCATGCTGGCTGTGTATGACGTGATACTTCGGGAAAGACTGCTGTGGTTTCAAAAAGAAATTAAAACTTTCATCGGTGCGCCCCCTTTTCAGGGAGCGATCAGGTAGTGCGGGAAAAGCATTTGCCATGTATAAATGGAAAATTCGGCGGCGATGGTAGCCACCCACCACCGAGCCCAACAAGGGGACGCTACACGTTTAGAATACTTGCAGACGCCAGCCATGCATCGCCGCTATAACCTAATATAAAATACCCAAGGTTGGATAGCTACACCAGGTTGACCCTTGCCGCCTGGAAATTTGGAAGTGAGAAGAAGTGACTAGAAGACAGGACAGTTAGAAAAGTGAGAGAGAAAGACAAAAGATTGGAGAGGGGGACAGGAATAGGCGACTACCGATTTCCCCCGGGTGGGTCAGTCCGGGGGTGCCGTCTACGCGAAGCGGAGGCCAATGAGGTGTGTGTGTTGCCTCCACCGAGGGGCCGTAAAGGTCCAAACACCCGGCATGGGCTCAACCCCCAGGATCCCCTTTTCCCCGGACACGGCTAAGCCGCGCATGGTTAGACGCGGGAGGGTCCAACCCCCATGTGCTCGGGTCCGTGGTGGCGCAACACACCAAACGCCTGCTGACGCAGACACCCCTGCGGGGGGTAGCTGGTTTGTGTGTGTGACAGCTTGTGTTAATTATATGTTTATGTCTTGTGGACAATCGGCTTCGTTGTTTCATTTCCCCACTGCGAATTAGTCTCAGTGGTGGCCACAGTAATTTGAACCATGCAAGTGTAAATACCCTCCCGGGTAAACAACCCCTCGTTGACGCAGGAACGCCAAATCATCACAAATTGGCGTCCGTGACATGACAAAGCCGGTTGTTCGCAGTTGCTTTACCGGAAAGTGAATATGAGCTTGGCAGAGTTTATTACGTTGGGTGAGCGCTTGGGGCTGCAGGGCCGGAGTTGAGAAATTGGGCTGACGAGCAAGTCGCCAAGGCTCGGGGAAGATCCGAAGGCGCATGAGGAACGGGCGGCGGAAAGAGAGGCGACCAAACAGTGCCTTGAGCTCGAAGAAAAGAATTTGCGGTTGCGTCTGAGGCTCGCTGAGGTAGGAGAAAGCAGTGGAAATGGTGCAGGTCACACGAACCAAGCGGAAGTCTCGGCCCCCATCAACCCACCTAATCTTATCCCCATGTTCAATGATGCTCGAGATGACTTCGACGCATATTTAAAGCGCTTTGAACATGTAGCCACGGGACAGGGCTGGCCAAAAGAAAAGTGGGCCACCGCTCTCAATTTGCGCCTAGGTGGTGAAGCACTGAAAGTCTTTGGTCGTTTATCGCCCGAAGACTCCCTGGATTATAATAAAGCAAAGCTAGCCTTGTTGCAATGGTTTCGGTTTACTGATGAGGGTTACCGAGAGTGATTTCGGCAAAGTAAACCGCAGGATGGCGAAACCGGCAAGCAGTGTGCTACTCTGCTGTTCAGCTACTTCGACCGGTGGGTGGAGATGGCAAAATAAGGGAAGAAGTTCAATGCGGTTCGAGATTTTATAGTCGCAGAACAATTCTTGAACAAGTGCCATAGTCATTTGGCAGTTTTTCTTCGTGTAAGAAACTGCAAGACCATGGATGAGGCCTCGGAAGTGGCAGATCACTATTTGGAGGCACAGAGGCAGCATAATTTACTGGTGGTCAAGGAGAGGCTAGAACAAAATCCTGGCACAGAAACGAATGAGAACCAGGTGTGAAGTCTCAAGTCCGTTGCTTCATATGTGATAAGATAGGACACAAGACATCATATTGCCGTGTGAAGACAAAACAGCCATATTGTGAATATTGCCGCCGATATGGACACGATGTGCAATCATGCAGACGAAATGAACCAGGTTGCCAAAGGCTCATCAGCATGCTGCATAATACCTCCCGACCAGCAAAAGATGCACGGGAACGCTTTGAATGTGGTACCAAGCAGCAAGATGAGACATTTTCTCATGCTTTGGGAGTCTGGCCTAGCAAGTCTTTTGACATACCGGTGTTGAAAGGAGAGATTTTGGACAGACCGTTTGGGTTCTGAGAGATACAGGAAGCAATAGTATAGTCGTACGACGAGATCTTGTACAGGACGTAGCAATAATAGGCACTGAGTCTATGATACTACTGGCTGATGGTAGCTCTATTAACGTTCCGGAAGCGGAAGTCAACATTTCATGACCGTACTTCTCGGTGTTGCGGTCGCAAAGTGCATGGAGAGACCATTGTATGATGTGATCATTGGTAACGTTCATGGATCACGCCAACCCATGGAACCCCATCCCAATTGGAAAGCATCCTCGTTTACTTCTGTAGTAAGTTAATTACGCGAAATGAGCACTACGAAAGAAAACAATGGTTCTCTGTAGGTTATAGTGGGTGCCAAGATCTCGAAACCAGGTTCCCCGGTGGGCGTTGGAGCATTACAATTGTCAAGAGAAATGTTTCGGAAAAAGCAGCAGGAAGTAGAGCACTGCACGGGCTCGGGCTTACCCGAAAGCCCGCGCCCGGCCGGGCCGGCCGGGTAGAACAGTTTTTTCACGGGCTCGGGCCGGGCTCGGGCACGGCGTGTGCTTTTTGACCCGGGCCGGGCTCGGGTTTTTTGACGCGGGCCCGGGCCGGGCTCGGGCTTTCTGGTGGTGTGCATGTAACGTGCAGCGAGTTATTCTCGGGCGCCTCAAGCCTGAAAAGCATTATTTTTCGGTCTCGGCCGGGTTCGGGCCGGTTTCGAGTCGGTCTCGGGCCGGGCTCGGGCCTAAGGTAAAGGGGTGGCGGGCCGGGCCGGGCGGGTAACGGAGATGATTCCCGGGCCCGGGCCGGGCCCGGGTCTCGCCATTAAAGTTTTGATCGGCTCAGGCGGGCTGCCAACGTAAAAACAGGCCCGGGCCGGGCCCGGGCTGAAAAAATCGGCCCGTGCAGTGCTCTAGCAGGAAGACACATCACTTCAAGTTTGTAGAAGCAAATCGGGAAAAATATTCCGGGAAAAGGTACAACCGCCCATTCGTTCTACCTGGATGAAGGCGTGTTGTACAGATGCTATCAAATATGCCCAGGAAAATAATCGATCAAGCAGTTGTACCAAAGTGCCTACGCCTCGAAGTCCTTAATATGGCACATGAGAACTCCTTGTCTGGGCATCAAGTCATACGGAAAACCACGGAACGGGTCTTTGGATCATTTTATTGGCCCACCGTCCAAGAGGACGTTAAAGATTTGTGAGATCGTGCGATGTATGTCAAAGAACCTTTTCCAAAAGGTAGAGTGGGCAAGGCTCCACTGGGACGAATGCCGCTTATAGATACCCAATTCGAACGGGTAGCGGTAGATATCATCGGTCCCTTGACTCCACATCGAGTAAGGGCAACCGATATATACTCACTCTTGTGGACTTTGCAACTCGCTTCCCGGACGCCATCCCTTTACCTTCTATCGACTCAGCAAGTGTAGTCGAAGGGCTGGTTGAAATGCTTTCAAGGATCGGTTTCCCACACGAGATCCTTTGTGACCAGGCATCTTGTTTTACATCAGAGTTGATGAGAGAAATAGTGATTTACTCGCCATCAAGCATCTCAGTTCAACGCCTTATCATCCAATGTGTAATGGAATGGTGGAGCGCTTCAACGGAACCCTTAAGATGATGCTGCGGAAACTATGCCAAGAAAAACCAAAAGCCTGGGATCGATATCTTGCTCCTCTTCTATTTCGTACCGTGAGGTGCCACAAACAAGCCTCCGTTTTTCGCCATTTGAATTGATATACGGACGACAAGTACGAGGACCCTTGCCATACTCAAGGATATCTCGACAAGAGACAGGCTCAAGGAAGATGTTAAGACGACATATGCATATGTCCTCGACCTCAAAAACCGACTAGAAGAGACTTTGAAGTTAGCTCACCAGAACTTGTGCAAGCTCAGAGGACTCAAAAGGGGTACTACGACCGAAACAGTTGTCGCCGACAGCTGAAGATAGGAGATCGCGCGCTCATACTCCTCCCAACAGTGATAACAAACTCATGATGCAATGGAAGGGACCATTTGTAGTCACCGGAAAGAAAAACAACTTTGACTACTGGTTGGACGTGGGCCATACCAATAAATTATTCAACATCAACATGCTGAAGCGTTATGAAGAGCACCAACCACTAGCCGCGTTCCAAACTTCCTCGTTTGTCGTGGTGGAAGAGCCAGAAACTGAAGCCCCTTACCAAGCTTTAAAGCTGAAGCAGGCGGAGGTATCGAAAGCGTTCGCACATCTGATGCCCTGGATGAAAGCCAAAGGTCTGAGCTGCAAGAACTGTTAGTACCTTATAAAGACATATTTTCGGAAGTACCGGGCAAGACAACACTCCTCGAATGTTGCCTTGAGTTGACAACTTCAGAACCGATTAACACACCGCAATATCCTTTGCCCTTTTCCATGAAGGAGATTGTTGAACGGGAAGTGAATGACATTTTACAGCTAGGCGTGATCGAACGCTCAAATTCTCTCTACAATTCACCTCTAGTTCGTTAAAAAGCCAGACAAAACGTACCGAGCGTGCATTGATTTCCGGCGCATTAACAGTGTGCTAGTCTCGGATGCAGTAGCCAATACCAAGGACGGACTTGATGTTCGCGGAAGTGGGAAACAAGATCTATTTTTCAAAACTGGATCTCACAAGGGGTTATTGGCAAGTACCACTCGAAGAGAAGTCCAGAGCCAAGACGCATTTTCCACACAATCCGGACACTACCAATTCTGTTTATGCCCTTCGGCATTAACTCAGTTTCGGCAATTTTCACTCGCCTCATGCGCACTCTTCTAGCTGGCTTGAATAACGTTGTGCACTATATAGATGATGTGCTAGTAGCCACAGTTACTTGGGAGGAACATGTCTACACGCTCCGGCAGGTGTTCGAAAGAATTCGGAGCGCAGGGTTAACAGTCAAACCTCAAAATTTTGAAATAGGAACCACTTCGATAATATTTTTAGGCCACCGGTTAGGAGGCAATAAGATAGAACCTGTCTACAGCACGATAGAAAAGATATTAAATGCTCCAAAACCAGAAACCAAGAAACAAGTACGTTCTTTTCTTGGACTCACTGGTTATTACCGAGACTTCATTCCCCATTACGCTGAGAAGGCCCGACCTCTTGTTGAATTAACGCGAAAGAGAGAAAGCAGCCGCGTGATTTGTACCCCTCAAAGAGAAAATGCATTTCAGGATCTAAAGAACGCGCTAAGCTCGAAACCCATTGTAAGGGCGCCTAACCTCCAGAAGGAATTTTTTCTCCGCACAGACGCCTCTGACACCGGCATAGGTCCAGTTTTAATGCAAGAACATGAAGGGGGTTCTTCATCCCGTTTTCTATGCGAGCAGGCAGCTTATCTCACGTGAAACTCGATATTCCGCCATTGAAAGGGAATGCTTAGCATTAGTGTGGGCGATCGAGAAGTTCCACCTTTTTCTATACGGAACTACATCCAAACAGATCACCAACATCTGTTGTATTTGTCGCGGGCTAAACATCTCAACAGCAGAGTTCTTCGATGGAGCCTAGCTCTTCAAGAATGTTATTTCAAGGTCGAATACATAAGAGGCTCCGAAAATGTTGAAGCTGATTATTTGAGTAGGTCAGGATCATCTATTGAATCCAGCACTTAGGAAGCTCATGATTTTGTATGCTTTCTTATTTTTTTTATGGTTGAAGTCTGCATGTCGCTCAATCTGTTTAGTACATGCACTGTATGAAGTCTCACGAGTCCACGCGCATCGCCGCAGTTTTTTTATTACTTATTTTCGCTTCATAAAAAAAACTTTACGAAAAGGGGGACTTTTTGTCATGTACAAAAGACTTATGTGCGCGTGTCTGGTGCGGCGGACGATCAGTGACCATAAAAGAAAAATAATGGCGGGATTCGGCGCGTGCTCGCCTGACGCGGCCCCTCGGCCAACAGCGAATCACGAATCAGCGAATCACGAATCAGCGAATCACAGCGCCTCACGATTGCTGGAAGAGGGGGCAGAAGAAGAGAAGAAGGAGGGCAGCGTTCGAAGAGGAGGCCGGTGCACGAGGGACGAAGCAAGGATGTCGGGCTCTGGGTCCGAACCTGAAGACTTCAAGAGCACCGGGCGGAGAAGCGAGGCTGTCGGACTGTGGGTCCGAATCTCAAAGACTTCAGGAGCGCCGGGCGGGGAAGCGAAGCTGTCGGGCTGCGGGCCCGAGTTTCATGACTTCCGCGACGATCCGGCCTCTGTTCTACCTCCAGCCTTTGGTGTCCATGGGTCCTGCAGTGACGTGGTGCTGAAGCCAAGCCCTTCCTACTTTTCTCCTGCAGCTTTTCGGCCGAGCTGCGGACGATCGTCAAGACGCAAGTAGTGTCTTATCGTCTTATACTCCCGCGACCGACGCACTGCATCTGACAGGCCGTCGCAACGCTGCCCCGTACAGCGCTGCACCAACGCTACCAATTAATTGTGACCGGTCACAAACTTTACTGTTATATATAATTCTTTATTGTGAGAGAACATTTAAAAGTGCATGAACATTTATATTAGTCTTAGTATCTTGGTTAGTTAGTTCGTGTGCGTGACAGTTAGTGTTAATTATATGTTAATGTCTTGTTAACAATCGGCTTCGTTGTTTCTTCTTCCCACTGCGAATTAGTCTCAGTGGTGGCCACAATAATTCGAACCGTGCAAGTACAAATACATTCCAGGGTAAACAACCCCTCGATGACTTAGGAAGACCAAATCATCACACCCAGTCTCCAATTGAAGGCTGCTGAGCGTCCGTCGTGCGGGCAAGCGAGCTTGTTGAGACTCTTGGCGCACTTGCATTGGGCCTTACCGAGGTGAAGTTAGAAAGCAGCCGAGAGCTTGCACAGAAAAGAACGCGCACATAACACAGGCTTGCAACACCGTTCTAACACATGGTGCAATAAAGATGAGCATTCTTCCACTTCGCTGCCATCGAAATGCGGCCACCAAAATATCTGACAGTTTGAAAGAGGGAATTCTCCAATCGAATAGCCAAGGTTATTCAATTCGTAAGAAATATCTGAAGTATTCGGACAGCGCGAACGGTAACGTGTTTGTGATTATAAACCGAAAAATACTGGCGGTTTCTTCACATGGAAACTAACAGTGTATGTATGTATAAGGCCAGGCAAATTACAATTTATTCAAATAAAGACTGTTTAACTGTGCCTTGCTGATGCACAATCCACATACATTTAGCATTCACCAAATTTTCATGCACGAAACAAACATTATTTGTCCATTCAGTCATTAACAATAGAGTAGTATGCACTCATAATTTTTAGGCATATTACTGTTGTATCTCATAATATCACAACTGTTTGCCTTTTCAGGATTTATTACTGGCAAGCAACAGAGAAGTGGACAGCATCATCTGAAATGTACTACATCGGTAAGTGGAATCAGGGATAAACCGGGATAAAAGACGCGAAAAAGATGTGAAATCTTTTGAGCTAATTGTTATTGATAGCAGCACATAAAAATAAATTGACTCGCCATCTCGGTCCTGCGAAAGTGGATGTCCAGGGAAGCTGTTGAAATCACTGCTACAACTGCTGAGAGGGGTATGCAATACTTCATTGCTTAAGGATAATTGTAGTAATTGAATTTAGAGTAATGGTAGTAATGGGACTAATGGTAATTTCGGCAGCACGCCACCGCTGGTCGAATTGCCATTTTGTGTGCCTTTGCTGCGCCTCGTATTTACGCTGCACCGACAATGAAATCAGTTGCTAGGCTGGTTCTTCTACATATGAAAGGCGAGTGACGTCACTGCCCACGTCGCAAGCTGCCGCGGCGACGGCAACTTGCGCATCAGTTGTGTTTACCGGGATACGTACGCAGGGAGCACTCCCTGCTTCCCATTGTTATCAGGAGCACCTTATTATCAATGATGTGGTTTGGATGCTTGTTTTGTGCTTGTTCTTTGTTGAAAGGAATGCTGTGCGGAATGTTGTATGGGTGATACCAAAGGACGTATGCACTTTTCGCTTCAGTCGCTGAAGGTCCGTGAGGACGCGCGCGAAACATTCCGACTAATTAGAGGCTAAGAGCTTCGCTGTAATATCTACTCGGCACTATATAAAGCTGACACAAGCAATCTGAGCTCTTAGATGCGTAAACATTGATACATCGAATACTGGTGTGTAACAACCTCCTGTGACTTTTGATGTAACGTCTTAACTGAACATGATGCTTTGACCAGTGAGGATATTGAGCGATAACAAATTCGTATTCTTAATGTGAATGGCGCATTCACTAATTGACCGATTGCTAATACATGTTTGCGCTATGTGCGAGCTACTACTGCTGAATATCGAACGTCGCCTTCACCGACAAGAATGTGCTCCGAACCCTTCGTGCCTTACTCGTGGACACTACCACGAAACATTGGAACACTTGCTGTTAGGTTGACAAATATTCTGCAACTGTCTCTGTGCGACGGTTAACGCGATCCCAAAGTTTAATCTGGCTCGAACTCCGTTCTATAATTACTTGTTTCCAAAGGTCACGCTTCCACTCGTCACGCTTCCACTTGATATAAAGATTACAGAACTGCGCTGGAATTCTTGTCATCAACGGTGCTATAGTTCTTGTCTGTAATGCTTTTTATCTATCAATACCTTCTTTTAACAACTTTTTTCTACTATTTCTCCTCTTTCCTCTCCTCTTCAAGCCCGTGGGCGTGGTGTAACATTTAGCGGACAATTAACAGCCCGTTTTTTCCCTTGGTGGTGTCTGTAAATGTTCAGAGGACTAATAATAATCAATCAACCATTCATATACCGTGCGCAGGAAAAACCTTAATGTCTAGGTGCTGGAGCAGGCTTAAAGATCAGAAAACAAAAATAACTCCAAAGAGAGTTCTTTTTATGAAAGCAAGAGTGTACTGTTGAATGTAAGAATAATCATGAAAGCAGGAGTGTATTGTTGTGATCCGTATTTGGGGTCAGTGGTTCGGACTCGAGCCTCACTATGATGTTCACTTGCCTAAGCCACCGGGGCGCTTAAACATGGTAGCTGGCCTGCGGTAAACCGGGGCGTCATACCAAGCTGGCTAAGCAGGCCCACGCCGTTGTCCGTATCTATCGCTGAGAGTTGCCTGTCGGTGAGGAGATCAGGTCAGGAGTGCGAAGGAAACGCGAAACGAGCTTATTTTACATATTTGCACAACTGGCTACAGATATGTGAGCACACTCCGTGTAGGAGCACTTAAAATATTTCACCTCACTACATGACTGAGCATAGACACGTCAACACACGCATATCAGCGCACAAACTCTTCACCAAAGGTGTCCGCTTTTAATACATTGCTTTTGCCTAGGTAACTAGACGAGGGAATCTGATGACTGTGTCTCGGTCATTATATTGGTCAAACTGTTCGCAAAATACCACCTATGACATCTCACTTTTCTGCCGGACTCTGCCTCAAATGTTACTCGATCGCTCCCCGTATATGACTGCATCAACATGGCTAATTGCTAACCTCGATGCAATTCCCCCGGAAATCCTCGACGTTAGCCTTTTTGAATAAATCATTAGGCTTCCCATGATGACCAGCTTGCAGTGACCTGGCAAGCCTGTCCTTCAGTGTTGTCACCGCTTCTACAGATTCCAGTGGTCGTTGTCACCTTGAATCTTTGTTGACCCGTCAGCAGTTGGCGCCAGAGCTCCGTCGTCGTCTAGGCAGGCGCTGGTGAAGTGGTCGCTCCGTGGGAAGCATCCATGGAATGTCTATTGCCGTCTTGAGACGTAACAGTACATACAAGAAAGCGCAAGGTAAATAAAATTGCGTAAGGCAGTTGAGGAATGTGTGAAACTTAAGCGCAACAACGAAAGGCTCGGAAAGGAACAATGACAGCGACTCATGAGAACTAACGACATCACGAAAAGACGTTTTGTGTATTCTGTGGACAGTTGAGTGTTGGTAATGAATAGACAGATCATGGAACGATCTATGTTCTCTGGCGATCTTGCGCGGAATAAGAGACATGATACAACTGAGGTCAGGGATGGTGAAGTTAACTTGAAAGACTTTGAAAAGCAACAGAGCGTCAGCGCGATTATGTCGGCAGCAAACTATGGGCAAGGACAGATATACAACAGTTATAGAACAAGGTCCACTGTCTGTGTAAGCAAAGCGGGGGTTTGTTATGCTTGGAAGCTTTTTCTGAGCCTGATCGATAATGTCACTGTTGGATCTAGAAATGCCATTCTAGACGAACGACACGTGTTCGAGTTGAGGAAGAGAGACTGTTGAGTACTAATTGCCGAATGGTGTAGGAGAATTGAATTCTCTCCATAGTCTGGAAACAGAGCAATGACAGCGCACACCCCGGATTGCAGTGCGTTTAGTGTGAACTGAGAAGTTTAAGCTTACATCAAAAAGTACACCGAGATAATTGATCTCATGGACATTAAACGTTTGTACAGAATCTACAGAATAAGGAAAAGAAATGCTTGCTGTTTTGGGTGTGAAAGTCACGACTTTGCTCTTAGCATCATTCAAGTTCAGGTTATTATCTTTGTGCCATTCAGAAATAGACGCAGAGAAAGAAACAGGCCAGACTTCAAGATGCGACAGTCATCAACAGCATGATTCGCCCTAAAAATGTTGATGTCATTGGCATATAGCAAGAATCAAGAATTCCGAGTAGCGTAAAGAACATCATCATAAAATAAAAAAGTGCGTTGGTAACACTGATCCTTGAAGGACGCCGCTAGTTGCTATGAAATAAGAATAGCTTGGCCAGTGACGTTAACATAACATTCCTTTTCAAGAACATAACTGGGCAAGAGATTGACAATTGACGAGTCAACACGCACCAACGTGCGTAAGCATTATGAGAAGCAGTGAGTGTCTGCCATACATCAAAAGCTCTGCTGAGGTCAGCTTAAATAGTGTCGACTTGCCCCCTTTGAAATACCAGCGCGGAGATCTGCGAAATTTATGTTATTTGTAATAGTGTAGCGACCAGTGAGAAATCCATTCTGAATATAAATCAATGAGTTCTTCACAGTAAAAGAAACTACGTTGTGAAGAGCAAGCTCAGTAATCTTAGTCATGGCACAGAAAAGATAAATCGGTCCATAATACGAGATATCGGTTTCAGTGAGTTTCAGGGGTATTAACATCACCAACGACGATAACTCTGAGCTTGCTATGGGAAGATAAGACACTTTCAATAGCGGATATCACATCATCAAACAAGACCGGGGAATATCTGGCGGTGACACGTGATGGTGATACGTGCGTAACCAAAGTGATTAGTGAATGACCTCGCTGTCCTAAACAAATGTTACCAGAATGACCATGAATTGCCAATATTTTGAGGTTTTGTACAGGTTGACAAAAATAGGCTCTACGGCGATTCGATGCTGTTGTCTTCAAAATTTGCCTGGATCATACGTCAGTTACGCGGATGAAAAGAAAACCAAATTTTATGATAGAAAACGAGACTCGTATGAAAGAGCCGCTTTAGGTTTAACATTTGCTTTCCTCTTTCAGCGGTAATAGATAATGAAAAGTAAAAAGTATCAAAAATGTTTTCGACCACAGTAACATAATCTTCCTAAAAGGCACAATGTGCTTCTAAAGCGCCCATTTTAGTCTGGTAATGAAAGCCTTCCACTGAAATATTACGTTTTTTGGTTACTTAAATGCTTTAATGAGAAAGCTTAAAGAATGCGTGAACTATATGGCGTAAAATTAAATTAGGGTAATGGTTTGCGAAAACGTTATTTGTTTGTGCTTTTATATAGTCTTTTTCTCTTCGGTAAGAGCTGCGATAATATCTGTGTTTGAGAGTTTCAGCAAATTTAAAAGGCAAATGTACTATTGGAATGATGTTTGACAGCCACGCGAAGCCTTCGCATGCTTAAAGTTACTTAGCGAGATTTTTACAGGCATATTTAATTTTCCTCTCAAGCGTATTTAAAGGATATATAGATAAAATTATACCTTGCATGTGTGAGTGTAAATGGGAATATGTGGTGTTTTTAGAAACGTACTTGAGGATTGATTTGGACTTTATTTTGGACAATGTTTGATGATTTTAGTTCTTCAGTGTTGCGCAGTGAAAAGAGAGCTATATCATATTCGGTACTTTGTTGGCAGGACCCCCGTGATAATTGTACATGTCAAATATCAGGCCAGGGACACTTCCACGAGGATGAAAAACCTTGTTGGGTAAGTAGGCTTTGCCATTTATTAAAGCGATTATATTCCTTAGACGCACTTTCCGGGACTTGACGGTATGTCTAGCTGTCTATCTGGCTATGTATCTATGCCTCAAACAGTCTTTGCGCCAACAAGAGTCATTGCGTAGTCCATGGTAAATGGGTATCGCGATTGGCTGCTTTGTTGAGGCAACATGGTTCGAAACGAATTGTCGGAACACCTTAGGTTGCTGGATATTTGGCACTGTGTACTTGTGTACCACTCTTCAACGAGCTTTTATGATGTCGAGGTGTGCTATATTGGGCTACGGCACTGGTAATGCGGCAGTAAGTATGTACCGCTTTTCAGTGAACTTCTTTGGTTCCGATTTCGAGCGCTGAGTATGTGCCACTCGGTGTGTGCTGCCCTTCATTAAATCTTTTCGATACAAACATTGGCCACTAGGCATGTACCAGCAAGTGTGTGCCCCTCTTCGACGAACCTCTTTAATGGTAACTTGGATAAACAGGTTTGTCACACTGCGGATGTGGCACTATAAAGTGCCAAAAATGATCCGTTAATGTTTTACGAGGATTGGGGGGTACAACTCGCGCCACGCTCGGACTTTATCGCGGCGCCGCTAGATAAAGTCCGCGATAAAGATAGACGCTGCAGTAAGAAGCGTTAGAGAGGAGCACTTCTTCATAGACATTTCGGCGTTGGTCATAACGGGCATCCTTTCATTGCTTTATGACTATTACATTAGTCGTCAACATTTATTCGTGAGAGGGGATTCGCTAGATTTTTTGGATATATTATTCAACAACGTGTGTATTTTTTGGCTAAATGTAATTTACAGAGTTACAGCAATTATTAACTACAGTGCAATACCAGTTTCCAGATTGTACGCCCTTATATAATATGCTTTTTTAGTATTTCAACACAATTACGCTCTTGCAATAGTAACTTAGGTATGCTAGATTTTGTGAATTACAGCATTCCTCGATTTATGGTGCAGTACGATCAAATGTTATTAATGGTGTTTCCCTAGACAGACAGGGAATGAAGCCACAGTGTATTATAGATTTTTATCATGAAATACACGCAGCATGGCAAAAATGTCACCGCAATACCAAACAACCATTTTTTTATTTTAGGTATTGTCAGTAATGAAGGCTCGCCCATATTCTTATGACCATTCCTTCAATGTGGTTAGCGACATCACTCAATATGCTAACAAATGAACTTGATTGATCCGTCCAGTCGGCTTGCATGGCAGCACGTGAGATCTCTAAGACTTCGATATGACGGTGGTGTTTAAGTCTGAATGACAGAAATTGGACGCCGACTGCTTGTGAAGGTCACCGATTTAGGATGGAAAAGTCACAGAACATGACAAAGATATGGCTTTTATAGGAATTCTGTACAAAGCGAACATTTCCGGTGAGCAGCGTATAGACAGTGAGCTGATTGCGCCTATTGATTTTTAAAGCGTCGAACTACAAGCATAACCAGAACATTTGCAAGCATCTCGCCACCATTCTCCTTGTGCAATGGTATCGCCCAGAACGAGAAGTTTTCTTCAAGAGGAAGCAGGCACCTACATGTCGCCCCGACGTCTGTCCGTCATGAAGCCTTACAAGCCTGCCACGATGAACCACCATGGCTACAGGCGAACATTGACCCTAGTCAAGCAGAAATATTACTAAAATTAAATATAACTTATGGGGTTTTACGTGCGAAAATCACGATCTGATTATGAGGCGCGCCATATTTGGGAACTCCGGAAATTTGAACCCCCTCGGGTTTTTTAACGTGCTCTTAAATATAAGTACAAGGGTATTGTCGCATTTCGCCCCCCATCGAAATGCGGCCGTCGTGGCCGGGATTCGATCCCGCGACCTCGTGCTCAGGCCGCCCTACAGAAATATTACTGGCGTATATTACTTGTGCACATGCCTCAACTGTCAGTGACACAAGCCGCCGCCGTTAACTCTTCCATGACCAGGCCTATAGACCGTTTCATCGAGGGCGTCGCCATTTTTGCGATCACAGCGTCCGTCTATCGTCTGGCGTATTACGCCGCCATGCTGGTATGTGGAATCACGCTGGAAGTTGTACAGCGGGCGTGCGTTGACGACGAGTTGCAAGTTTTCGTGTTTGCCTGAGAGGTGTCAACAAGTTTTGCGATTGGGACAGTTCCTAAGCGTGTCGTTACTATAAGCGTTGAGCTTCTATATAGCTGCAATATCAAACGGTGCCAGGCCCTATGGCGCTCCCGCAGCTCTACCCGCGATCGAAATAGCAGGCGAGTCAAGTCTGAACATTGTCCACACTTAGAATTCGAGCAACGTGTTATTGTTGTATATCTAGCTTTGACCTTTTATTAAAGTATCACTCAGGTGACCACGATCAGATGTGTCTCGATGTGCCATGCTGTGTCACGCACCAGCGTGCATCCCAATGCACGTAACTAGCGAAGCACTGAGAAAACAAGGTTTCGTAGGTTTACTGCGCCTACAATTTTTGCATTACAATGTGTTAAATGTTCGTTACCTGGCACCCGGGCACACGAAAAAAAAAACTGCAAGATAACTCGACCGGGAGGGCCGTTAACACGGAGTACTCGATAAAACGACCTGGTGACATGGCCCCGAATATTCCCCGATCAACCAGACGCACGAGACGCGTTGAAAGAATATACGCACTGGTGTAAGTCAGCGGTGCCTGGGCAAGGGCACCTCGCCGACTCGGGAGAGCTGAAAAACGAACAAACTACTCTCTGCAACAGCACTTTTATTCTCTGAAGTAATGCAGCGTGCGATGCGCGACATCCGCCCAACAGCTTGCCGGCGAGATTCAGAAGCATGGGAGAACGGCCGGCACATGGTAGGTATCGCTTTGGGTACAAAGCGAAAAAGAATACACTTTTATTTTCTAAGTCGGCACGTATTGTTTTCATAATACGTCCTCGGCCAGCTTCCACCAGAACTTTGGTTGCGAAGCACCATAATCTTAGAACACAATTGAGCAGATAAACTTTAACGTGTGTGCACGAAGAAATAGTTGACTTGGTCCATTCGACTGGGTGACCGACTCGAATACGCACATTTTGCACATTCCGTTCATATCCGAGTTTGATCATGGGTGTCGAGTTCGTCGCTACGCTCTTACTGGCAACAAAATATCTAGAACATACACGCGATGAAGCTCATAACTTCAGTCCTTTCTGTTTGTGCTGACAATCCTAAACGGACGCTTGTCTGCAACCGCAGCGGCGGAGTCCACGAAGTCGCCACGGCTGAAGATGCACTTCACGTTCGCTTCCGAAAGTTATGTTTGCAGCCGAATACAGCACAGTAGTAGCCCATTGACCCTGAGTCATCTGACATCGCAGCAATCGCAGACGGAACGCGTTAAAATCGCACTAATTGGTAATGTGACCGCTACCTTTGCAAGCTACCACTGGGAGAAACGGCGATCCGCACATACTATATATTTGCTCCAGCATACACATCTCTCATCTTGTTGCTAATATTTGCTCAGGTATGTTTTTGCCTTTAAGCAACCAGCTCAAGCCTCAAATAACAACGAATTCCCGTCCGTGTAATCGTACAGATTTCCCCATCTAATTTTTTTCTTCTCATTCTTGTAAATCTACATAGTCTTTTTGGCTTCTACTCTTTGCATCAATTCGATGTCTGTGTTTCTCTCACTTTCTTTTGGATGATTCCTAGTCGTCTTTTCCCCTTCCAATTACCGTGTACCAATTGCCAACTTTCCTGAACTCTTCCTCCGTTCCGTTCTGTGTCCACGCTTTTCAATTACAGATACTTGTGCACTTTAGCCACATATTCATTTTGATCCATGTTCCTGCGTCTTTCTTGAAAATTCATTTTGCTCTGCGCTTTTTTGACTTTAAAAGATGACCAACCGATGTCATCCTGCACTGCATTGTGTGGTTTTGGCGTGGGCTCACAGAGCCAACCGGCCTACCGATGTTTGGTTAGCTTTCAACGCAGACAAGACATCCGATTTTTTTATGCACCGAATAGCATTTGCGAACGTTAGCACTGCGCGATTAAGCATTTTCGGATCCCACACACTAAGTCACAATAATGTGAAAGCTATATATGCCCCACGAAAGCGACCATCCGGCGTTAACATCCGATGGTACCAAAACCCACGTGACAAAGCGATGACGTCACGATGTAATGTCAGAAAAAACCAATCTGGACCACATCCAAAAAATTGAGTTTGGTTTGACCAATTTGAAAATTTAGTTGAACCGTGTTCCAAACCGGCCTACTTCCAAAATTTACTTGGCCCAGCCCCAAAATATCCTTTGTCCAGTTCGAAAATTGAGTTGACTCACATTTAAACCCACTTGGTCCACTTACAAAGTTAACTTGATCCACCCCCAAAATTTTGGTGGCCCACCTCCACAATTTACTTTGCCCAGGTCGAAAATTCAGTTCACCCGCGTTCGAAACCTACTTGGACCACTCCCAAATTTGACTTCGTCCACCCCACCTCCCAAATTTGGGTGGCCAAACGCCCGCCCCCCCCAAAAAAAATCAATAAATTACTTTGGCTCGGAGGCACTTTGCGTGTCTGCAAATATCTTTATGTAGTACGTATTGAGTAACAGAAAGCTGTATCGAGCGTTTTTTTTTGTTGCTCTACAATTTTCTCATTGACACTTTTCATCTAATTATATTATTTGAGAAGTGGATGACTTAATTAAGACTATGTATTTCAGCGAAATGCCAAATAATTGTCTGAGTACCTCCAAGTGACGGCAAACAACATTACCTTGGCTATGTCAAGCTACGTGGCATTTTAATATTTTGAACTCTTGGTGCATGATAATTGGGTCGCCGTGTACATAAGGGAGCATTGGCTTCACGTATAACTGAAAAAATATTTGGTATCATAAAGGCTAAAAGGCATTCTTTTTACCAAAAAAATCGCTAAAAAGAAGGATTGCCTTGGATAGTTAATTTAGACGAAGTGGAATTGGTGATAAATTAAAGAAGTGTGTGAGGGGGCTTTTATATACAAATCTCACCCAAACAAACAGACGCGAGGGAACTAAATGGCAAACATCGTCACCGGTGTTGGCGAATGTTTAGCATGTGTATTTTCTTTTATTTCCTAATTTTGTTGTGTCTATTACTGAAAAAAAATCTAGATTGTTGCTGGCTTTGCCTCTAACCCCTTGCTTTGCATATGGCAGCGAGCTGTATTGGCAAGCCGTCACAGAACAACGGTTAAAGCAGCAGCCACACGTGCAGCGATGCTGTAGAGCTAACAGTTCCGTTAAGCCGCGCTTCCGGCAAGATGGCAGATGGCGCTTTTCTGCATCGCGATAATTACACTTCATATTGCGAATTACACTTCAAATTGCATTAGCAAGCTCCAATGCATGGTGGTTTTTTTATACAGGCAATGACTTTCGCAAGGTAAGTTGTGGTACTAGTTAAGAACATTGATTTAGGAAGCTATGACCTGCAAGAGTTTCGCCCTTCCTTCATATTTTGATGGAATTGATATTTATTCTTTGTAGGTAAAAATCGGTGGATATAACCATGAACTGGATTATAAACGAGGGAAATGCCGTAATGGAAAGTGTGAATATACTGACATTCCACTGGGTTGTAAACACGTTGGAGAGGAGAAAAGACGCAAGGTAATGGCATGCGAAATAGATTACTTTCGTTATTGGGATTGCGTTCGGAATGACGACAAGCGCGGCCATTTGCCAGGGCATTTAGATCTTCTCACATAGCATATTTGGTTATTTGATGAAAATGGTTATTTTAAATAATTTTCTGAGTCGTTTCTTCCATATATTGCCTAAACTATTGTGATAGTGTTGGCTAACCTATGTTAATAACAAATTTTCTGTGGAAATGCTGCAAAATTATTTGACACATTCAGCTCACTTCTCGTCTTTTACCATAACATGAAAATTACAGCTAAGTAAATAACAAACGATTGTGTTTTGTCATGGATACCTCACTGTAAATCTTATAATTGGTCTTAGTGACTGAATAATGACTAACACTGGTGTTGTGAAGTGAGTTGCCTCAGTTTATATTGGGTTTACTTAGCTATTAGAGTGAATAAACCATGCGATTTCACTGCAATAGCGGCTATGTGCACGCAAGCTGGTTGTTTTGGAGTCCACCGGTGTCTCCTGATGACGCTGCTGGAACCCCAACATCCTTCGCGAGAAAATTAAATAGAAAATTTTGTTTGCCATGCGGTTTTCGATTTATGACCAAGATATTGCCAGCGCACATTGCCTCTCTCAGCTACTCTGCCGATGCCACAGCGATGGAGAATGCTTGTGCAGGAGGGCAAATCAGCTTTAACAGCAATCCATGACGTGTTAGAGGTCGCTCAACATCTCTGTACTGGATATAGCTGGCGTCCATGCCTTCTTTGCCTTCTAGCACGTTGCCTTCCCACTTGCCGAGGCAGCTGTAAATTAAGTTTCTTCCTTTACTTCTATGACAATGGTTGAGCGCATCTGTTTTGTCATTAGTTACCTTCTAATGCTCGGCTTCTGCTCATGTTTACTGGATGACCCTGACATAGTGTTGTTTCATTAACGGCAGGCGGATATATAACAATGTAGTAGCTCTTATAAAAGTTTCAGAGAAGCAAGACAAATCAAGTAATAAGATGCTAAAGGTTGTCTTAGTAAAGACCAGTGGCTGTGGCCAGACATATAAGGGTGGGAAGAAAATTCTAGTCTTTCATTTTCACGAATGGAAGACAGAACTTGCACAAAGGAATGCGACTCACATTCCTGCTACTTCTCAAATGGCATAGCTCACTCGCACCTGTGCACGTTCATTCTAGCCACCACCTCACGAAAGAGTTTAAGGCGTACTGCGCAATTACTTCGCTAGCTACCGTATAACTGCTCCGCGTTCTTGGCGTAACTGTAATGTTTTACGGAAGCGGGCAACTTATGAAAGCACTGTCCCCTATTACAAATAACATAAAGGTACCTTTAAAACCATATACAAAAGGTTTGCGTATCATCAGTAAGGTGTGTTACAAAAGCCCGTAATAGTGAAACTCGGCAAGGTTCTCTCCAGTGCGCACTGTTGCTTTTAGTTTACTATAAAGTTGAATCTAATCATATAAATATTACTAGTGAACACTCCATGTATTCAGCCTATGAAATAACATTAAAACAGGATTTGTGGATATTAGTAATAATAGGTTACTGTGGGAAACTAATAAAATTAAAATAAATTTTCCTACAACAGTGTATGTGGTGCTTACTTCAAGCAAAGAAAAATGGGTCTGGTGATCCCAAATGGCTCTAACGTGTTCGGTATTGTGCTGGCAGATACGTTTCTTGGCATAATATTTGGTAGCTATTTAATAAGGATCATTTGATACTGTACAAAGAAGGAGCGTTGATGATATGAAATACGTTTCGAAGCTCGCTGTTATTTTGAACTTCCCAGCATCACCGCTTTTCACTATGCTATCCTAATACTGAAACTATTTGCTGCATATCATAGTGGGGGTCATATTAGTTATTGTCATATTAGACCACGAGAGTCTTTGACAATGCGTTGTATGTGTTGTGAATAAAATTTCAATTATAATTTGAATTACCACTGCCTACGCCACTATTCTGTGGCCTCTTCAACCTTTATTATGAAGCCCACGCTCTCTATCCTCTTTAGCTCTCGTTTCACACGGGGCAACATAGGTAGAGGCACTTCCCTCGGGTACGTACTTTCGCATGAACTGGCATCAGGGAACAGTGATATCTTGCATTTTGCCTTGAGGAGACCCAGTTGTGTTAAAGTGCCGTCTCAGAATGTCGGCTGTGTCACAAGCCTTGACTGTTGATTCGGTGACCTGTAGTAGGCTTGGTAGGATATCTAAGAACTTGATAGTAGAACGTCTAAGTGCGTCGTGCTGATTGTCAATCACGCACACTTCCCCTTGGCACGACTATCCATTGCAGCGGAGGGGGAATTTGAACTGTCCGACTATTGCTGGTACGGCCAGATCCAAGGAACGTTTTTATTGGATGGCATTGGGGGCGGGCAGCATAAGTCACTCATTGCATATGCTTGTAGGTATTCGCAGTTGCTACAAGACGCTACAGGAAAGCTCCCCGCAAGTGAAGGCTTCTAGAGACTGGCGGGAGCCTCAACGATAGCCATTTTACAGCGATAGCAGAGAGTCCGTGCTGCGCTTTTTGGACTGTCGCCCTTGCGCTGCTTCAAGTGCCGTCCAAGAAACATCCTTATAAATTGGTGGAAGGTGCTGTACCCTCAAAACCGCTCCGCAAGCCCTTCGATGCCCCTGGAGCTTTGATCCCGTGCACTACCATCTGCCATGCCGCAAGACGCCTCCCAGCAAACGCCTCCTCCCGCACCACCCGCATGTCCCGGTGCCCCTCGTCAACGCGACCCACCTATCTTCACTGGCGCGGATGGCACCGACATGGAGGACTGGCTCGCTATCTGCGAGCGCGTGAGTGTCCCTAACAAATGGGACGAGGTCGGCAAATTGAGCAACTTGGTTTTTTACCTGGCGGGAGTAGGAAGTCTGTGGTACAACAACCACGAATCTGATTTCCCGACCTGGTCCGCTTTCAAGACTGCCATTATCGACGTGTTTGGCCGCCCTGCTGTTCGTAAGCTGCAAGCAGAACAGCGTTTGCGCGAACGAGCTCAGCAGGCCGGGGAATATTTCACAAGTTACATAGAGGACATTCTGGACTTGTGCAAGAAAACCAACGCGACCATGTCCGAGTCGGATAAGATCAAAAATGTCATGAAAGGCATCGACGACGACGCCTTTACCATGCTCCTCACCAAAAATCCTCGCACGGTGGCAGAGATAATATTGCTGTGCCAGAGCTATGAGGAGCTGCGCCGGCAGCAGTCGTTGACCGTCGGCCGC
>NC_051157.2:166860146-166894861 GCF_013339745.2 Dermacentor silvarum
AAGCGTGTAACGCTTGCCGAACTTTCAATTAATTGATTGGTTGCTTGATTGAGTGACTTTGTGCAATGTGTTACGCAGGGCAGACTGGCAGATGCACCAACTACAAGGCAATTAAACGCTCGAACAAATAATATGTGCACCCGTCCTTACACTGAAATAGCTCCAAGTGGATACAATCTGTTGGATGCTAAACGAATTATCCGGAAGCTCCACTGCATCGTTTATGTATGCATAAGCACAAGCGCAAATTTCAGTTGGACCACCACCAAATTTCCAGTTGGCCCACCCAAACATTTCAAATTGGTCCACCCCCAAATTTCAGTTGATCCACGCTAAAATTTCAAGTTGGCCCACCGTCAAACTTCAGTTGGACCACCCCAAATTTTATTTGGCCGCCCCTACTGTCGGCTCCCCATGCATTTTTATGGAGCCTTATGTATCCCTCTGGGTATTCTCTATGACACATTTTTTGGGGTTTGAACTGTTCCTCACCGCTTATAAAGCTAACAATCATCAACAATTGCACTATTATAACGACTAAATATCTCAATTCTCCAAATTACGCACTTTTGTGCAGATACAAGGCATTACACTTTTCTCCTGATGGCCAGATTTTCCTGAGGTAAAACGCCAACGAATTCTTACGCATTAAAACATATCACATATGAGGATCTTGTTTCCTAACTCTCGTGGCGAACTGTTCTAGCAATGAGTTTATTTGTTTCTCGCTGTGAATTTCACGTTGAGTGTTTATCTGACATGTTTCTTTTCACACTAGTTATATTAAACGTTTTGCGTTTGTAATGAACGGCTTCCTCCACTGGTTTCGCGGCGGCTCCGCCTCAGACAACCGTTTGGAACTTTAAAGAAATAAACCTGCATCACAAACTGGCGTCTGCGAGAGTTATTTAAGCGAAGCTTTCTATGTCTCACTGATTCGTCCGTGAGCGCCGAAAACGCTCTGCAAGAAAGCCAAATTACACAATAGAACTATCTGCGCACACAATAGAACAACGGCGCACGACATATGTATCGTACATACATTCTCAGTTCTACCGATAAGAACAATGGGAACTGCAACGCCACGCTACCCAGACGAGCTGTAAATATCTGCAATGCATTGCCGGCCGTCATCATGGGTAGGCCGCGGGTACAGCGCACGGGAGAACAAGCTGCCGTACGCGAACGTAAGCGCGAGAGCGATCATGCCCGTAAGGCCGACCCCCTGTATCGGCAACGGCAGAGCCTCTGACCGTCTACCACAGCAATCACAAGGAAATACTGTGCAAGTGTAGAGTCTTCTGTGAAAGTGTGAGTGTGTGCATGTAATCAACGGCTACATGATCTGAAATAAAAGCTATGCAACTTAACGACTTGCAACTTAACCCAACTTCAATGTTAAAAAATACAATCCTAAACAAGTCATCAAATCTCATATCCATCCCATCGGGTCAATCTACATTTCTTGGGTTCGCTTTGGACTTTGATTAAGTTTGCATGGGAAAAATCTTCGCGTTCAATCATCTTTCTTTAAGAAAGCGACTTTGATTTTCGGCTTTCGCGGAACGCAACGGGCTTGAAGGAGCTCAGTTGTTGGCGTATGCCATGACTCAGATGCCGACGGTACACGAAAACGAAGCAGAAGAAGATCGCGAAACGTTCGAAACCGCACGAGCGCTCGAGGCACGCGAGCCGACGTGTAATCCGCGAGAGAGAAGTAACGATGCAGGATTATCGACGTGGCTCTCGATCTGGAAGGTCGCTTCGTCAGTTACGCTCTGACGATGGGAGTGCGGAGAGCCCGGCCACGAGGCTCGTGACGCTGGCAAGGCCCAGGCGTGGCTGTAGACCTCGGAGACGTCCGGGCGAGGCTCCTGGGATCGGCTGCTGCTGCTCACGGTGATTCCGGTCTTCTTCGCAAGAATTGCACTTGCTCGGCCGAGCCCGATCAACCGATAATCGTCGTGACACCGGGTCGCGACGCAGATAGACAGAGGGCGAATAATGCTTCGTTAAGCCTAACCGACGAGTTGGCACGTCAACGGCGGCTGCCGGGGCACCAGTCACGTACTTGGTCAGGTCGACGGAACCGCGAGTCGTCGGCGCTTACGGCATCAGCGACACTCCGAACGAACACGACGTGGACTCGACGAGAAGAGCTTCAAGCCGACGGCCCGTCAGAACCCGCATTTCTACATTGGGGCGCAGTTAGGCTGAGTCTAGGGTGGCCAGACTTTGATGAGTCAGAGCTAACTCTGACTTAGAGACTTTAAGACGGAGCTAGGCTCCGAATGCAAGATAGAGTGTACAGTCGTTCCTTGTTTACGTGAGCATTTTTTGGTTTAATTGCATTTAGTATTGAGCCAGCATTTTGGTTATGTCTTAAGTTTTGTGTGTCTTATGCTTTTCCCAATCCTATTCATATTAAACCCCTTTTTGTTGTGCTGCCAGTCGTATGTATTCTGCTCTTCGGGTATACAATCCTCGATGGGGGAGATGTCCCTCCTCTTATTCTGGTTACTCTGAATCCAGGGTTCTCCTGTCATGAGCTTCTTTACGAGGTCACAGGTGCTATCTAATCTGCCTGCGTCCTTCCATTCAGCAATCATCATGCAAACACCAGTCTTCTCCTCGTTTTTCCCCTTAGTCATCGTCTTTTGACATACCTCACATGATTTTACAAACCGTCTCGCATCACTCTGCACCCCGATTCAAAAGAACCCTTCTGTTATGTTTTCTAACGTGTCTTTTATTCCCTGGTGACCTGCCATTACATTATCATGCCCTAATTTCAGTACTTTATCCCTAAGTTCCTTCGGGACCACAAACTGCTGCACCTCTCTTCCCGACTTGAACACACACCTCCGGTATAATAAATCGTTCTTCTTGAAAAACTCCACCACGTTTCGACTTTTTTTCCTTCGTACCACTTCTGCTATCTTCTAACGACTCGTCTTTCTCCTGTAATTCCTTAAATTAGGCCGCTGTTATGCTGAACCCCTTAATGTTCGTGATCTGCAATGGTGTTAACGGTTTAGTATTCTTACTCCTAGCTCGCGTTTGTACTGCCGCCGCTACCTCTACCTCAGGTGTCTCCTCTTCTAGCGCTTCTGGCATTTTCTTCTTCTCTACCTACTCTATCATCTCCCAGTTAATTTCTGTGTCATCCGCTCTCCTCACCCCCGATACATTCCCCAAAATCAGGCCATACAGAGGATCTTCTACACACCTAACTGTGACCAATCCCGTAAAAAATGGTGTCGATACCTGAACTAGCGCCTCTGGCAAATACTTGACGGACCTGTCCGCCAAAATGACTGGTTTGAAGTAACCGGTCATGCTCTCGGATGGTACCAGACTCTCCCTGACTAAGACGGTGTTCGCCCCCGTCTCTCAGTACTTTGGCCCTGTGTCCTTGTACTTCTCCCTCCACCACGGGCATGTTCTTTTCTCTCGGCCCATCCTCTTTGCATTTCGTCATACATGCTCCTTTGTCCACGTATCTAGATGTGCATTCGTCCGCCCCATGACCTCTCTTTTGATATAGCTGGCAAACCACTGGTGGACCACGTCGATTATCCCTCACCCGGCAATTCATTGCGTATGCCCCAGCCGGTTACAAAGGAAACATCTTTGTGGTGTCCCTTGCCTGTTCATTGGACCCCGAATCCTCGTCTCCGCTACTGCTGCCATCGGCGCGTCCTTGTCACTCTTTCCTAAATTCCTTAGTCCCTGCGCCTCTACGAACTGATCTGAATGCGCGGCCATCTCCTCCACTGTTTTTAATTTCCTCTCCTCGAGGAACATCACCAAACTGTCGCTGCACCTAGCGAGAAATTGTTCTCCTACGACCTTGCCCCGCACCCCTTCATAAGTTTTGTTGGCCTCCGACAACTCCATCCATCTTTCAAAGTAGTTGGTCAATCTACATGCAAAATGCTTTCCAGTTTCCGCATCTTCCGGCTTACTTAACTTTTCGCGGAAACCATCAGCGATTAACCGGAATCTTTGCAATAAAGTGTTCTTCACCTTACCATAGTCTAGACTCTCTTCAGCGGTCATCCGTCCAAACACACCTAAAGCCTCACCAACTAGACACAGGCTTAAGGCGCTAGCCTACTCATTCCTTGCCCAGCCTTCCGCGACCGCTATTTTCTCAAAGCGATGCAAACATGCATCTAAATCATCTCTGCGCTCATCAAACGGAGCCATCAGTTTCCTGGGGAAAATCTGTTTTGGCCTGGGTGAAGTCGAGTCGGATAACGCCGATCCGGTGAACTCGGGCCGTGACGAGGGTTTTATCTTTAGTTCCAAAATTTCTTTTTCGCTTTTGTGCTGTTTTTCCTTCTCTTGTTTCGTGTACTCAAAAATGCCATCGCCTCATCCTTTGACATATTAAAATCCTTCGCTATCGTGGCCCAACGTTCCCACTCCATCTCTGCTACTCCCGAGTATCGGTGTCCGGGCTAAAATAGAATCCGGGAACGGATCCTGGCAAGCTCGCCAATTGGTCACCGCTACTTGGGAGTAGAAGGGTTACAGGCAGGCGTTACCCGTGATGGAGAAGAGATACGACTGGCAGCATAGCAAACAGTGATTTAATATGAATAGGATTGGGAAAAGCATAAGGCACACAAAACTAGACATAACTCAACCAAAATGCTGACTCAGTACTAAATACAAAACTACCAAAAAATGCTCACGTAAACAAGGAACGACTATACACTCTATCTTGGTTTCGGAGCCTAGCTCCGTCCTCAAGTCTCTAAGTCAGACTTAGCCCTGACTCATCAAAGTCTCATCACACTAGACTCGGCCTAACTGCGCCACAATGTAGAAATGCGGGTTCTTACGGACCGTCGCCTTGAAGCTCTTCTCATCGAGTGCACGTCGTCTTCGTTCGGAGTGTCACTAGTGCCGTAAGAGCCGACGACTCGCGGTTCCGTCGACCTGACCGAGTACGTGGCTGGTGCCCTGGTAGCCGCCGCTGACTTGTCAACTCGTCGGTTAGGCTTAACGAAGCATTCATTCGCCCTCTTTCTATCTGCGTCGCGACCCGGTGTACACGGCTATTATCGTTTGATCGGGCTCGGCCGAGGAAGTGGAATTCTTGCTAAGAAGACCGGAATCACCGTGAGCAGCAGCAGCCGATCCCAGGAGCCTCGCCCGGACGTCTCCGAGGTCTACAGCCACGCCTGGGCCTTGCCAGCGTCACGAGCTTCGTGGCCGGGCTCTCCGCACTTCCATCGTCAGAGCGTAACTGACGAAGCGACCTTCCAGACCGAGAACCACGTCGATAATCCTGCTTCGTTGCTTCTCTGTCGCGGATTACACGTCGGTTCGCGTGCCTCGAGCGCTCGCGCGGTTTCGAAGGCTCCGCGATCTTCGTCTACTTCGTTTTCGTGTACCGCCGGCATCTGAGTCATGACAGCGTGGTACGATGATCATGAGGCGCAAGAGGAAAGGCCTGGGCAGCGAGACGCATCGAACCCCGTCACGGCCTTTCATTAGAATTAGCCACGCAACAAGAGGGCAACCGAGAAGTGGGCAGGAAACGAACCAGTGTAGACCCCGACATGAACATCAGGAATGCTGAGGATCGTTTGGTGATCAGGGAACAGGCAGCTTCCAATGAAATCGAGGCACGGCTGCTTATCTGTGCTAGTAAAATTACATCGAATAATGAGGCCCAGATGCCTTCAGAAAGCTTGACAGACTGGGCAACAGTGCGCATAGGGAATGACCTCGACGAAGATGAGGCGAGCGATGAGACGCTTGCCTCATCAGTTTGGAGGACCACTCGAATGGCTCACCTCACGAGAGGCCGAGTTGGCCTGCCCACGCCCCTGAAGACCCAGTAGGTCAATGTGGAAGGATGAGAGTACACCGGTACTCGATGGACAGAATAGAATAAGCTCAGGAGAAAAGGCTCGGGACTTGCGAAGCAAGTCGCCATTCGTGTAAGCACTTAATGATGACGTAGGCATGCTATCTGTGGGGGAATACATGATCTGAAAGATTGAGACAACGCTTCGTGGTTCCAATGAGGAACACAGTGGGAGCATCTCACAGGGTGATATCATAGATTTTAGTAGAGCGACTTTGCATTCTTGTTTGTCTAGTGGGGAGGCAGGTATGACCTATGTTTCGTCACGTATGACAAACGCCAGTGAGATACGGGTTGCAGAATCTGTGGAATTATCCAAATACCGCGCTGGTTCAATTCAGTAGAGGTAAGGGTACATGTCGCTTTCCGGGAATGTAAAAACGTGAGGCTAGGCACCTGCATACTTCATCTTGTTCCAGCAAGGTAAACGGTCTTAGTTCCCCAGCTCTGTCATGCGGAAGCGCAGATGTGGGTGGTTTCGAAATTAAACAAGAGACGTGTTGTTCGTCTTATGTGGGTAAGGTTCACCTCAGGATATGGGTATATATCCGGTTGCGTTTTATGGTCATTACACCTGGCACTGAACAGATTGTTTGTTGTGAATAAGAAACTTAACTCATCAGTATAATTTGATGGACCCACACTGGACAGCATGTAGAACAGATGTGTGATGATGAGTGTCGTGCTTTGTACGCCCCGTAATGTTTGCTTGGGGTATTTAAGAGCTATGTGCTGAACCTGCAGCACACTAGCGGCAGTTTTTGCATTAGAAAACCTTTTTTTCGAATAGCTGCTAGATGATGTGTGTAGTGCGCGAAACAGTGCCGTGGTTGAGAGATAAAAAGAAAAGGACCAGAAAGAGCTCGCTGGAGGTGAATCCCGTGCTAGGTGAAAGACAATGTCAAAGAGCGTCAAGCACGAGAACTCGTGGCGCATGAAGATAAACTAAAAAAAAGTAACAGCACTGCGCGGCACACGCAGCACAGTCACAGCGTAAGCTGGTGGAGCGGCCCAAGAGTAGCTCCAATTTGGGCACCACGCACAACAGGGTCTTCGCGACAGTCTGTTCTCGTTTTGACGAGAACGATCTGAACTGTCCGCGCGGCGTCGACGGCGAGCTGCGGCTTGTAATGCTCTCTGCACAGCAGTCTACTGAGCCCGATCAAGCCTTAGAACTGCAACTTACATGTCGGCGGCGCCGCCTTTGCAGGCACCTTAACTAGATGACGCCACCATCTGGCGGAGGCTCGGCAGCTCGTAACCGCGTTGATTGCGCGCCTCGTCTGAATCGCATATCGTCGTCTGCGCCTGCGGACGCTGCGTTTGCAGGCATCTTACCTAGATGGCGCCACCATACTGGCGGAGGCTCGAGTCGTATCCCCCTG
Source organism: Dermacentor silvarum (assembly GCF_013339745.2). Taxonomy (NCBI): domain Eukaryota; kingdom Metazoa; phylum Arthropoda; class Arachnida; order Ixodida; family Ixodidae; genus Dermacentor; species Dermacentor silvarum. The sequence goes on from NC_051157.2 coordinate 166,867,419, forward strand.
CGTGCTTGCCTTGTAAATGGGTGTTTTGCGCGCCCCAATAGCAAGCGCTTGCGTGGCTCAGTGGTAGAAGAGGAGGAGGAATAAACATTTTATTGAAATAGCAGATTTTGCGGGTGAAGCCCCTATTCCAGGGCCCCACTGGCTCTAGCGGCTCGATCGGCTTGGTCCAAGGTTGCCTGCTGGTCTTCCCAGGTCCTGCCGGGCGAGTCGCGCCTCCCACGACCTTTCAAGTTCGTTGCGTGTGACGAGGGGTGAGTTTCCCTCTGCTGGTCTTTGTTTGCAATGCCAAGTGATATGTATGAGGGTTGGTGTATCGCCGCACCAAGGACAGCAGTCATCGTATTGGGACGGGTGTATTTTGCTGAGTGTGTGTATATTGGGATATGTATTCGTTTGTAGGCGTCTCCAGTCCTGGGATTGCCAGCGTGTGAGTTTAGGGTGGGGTGGCGCCATTGTCTGCCTTGCGCGTCTTTGGCTGTCGAGGATATCTCGCGGCAGCGTAGGTGTGAGGTATTCCTCCCGGGTCGATGTGTCCGCGGCTCGGAAAATTAGTCCTCGAGCCAGGCGGTCCGCCCGTTCGTTTCCCTGTACACCTTCGTGAGCGGGGCACCATGTGATGATGTGATCTTCTCGAAGGTTGTTTCCTAGAATGCCTAGGACGCTCCGAGGGAGGACGCCCCTGAGAAACAGTCGGCAAGCTTCTTGCGAATCCGTGAGAACGTGTGCAGATTGCCTCTTGCCCTCTGCCGCTCGTATGGCTAGTGCTATGGCCGCCGCTTCGGCCACGGCCGTGCTCTTGGTGCGGATCGTAGCCGACGTGATTGCTTCGTTACCTCTAGTGACGACCGCAGCAAATGCTCTCAGCCTCGAGGGGTAGGGAGTTGCGTCTGTGTAGTGAGTGTTTGGGTCGTTGCGTAACCGTTCGAGTGCCACCGCTCTCGCTCGTCTGCGGCCGGCGTTAAACATGGGGTGCATGTTCTTGGGTATTGGGTGCACGTGTATGCGTTCCCTGTCTTGTCTGGGTATTTGGTGCGTCTTCTCCCCGCAGAATTGGGGTGCCAAGGGGTAGTGAAGTCTCTGTAGTAAAGCTCTACCTTGGGTTGTCGAGTTGAGTCTCTCCCTCTGCGCGATCAAGACTGCCGCGGCGTGTTCATCGTACGTATTGTAAATACCCAGACTCTCCAGACGCTCTGTGCCAGTGCAGTCAGGGAGGCCCAGTGCAGCTTTGTAGGCAGTGCGTATGAGTACGTTGGCCTGCTCTGCTTCACATCTGCGTGAAAGCTGGTATGGCAGAGCGTACGTAATGCGGCTGATGACGAAGGCTTCTACCAGTCTCCTGGTGTCGTCCTCCCTCATGCCGTCCTTACTGCGGGCGATTCTTCTTATGAGTCTCGATACGCTCCTGGATGTGTGTTTGAGTTTGTTTAGCGTTGACGATACGCTGCCCGTCTCCTGAATTAGCATGCCTAGCACCCGGAGCTCCTGCACTTGTTTGACCTGGCTTCCGTTGATCTCCAGATTGAGGATGGGGGAGCGTGTCTGCTGGGTGTTTTTAGGTCTTATTTGTATAAATTCTGATTTTTCTGGTGCACATCTCATGCCTGCCCTTCTCGCGTGGTCGTCAATTGTGTTGATCGCTCTTTGTACAGTGTCTTGTCTGTGCCCGTAGGACCCCTTAGTTGCCCAAAGGGTGACGTCGTCCACGTAGATAGCTACTCCAAGTTCCGGGTCTTCCTCCAACGCTAGAGCCAATTTCCTCATCCCTATGTTGAAAAGTAGTGGGGAGAGTATAGAGCCTTGTGGAGTGGCCTTATTGGCCATGTTAATCGTGTCGGATCGTAGGTGGCCCAGCCCTATGGTCGCCGTTCTGTCTTTGAGAAAACTGTGCACGTAACTGTAGATCCTCTCCCCACAGCCTACTTCTTGTAGGCCGGTGAGTATCGCGTCATGTGATATGTTGTCAAAGGCCTTCTGCAGGTCCAAGGCAAGCAGGATTCTGTTCATGCTTCTTGGTGGTGGGTTGAGAACCTCGTCCCGAAGTAGGAGGAAGACGTCTTGCGTGGAAACTCCATGTCGGAAACCGTACATCGAATTTGGTAGGAGTTCGTTGCCCTCTAAGTATCTCCCGAGCCGTGTTTGGATGACCTTTTCGAAAAGTTTGCCAAGGCAAGAGGTTAACGAGATTGGTCGGAGGTTCTGTAGCGATTTTGGTTTCCCCGGCTTAGGTATTAAAATGATTTCAGCTTCTTTCCATTCAGGTGGTATGGACCCTCCTATCTTCCAAACCGTGTCGTTGAAGAGCTGCGTTACTTTCTCTAAAGCTTCGGTGCCCAGGTTTCTGATTATGGCGTTTGTGATACGATCCGGTCCGGGCGCCGTGTTCCTCTTAAAGGACTGCGCTGCAGCGTATACTTCTGCAGACGATATCGGTTCGTCAAGGGTGGGATTAGCCGGTCCCGTATAACTTGGTTTGGTGGTTGGGGTCACCCTTTCTCCCACGTACGTGTTTTGGAGCTCTTTCAGTAGCTCCTCGTCTGAGCCTGCGTAGTTGTTAGCTATGCGCCTGAGGGCGAGCGTCGTTTCTCTCCGCGTGGTCGCAGGGGTGAGCATACTGCGAAGGATTGCCCACGTTTTCTTCGTGCTTAGAGTGCCGCGGAGAGAGTCACAGAAATTCCTCCAGTTCGTAGTGCACAGCTCTTGCGAGTACGCATTGGCTGCCTCCGTGAGTTGTGCTACGCGCTCTCTAAGCTTTCGGTTGTGCCGCTGTTTCTTCCATCTTTTGGTGAGGCTTCTTCTTGCTTCCCAAAGATGGCTTAAATGGTTGTCGACCACTGGGTTTTTCTGTGTGGTTTGAAATTGTCTGGTGGCTTTTTCCGCCGCGTCCCGTAAATACCCCGTGAAATCTCGTATCGTGTTGAAGTTCGGGGCCTCAGTTTGGCATTCCCTAAATTTCTTCCAGTCTGTCAGACGTGCCGTGCCGATCGGATGTCTTATTTTTGCCGTTTGAATGGAGACACTGAGAATGTAATGGTCACTCCCCAATGTCTCGTCTAGGTTAGTCCAAGCGACTCCTCGTTCATCGCTTACGAAAGTGAGGTCAGGGGCCGTATCTCTTGACATGCTATTTCCCAGTCTGGTAGGTGAGTCAGGCTCCGTGACGAGGATCAGATCGTGAGTCTGAGTTGCCTTCAGTAGGCTGGTACCTTTGGCCGTGTCCCTTCTGTAACCCCACTCCGTGTGCCAGGCGTTGAAATCTCCTAGCAATACTACTCTATCGCCTCGTTTCGCGGTGTTCATGATGTGTAAGATAATTGGTGTGAAGTCCGCCTTGTGATCTCGTGGCGAGCTGTATACATTTGCTACGATGTTCTTCGGGCGACCTCGCTTTACCGGCCATACCGTGGCTATTTGATGTGGTATTTCAATGCCCGGTATAGTTTCGACGCTCACCTCGAGATCCTTCCTAACCAATATTGCCGTCCCCGTGTGATCGGTGTTCTTGTGGAGTGTGTATCCTCTTATATAGCGTTTCGGTTTGCCTGCTTCTTGCAAGCATATAAGATCTGGTGCAATTGCCGCTGCTTCCACGAATTGTGTCAGTGCAGCTTCTTTGTTGTGCAGGGAACGGCAGTTCGACTGCCACAACTCGAGATTCTCTTGACTGCGTGTGTTTTGTTTAGCCATCATAGGAGCTCTCAAAATTTGTCTCCGTGTCAGTCGTTATCAAGACCTTGGGATCGCGGCCTCCGGGGCTTGGGTTTCCCCGTTTCCGTGTTTTTTTTACCCCTTTGATGGAGTCGTCGACATATTGCTTGAGATTTCCTATCTCCACAAAGAGAAGTTTGAGCTGGGTTTCTATGTTGCGTAGCTGTCCCTCCCCGTGTTGCGCCGCGGGGGTAGCGTATTGTGTCGTGTCCGTGTGCATTTGTGTTGCTTGGTTTTGTGTGTTCTGGCTTTGGGTCGTAGTTGCTAGATGTTGTTTGAGTGCTGCGAGTTCGGCCTGTAGTTCAGCAAGACTGGATTTAAGTTGCTTATTTTCTGCGATTATTCTCTGATATTCCTCACTTTGTATTATTGGGGTGGTCTTGGGAGCCGCGACCCTTGCCCAGCTTACCTGCGTGTTCGTAGGTGGCGTCGACTTCTGTCCCGCCGGTTCCGTGGTGGGTCGAGTGGGCAGCTGCGATCCGCCTGCTTGATGTTTCGTGCTGTTGTTTGTCGGTGAAGGCCTGGACGTTGAGCTCGATCCGCGTCGGGGTGGAGGCGGTGTCTTGGAGCGTGCTCGGACTCTACTTCGATCGTTGGGTGACGGAGTCCTGTGTCGGCTTGGCGATCGCGACTTCACTTGGTTGCAAAGTTCCGATTCCTCTTCCTCAGATGTAAACCATCGGATCGCCCTACACTTTGGGCTGGGCGAGCGCTTTCTTGGTTGCCTGGCGGGTGTTCTCGGCTGTCTGAGTCGCTGTGTACAGCTGCGGTCACCTGTGACGTGTTCCCCTCCGCACGAGGCACACTTTGGCGCGCACATATGTCCGTCAAACGGGTCCCTCGTACCACATATGCGGCAGACGCGAGTGTCCGGTTGGGGGCACACATCTGTACGGTGCCCCTTGCTGTAGCAGGTCTTGCACACCTGCACCGTTGCTCTATACGGGTGGCAGGCTACTTCTCCTCCGCAGTAATACACAAAGCGCGGGAGAGTCGGGCCACAGAAGGTGATCGCTGCACTCTTCGTTTCCCCCATCATGCGTGCATGTATTATTTCCACCCCTTGCGTTCTCACCCGCAAGTTGGCCATGAGCGTTTCAGTAGGTGTGCTGGCTGGTATCCCGTGCACCACTCCCCTGAGGGCTTCTTCGCTAGTCGCCGCGTACACGTTTACGGCATGTTTGCGACCATTTAGTGTGAGCGTGGTTATGCGACGAATTCGCTCTGCCACTTCTTGTTCCGAGGTTGATATGATAACTATGTTCGATCCCGGCTTTATCCGTAACAGAAAGTGCTCACCTGTTACGGTGTGTTGGCAGGCGGATGAGACTGCCGCAGCCATCTCCGGGGTGGTGATTGTTCGTAGTGGTAAGCCCTGGTGGGGTCGAATCACTATCTTGAAGTCGTCTTTCGGAAACGGCGGGTATTTGATCCCCTTCCTTTTCCTTTGGTTTCGCAGCGGGTTTTCCTCTGGTTTTCGTTCTTCGGGTCTTCTTAGTCCCTGTTTCTTCTCTCTCGCTTGTTGTTTTCTTTGCCGCAAAGTGAGGACGGTGTGCCAGTCGTCCTCGGTGGTCGTTCGTTCAATAGTTTCACAGTGAGTTGTCGTTGGCTTGATGCCGTCGGTCTTGCTCGTCGAAGGTCCGGTAAGGTCCATGTCCTCTTCCGTCGTAGCAGAGGAACGCCCGTCGGCGTTCTTTGTGTCGAGCGCAGACGCCTCGGCCATCGTCAGCGTCTGCGTTGCCGGCACGACCGGCGCAGCTGCCAGCGTCTCCTACCTATCGGTAGGCTTGGCGCGGCTGCCACGTAGTGGAGGGCTTCTTCTGACGTGGCGGTGTAAATAACGGCTCCCGGGTCACAAAACTGGTGTCCACGGATTCCGGGTGACTTCACGAGTCAAATGGAGTCGAACTTTCCTGGGTGTTTAGGGCCGAACACACCAAAAAACATGGAACTGCGAAGCGCGATGTGAGTGCTTCCGCACTCCTCTACGCCACCTAGCGTCCTCCCTCAGTGGTAGAGTATTCGGCTCCCACGCAGCGGGCTCGAGCTCGATCCCGGCGGAAATCGGGTACCTTTTTCGCGTTTCCGGCGGTAGCGGTTATGCGGCCTCCGGCGGCGGCATCATCGCGACCCGAAACGGCTATTGGAATGCGCCCATAACAGCTTACGCTGTAAAAAGCACCGCCCAAACACTCCGCACAAATGGTTAACCAGCGAAGCTGAAACGTACGGCCCCGGTGTTTAGCAGTGGGTTAAACTCGACGCTGTATTGAAGCGTTTCTCAATTATTGGCTACATGTTTTTGTTTCTAGTGGAGCGCAAGAGCCAATGGCGAGCAGATGCTGCTAACCACGGCGCCGAGTTAACTCGAGATATCGAACGCATGCGACAGCGGCGAGCCGATGGAGGCGGCGTTGCGGGTAGAGCACCATCAACGTGTCAATGGCGGGAACGCGTTCGCCGGGGCCAACGCCCGATTTCGGTGGGAGTTTCTCGAGCCACACTTTGGCTTCGGCTGCGACGAAACGTCCACGTTGAAATCGCGAAGTAGAACTCAAGCGGCAATGGCGGGCGGATGCTGCTAACTACGATGCCGAGCTAACTCGAGATATTGCTCGAGATATCGAACGCATGCGACAACGGCGAGCAGAGGAGGTGGTGTTGCGGGCAGAGCAGCGTCAACGTGGCAATGGCGGGAACGCGTTCTCTACCATGGCAAGTAGGTACAGCGGGGGCGTGGCACTGCGGGTCACGTGACTTCCGCTTAGCAGGTGTTGTCGTGGCAATCGTGGAGCTCCTAGGTGCCTAGGGAGATAATCACCTAGGGACTTTTGAGGCAGTGGTCTCCGATGAGCATAGCTCTTTATCTCCGGGACCGAGCACAGCGACCTTGCTGTGCGTAGCGAGCCAATCGTTTAGGGCGCGTTGAATGTGTGGCGGTGTCTGGACCCAGCTGGTCGCGCTTTATTATTGTAGCGCTTGTTCTAGTGGAGGAAATTCTTGCAATAGCGGTGGTGTGTCATAACGGCCTTTGATTTCGGTGAACTGTGGTGTAACGAGCGGATACTGCTCGCGTTTTCGCCCCGGTGCCACGGCGGAAGGCGCGGTGCCGGGCGCTGACGCGAAGCGGAATACTGCTCCAGTCAGGTAGACTGCGCCCTCCCTGACAATGAGATTATATATGGATCATCAAAACAGTGATGCGTTTATTTAGGATTACCATCGTTTCCCTCTCGCACGTGGGAGGACAAGTGGGTGCTCGCGCCTGCGAGAGAGAAACGATGGTAATCCTAAATAAACCCATCATTGTTTTTATGATGCAAATATAATCTCACTATCAGGGAGGGAGCAGTCTAGCTGACTGGAGCAGTATTTTTTGGTGTGTTGCTACGCTGCGCTCTGCAACACCCCAACGACCGCCACTTCGCGTCGACGCCCGGCACCGTGGCTTCCGCCGCGGCACCAGGGCGCAAACGCGAACAGTATCCACTTATTTACACCACCACAGTTCACTGAGATCAAAAGCCATCATGCCACACCACCACTACTGCCAGCATTTCCGCCAGTAGAACAAATGCTACAATAATAAAGCACAGGCAACGTGGGCCAGGCACCGCCTGACATTCAACGCGACCTAAACCATTCGCTTACTGCGCACGTATGAGCTGCACTCGGCAAGGTCGCTGCGCCTGGTCCCGGAGATAACAGAGCCACTCTCTAACTAGCAGCCACCGCGCGGCCGCACAGACGAGTGCCTCAAAAGTCCCTAAGCGATTATGTCCCTAGGCACCTAGGAGCTCCACGATTGCCATGACTACACGTGTGAAGTGGAAGTCACGTGACCCGCAGTGCCACTCCCCCGCTGTACCTACTAGCAATGGTAAAGTCGCCGCTGGGGCCAACGCCCACTTGCGGCGGGAGCTTCTCGAGCGGCACTTGGCGCGCGTGCTTGGGTACGACGCAGAGACCGACGTCACTAACGGCGCTGCCAATGGCGCGCGTGCTTGGGTGCGGCGTAGAGAACGACGTAACTGACGGCGCAGCCAATGGAGACCTTTATAGAAACATGTGTCGAACGGTTTTTCGTTTCGCCTAGCTATATACAGCTTTGGCTGTAAAACAAAGTGAATCAATCGCAACAAATCGCGGAGCTCCCAGGGGCTAATCGCCGGTGAACACATGGCTCCGAGGGTCACCAATCCGGAAGAGACAAATGGGCCAGCGTGGCAGAAGAAGCGAGGCGCACGGATAGAAGACGGGGCAGGGCCAGGAAGCGACGCAGGCCGCAGGTGGGCTACCAGACCGGGAGACGAATACGGGCCGTTGGGTTCCGGAGCCAAGACTCCAGGGCTTTCCCCGATTGGGGCCTCCTACCAGCCTGTCAATCCTTCGTCGGATTCACGAATGTTTGCTTTATTGGCCTTGTTTTTTCTTTTGGCTCTTGATCCGACCAGTATAAACCATTATCAACCCTTATTTCTCGCATTAAACCTCATCGGACTCTGTCCGGCCGTTATCAACATTTATCTGTCGCTGTGAACTTTATTTGGACACGATCCGACCCATATCAAGCTTATCCGGTCCCTATCAAGCTTATCGGACTCGATTCGAACCTTTTCAAACCTTTCTGGTCCTTATCAAGCCTGGCAGGATTGCTCCCACCATTATAAACCCTTGTCGCTCTTAGCGCCTTGTCCATCCGCGTCGAAGCATGGTCAACCGCGATCAGGCCAATAAAACCCCTCATCACTCCTTATGATCCTTATCAACTCATTCACTGCTTATCTGTCTGTGTTGTGCGACAACACAGACATTTCAGTGCAAGACATTCATACGGTTCAGATATATTGGCTTTTTGCAAGCGTGGGTGTTTAGTCCGATGGGTAAAACTCTGCTTCTGAGCGTCATGCGCCAGAGACGGTTTTCCTCACTGAGTCGACATAGAAGTGCTTACCTGTTTAAAAGAAGGGGTTTGTCATGTGCAAACACTAATGTGCGCATGTCTGGTGTGGCGGACGGCCAGGGACAATAAAAGAAGAAAAAGAATGGTGCGATTCGGGCTTGAGCTCGCCTGACGCAGAACCTCGGCCAACAGCCAATCACGAAGACAAACGTTTGCTGGAAGAGGGGGCAGAAGAAGAAAAGAAGGAAGGCGGCGTTTGAAAAGGAAGGACGGTGTGCGGAGTGGACGAAGCGAGGTTGTCGGACTGTGGCTCCGAGTCCGAAGACTTCAGGAGCGCCGGGCGGAGAAGCGAAACTGTCAGGCTGCGGGCCCGCGTTTCATGACTTCAGCGATGATCCGGCCTCTGTCCCACCTCCAGCCGTTGGTTTTCGTGGGTCCTGGTGACAAGGTGCTGAAGTCAAGCCCTTCTTACTCCCCCCCTACGACTGCTTGGCCGAGCTGCGGATCGTCCTCAAGAAGCAAACTGCATCTTATAATCATGCGACCGATGCCCTGCAGCTGATTGGCCGTCGCAACGCCACCCCGTACAGCTGCACCGACGCATGCCAAGTAATTGTGACCGGTCACGCACTTTACTGTTTTATATAATTCTTTATTTTGTGAGAACATCTAGAATTGCATGAACGTTTCTATTAGTCTTGGTATCTTGGTTAGTTGGTTTGCGTGTGACGGTTTGTGTTAATGATATGTTTATGTCTCATCAACAATCGGCTTCGTTGTTTGTTTTCCCCACTGCGAATTAGCCTCAGTGGTGGGCAGGATAATTCGAACTATGCAAGTGTAAACCCACTCCCGGGGCAAACAACCCCGCGTTGGCTTAGGTTAACCCAATCATAACAGGGTCCTAGGCAGTTCGTTGAGGTATCCCGAACAGAACTCGATTTCTAGTAGAGGAATTATTGCTAGCACAAACGAACTGCTCCCTATTAGTCAAGAAATTACGAATCCAGTTAAAGACAAAAGCATTCAGGTGTAGACAAAATTTGGGAAGAAGCCTGTAATGCGGTAAATTGTAAAAATATTTTTTCCACTTCCAAGGTCAGGACGTCGCCTGGAATATTTACGTCAAGGTTAGAGCTTATGTCGTTAATGGACAGCATTAATAGAGTCTCAGAAACAGACCTTTGCGAAACCCATGCTGATTAGGAGTGCACAAGTTGATAGAAATAAAAAAATTCCTAGTATGCGAGCAATTTCCACGTTACATTATTTAGAACATGCGCTGGTTAGGGACATAGGGCGGTAACTGCTGCTTGAGGATGGTTCCCCTTCCTTCGGGAATGGAATAATATTTCACACCTGATAATTGTGTGGCACCGCTCCTAATGACGATGGAGACTCTAATTCAAGGATCACTTGCTGTGCTACAGTACGCGCTTCGAAGCCATTAGTAGCCGAACAGGTTGCAATCGCGCTGGCTGTGCTCGATGGTCGCAGAGAGGTAATATATAGCGATTCTAAGGCGGCCATTAAGGCCTACTAAACCGGGATGGTCTCCCCTCAGGCCCTTCGCATTCTCCAAAGCTTGAAAAGTATCTCTCAGCATTCTCTCATTTGGTTTCCCGCTCACTTGAGGTCGACTGAGGGCTCTCCCTCTAACCCTAACGAGAGCGCGCACGAGGCCGCGCGAGGACTCACTGACCGCGCCGCCTCCGCAGTCCCCCTACCCCGAGGGGAACCATTGATGACGTATAATGAGATCACCAAGCATTATAATCTGTCAAGACGGGTATTCCCCCTCCCGCACCCTGCCTTATGCAGGGCGCGGGCGGTGACCCTCCCTTCGACTTTTACAAGCTCGTGCGTATCCTAACCTTGCGGTTCTTCACGCTATATACCCTGAAAGGTATCCCAGTGCGGACTGCCCTGCCTGTGGACTAACGGCAACATTTAACCATGTGTTGTGGGAGTGTGAAGCCATCGGCTCCGCCTTCAGCGAGGATAGGTGGTCTGCGCTTTTGGGCAGCCCCGAACTCAACTACCAAACCCTGGCCGTCCAGAGTGCCCGCGATCGGGCCGTCAAGCTCGGCTTACCGGTCCCTACGTGGGACTAGCCGGGTGGCGTGGCGTGTCCCCTGCGTCTTCTCTGGACCTCAATAAAGTTATTTCACTCACTCACTCACCACTCCTAATGACAATGACTGCTGACAAAGATGCCACAGGATTCCACTGAGAATGTGTTTTTAAATGTGAAGCATTTCTTGGCGAACATTTCCCACTTTGACAGTATCTATCTATCTAGCCGCCTACGTATTGGTGCTCTCATGGTCCTTTCGTTGACTTGGTATTTACAAAAATTGGCATAGTGTGACAAGACTGTATAATGAACATAAATGATAGGTCATGACATGAATATCATGACATGTGTGTCATGTAGGTCATGAAACAGCTGCCTAGGTCTTGGTGCTCTCATGATCGTTTCGTTAACTTGGAAGATACCAAAATTGGTATAGTATGACAAGAGTGTATGACGAACATAAGTGATAGATCATGACATGCGTGTAATGTAGGTCATGACAATGACCCATCGAAAAACATTAACACTCAAAAACCGTTGAAAGTGGTTTGCACGTGGATACTACAGGAAGGAAACACTAAAGGATGAACGTAGATTCTGTCATAGTCATCAGCATGACTCATGAAAAATGACAATGACTCGGCAAAAAAGATTACCACTCAAAAACCACTGAAATGGGTTTGCACGTGGATAGTGTGAAGGAAACACTAAAGGATGGTGGAATAAGCCATAATCATGACCATGACTCAACAAAAAAAAAATAACACTCAAAAACCACTGAAATGAGTTTGGATGGGGGTACTAAGTGAAGGAAACATTAAAGAAGCCATATTCATGAGCGTGACTCAGAAAAATGACAACAAAAATGATAATAACTCAGCGAGAAAAAAATGAACACTCACAATCCGCTTAAATGCGTTCTGATGTCAGAAGTCATAGTCATGAGCATATGGCTCAGCAAAAATAACAACTCAGCAAAAAAGCAATAACACTCAAAAACCACTGAAATGAGTTTGGATGGGGGTACTAAGTGAAGGAAACATTAAAGAAGCCATATTCATGAGCGTGACTCAGAAAAATGACAACAAAAATGATAATAACTCAGCGAGAAAAAAATTAACACTCACAATCCGCTTAAATGCGTTCTGATGTCAGAAGTCATAGTCATGAGCATATGGCTCAGCAAAAATAACAACTCAGCAAAAAAGCAATAACACTCAAAAACCACTGAAATGAGTTATGATGTGGGTACTAAGTGACGGAAACACTAAAGGATGATGGTAGATATTCGTGAGCATAACTCAGCAAAAACGACAATGACTCAGTAAAAAAAATTTACACTCAGAAACCACTGAAATGGGTTCAGACGACGGTACCAAGTGAAGGAAACACTACAGGATGGTTGTAGAAGTCATATTCGTGAGAATGGCTCAGCAAGAAGGACAATGACTCAGCGAGAGAAGATTAACACTCAGAACCCACTGAAATGGGTTCTGACATGGGTATTAAGTCATGAAACACTAAAGGATGATGGTAGAAGTCATAGTCTTGAGCATGACTCAAGACTAAGAAAAGATGTTTTACCGAAAAGTACGGTAAAATGAGAAACTGCAAACCGGACACACGCTGCATGTAAGCTTTTGTGCTCATGCTTCTAGTGCTCCCAGGCACTTCTTAAGTTGATCTTAACATGGTGAAGGTAGAGCGCACGGGTTGGCTCAGTTGGCATGGATTAACCACTATTCAATGAGCCTGGAAAAGCTGAGTGAATCTCAGGAAGTTTAAATGAGAAGGCCGCAAGCCTTTGCGGCGGTAACTTATTGCATAGGCTCGCGACACAAAAACTGCTTTAAAATACGCATTTCGCCACCCTTTAGCAGACGCCTTCTAGGCGTAGAGAAATATAGGTTTTGTGGGTGCACTGATTAATTATATACGTTTTAGTTTATTTGGACTGGTTATAGACGTCTACAAAAATGTCGAACTTTCACCAGAAAGGCGAAGCATCAATTGCGACAGCAAATTAGTAGATAGCTATATGCAGTAAGGATAGTAGCTTTATCAGCTGTATAAACTTGGACATGCAGCAGCACCAGCAACGCGCAGAACTGTTGTCGACGCCTCGGCATTTTGCCCGTGTTCGCACCGAACGCGCGCGGCGTTGGTGACTATTGCCGGTGCCTCTGGGGGCGGCTCGGAGGTTTTCGACGAGATCAGAACGGGACACTCGTCGAGCAGCGTCGGAAGTCTTTACCACCTTCTCGCCTCGCAACATTTTTATTTAGTTAGGCATTTGGTGCCGCAGCTAAACGTCGCCTCCCCTCCTTCCCTCCCGTGCCCCCACGGCTTTTCGCTCGACGGAAGAAGTCGCGTTTGTTCTTTATATATGGTGATTGTAAGGGATGAAAGAGACGCTTAATTCTGCAGCCCTTCAGGAAGCACGGCGCAGAACGCGCGTTTGTTCTCCGCCGTGCATTCGCTCCCTGGGAAAGCGCGCGCCCCTAGCGCGCTTTCACTCGCACATACAGCATACGGCGCGCGGCGACAACTTCATCGCCATTGACGTCATACGAAGCCTCACGGCGACGGCGACGGCAGAAATCCGCTTTGAGTGTCCTTATAATTGCTACCGCAATAAAACGTTTTGCAATCAGTAGGCTTTAATGACTGCCACATCATGACTTTTGCGCATATGCACACTGCTAACGTCGAACACGAATGGCCAGACAAGTGCCAGCAGCTGCGTACCCCGTCCCTTGTATTTCTATGAGACCGCACCATATCTAACATGCGTATATCTATAGATGTTCTGTAGCGTACTTTCGTACGAGCCAATGATGAAAGGCAGAAGAGACGGCAAAATGAGAAGAACCACATGAGTAACGACCCTAAATCTTTGTAGTTAGTACAACTGAAACAGCCGAAAGGACTACACCAATTGACTGAAATTGTCAAACATTCTTCAATTTCATTTAAATAAGGTACTATAACTAAGCAACACACAATGACAAGATATTAAGTGTGAAAAATTGAAGATTTTATTCACGATTTACAGCAACGTTCGCATTGCTCTTTATTGTAGAATTTCCCCTTGCAGCCGCTTGTCTTGACCTCTTGACATTTCCCATTTTCTTTGAAGTAATGGCGCAAAACAGGGTGTGTTTTAGGTTGGTCATTTCTTCTTGTCTGCACGCATCTTGGCACAATGCATACTCCACAGCACGACTTGCATGTTTCAATTTCATTGATGGCAGCTAGAAATAACAAACGTAACGTTAACGCTGAGCAATAACTTAACTAATATTTATATCAAAGCAGGCAACTACATTATACCACAATGGAAGTGGTATCAACATCGAATCTCCCTTTGCACCCCTGTTTCTTCGTCTTGTCCCCCTATTCTTCTGTATCCTTTCTTTAGTTATCATATATATCGGCTTGAGAACAGACAAAACCGAAAATTTTCGAACGTTTCTTTTACAGAACACAACATAGCTCTAGTCATAGCTACTAAGCCATGTGGCAACAGAAGATTAAATGTGACGCGGTCACCTTCGTCTCTAAAAGATAAGACGGGAGATGTGGTACATACACTGTAAAAAATTTCTGTCAATATACGGAGGATTTCCGTCATTATACGGAAAAATTGCAGTAAAAATACGGAAAATATCTCATTTTCAGAAATAAAGCAAAATTTCCGTTAAAATACGGAAAGTGTTCCCCGTTTTAAGTTTTACGGACATTTTTCCGTAATAATACGGTGACTACACTGTTCTGTACGAAACAGACAGAATTCCGTATTTTTATTGTGCGATCATCCGTATTTTTGCAAGGAAAACTATACACGCTGTCTGCGTGGGCGCTTGTACTCACAAAGTTTCCTCTAAGAATATTTGATTGCAACGCAAATGGCGCCTGTGTTTGCACTGACCTTTATTTGGTGTCAGCACTATATATATATATATATATATATATATATATATATATATATATATATATATAGGGCATATAAGTTTTAGTGAACGAAGAGCGGTGGCCATACATGACAACGTAAACAAACCTGCGCCGGTGCTGGTGCATTGGCAACTACATTGGTGCGCTATGCAAAAATTGTGCGCACTATAAATCAGTACCGAAACGCAGTATAATGACCACGATTGCGTTTAAATTTAACAAGAAATGGCCTCGAAGAGAACTGGCGGCCTATAAATCCAAGTACTGCGGCTAGATGAAATTTTAGACTGAGAGAAAGAATTAACTCAGGGGTGGAAGGGTTTTACTGAACTGTACAGTATTTGGTTTCAATCGCCCCATAGTATTTGCAAAATATCTCATCTCTGTCAACTGCCATTCATTGACACACCCCCATTACGCATAATCTGCACTGTTCAATTGTTGACACTGTTGTCAATGCTTGCTGTAAGATGTAATCGCAAGCATTTATTCTTATTTATTTATTTAGATACCCTAAGGGCCCACGGGGCATTACATATAGGGGAGGGGGGGGGACATAAAGCAGAACACAATTTTCAAAAATGAAGGAGCATCGCAGGTGGTAAATACAGACCTTTGGGGTACAGCAAGTCGTTAAACATATTAAGAAGGTAAATATTGTTACAAAATTCGCAATCAACTAAGCAAGAACAAAATAGCGAAAGCTAGTAAGTGCTCTGGGAGAGAAAAATGTAACTAAAAGTGCTAGGATTGTAAATACGTTAGTAATGCTGAATGAAATAAAGAAGACTGTGTTATCGTGGCAATTCTAGAGGGTAACACATACCATTATTTTATTGATAAGGTTAACGGCGAATTCTTGTACTTCTCCGTCCGGGCGAAGATAGCGTTACCTTTGTAGGCATGATCGATGCGATGTGAAGTATGAGGTGTCGGTAAAATGTGTGACCGGGCAAATGATGTGTTGTTGTGATACAGTGTGTGAAAAAAGCATAATCTGGCGAATTTTCTGCGCATTGCGAGTGGCGGCATGTTGAGTGTTTGCTTCAAAGATGAAACGCTTTGAAATCGGGACCAGGATGACATGATGAATCGCGCTGCTTTATTCTGGACGGCTTCGAGTAGATTGGTAAGGGCGATCTGGTAGGGATGCCAAATGACTGATGCATATTCCAGGGAGGGACGCACGAAGAAAGTGTACGCTTGAAGCCTGGTGTCCCTGTCGGCCAGATACAAGCGTCACTTCAGAAAGCCAAGTTTCTTTTGCGCTTTAGTTGTGATATATTTTATATGGTCAGTCCATGTTAAGCTAGAATTTATGTAGACACCGAGGTATTTAACCGATGTAACCGAGTTTACTATGCTATTGTTTAATATATAAGTATTAGTTTGAGACTTTGGAACGGAAGTGAAGTTCAGGTGATTGGTCTTTTCTGTGGTAATTTGCATCTGCCATTTGCAGCACCATTCCGTTAGTTACAATCATCGGCAAAAAGGCGAACTGTTGAATTAATATTTAATGCTATGTCATTAATATATATCATCATGTATCATCTTGAAACAAGACCGGCGATCGCACACTTTCTTGTACGGAATTCTGCTGTACAAAACAGATGGACGCATTGTGAGTGAAGAACAGAAACTATGGATGGTTAGGCTGCTTGACTCTCGGCATGTTTGAATGGGCAAAGTTCCGAATTTGTCGCTGTGTGGTGTATGCTTGTGTGCTCGTCATATGCCGTCATAGCGCGGGTATACTTGCGCGGAATGTGTTTCACTGGCTACAAAACTTTGCACCCTGCGGCATCGAACAGGCACCAATACGTGTGCAAACTACGGGAAGGGGATCGAAGATGAGGGATATAGTACTGTGTGTACTGTCACAAGGAAAGAAAGAAAAAAAAAGAAAAAAACGTCCTGTCCCGAGTTGGCATAATGATTCAACCTTTATTTCTTTTTTAACCCAACATGTAACACCATTTAGTTCATGAGCTTTATCCATGGGTAAAAGTAATGGCACAACTTATTATTTGCCCGTTCATTACATGAACGAGCCAGTTCAAATTAACACTATACTTGAGCTTATTGACATTACACTCTAGCACGGCATTGCAACGCTCGCCGCACTTTCGTCTGGTTGACTTCACTGCCTTTCCTCTCCTTGCTTTCTCTATCTCTTTGTATACAATGTACTACCCTGTGGCAAATAAAGCGATCTCCTCTTCCAGAGTTCGATTATTTGTCAAGCAATCATTTTACTCTTCCAACAACTACTGCATAAATGGGAAAATGAAACCGATTTTGTTTTGTTCTCCGCGCTCCCAGCACCAGGTGGAACCACGCGCGGCGCTTCCGATCTCGGAGGATGTAACAAGACGAGCGGTTGACGAAGCTGCATTGTGTAGCCAGCGGGCTTTTGTCGTGTTATGTTGTACAGTTTGTTAGTTTACCGTAAATATGTCTTGAATTGGTACTCAAGAGTGGAGCAAGGCCCTAGGGAACAGAGATTGACGCATCGTGAGCGAAGAACAGACGCGATGGATGGTTAGGCTGCTTGACTCTCGGCTGTACGACACTGTAAAAAATTTCCGTCAATATACGGAGGATTTCCGTCATTATACGGAAAAATTGCAGTAAGAATACGGAAAATATCTCATTTTCAGAAATACAGCAAAATTTCCGTTAAAATACGGAAAGTGCTCCCCGTTTTAAGTTTTACGGACATTTTCCGTAATAAATACGGAAAAATTGCAGTAAAAATACGGAAAATATCTCATTTTCAGAAATACAGCAAAATTTCCGTTAAAATACGGAAAGTGCTCCCGTTTTAAGCTTTACGGTCATTTTTCCGTAATAATACGGTGACTACACTGTTCTGTACGAAACAGACAGAATTCCGTATTTTTGTTATGCGATCATCCGTATTTTTGCAAGGAAAACTATACACGCTGTCTGCGTGAACGCTTGTACTCACAAAGTTTCCTCTAAGAATATTTTATTGCAATGCAAATGGCGCCTGTGTTTGTACTGACGTTTATTTGGTGTCAGCACTACATATATATATATATATATATATATATATATATATATATATATATAGGGCATGTAAGTTTTAGTGAACGAAGAGCGGTGGCCATACATGACAACGTAAACAAACCTGCGCCGTTCAGGTGCTGGTGCATTGGCAATTACATTGGTGCGCTATGCAAAAATTGTGCGCACTCTAAATCAGTACCGAAACGCAGTATAATGACCACGATTGGCTTTACATTTAACAAGAAATGGCCGCGAAGAGAACTGGCGGCCTATAAATCCAAGTACTGCGGCTAGATGAAATTTTAGACGGAGAGAAAGAATTAACTCAGGAGTGGAAGGGTTTTACTGAACTGTACCGTATTTGGTTTCAATCGCCCCATAGTATTTGCAAAATATCTCATCTCTGTCAACTGCCATTCATTGACACACCCCCATTACGCATATTCTGCACTGTTCAATTGTTGACAGCGTTGTCAATTTTTGCGGTAAGATGTAATCGCAAGCATTTATTCTTATTTATTTATTTAGATACCCTAAGGGCCCACAGGGGCATTACATAGGGGGGGGGGGACATAAAGCAGAACACAATTTTCACAAATGAAGGAGCATCGCAGGTGGTAAATACAGCACTTTGGGGTACAGCAAGTCGTGAAACATATTAACAAGGTAAATATTCTTACAAAATTCACACTCAACGAAGCAAGAACAAAATAGCGAAAGCGAATAAGTGCTCTGGGAGAGAAAAATGTTACTAAAAGTGCTAGGATTGTAAATACGTTAGTAATGCTGAATAAAATAAGGAAGACTGTGTGTTATCGTGGCAATTCTGGAGGGTAACTGATTCCATTCTTTTATTGATAAGGTTAACGGCGAATTGTTGGACTTTTCCGTCCGGGCAAAGATAGGGTTAACTTTGTAGGCATGATCGATGCGATGTGAAGTATGAGGTGACGGTAAAATGTGTGACCGGGCAAATGATGTGTTGCTGTGATACAGTGTGTGAAAAAAGCATAATCTGGCGAATTTTCTGCGCATTGCGAGTGGCGGCATGTTGAGTGTTTGCTTCAAAGATGAAACGCTTTGAAATCGGGAGTAGGATGACATGATGAATCGCGTTGCTTTATTCTGGACGGCTTCGAGTAGATTGGTAAGGGCGATCTGGTAGGGATGCCAAATGACTGATGCATATTCCAGGGAGGGACGCACGAAGAAAGTGTACGCTTGAAGCCTGGTGTCCCTGTCGGCCAGATGCAAGCGTCGCTTCAGAAAGCCAAGTTTCTTTTGCGCTTTAGTTGTGATATATTTTATATGGTCAGTCCATGTTAAGCTAGAATTTATGTAGACACCGAGGTATTTAGCCGATGTAACCGAGTTTACTATGCTATTGTTTAAAATATAAGTATTAGTTTGAGACTTTGGAACGGAAGTGAAGTTCAGGTGATTGGTCTTTTCTGTGTTAATTTGCATCTGCCATTTGCAGCACCATTCCGTTAGTTTATTAAGGTCAGATTGCAGTGTTATAATGTCGTTAGGGCTAACCATATATCTCTCTGTAAATCACACAATCATCGGCAAAAAGACGAACTGTTGAATTAATATTTAATGCTATGTCATTAATGTATATCATCATGTATCATTTAGCGCTTCATCTTGAAACAAGACCGGCGAGCGCACACTTTCTTGTACGGAATTCTGCTGTACAGTAACAGATGGACGCATTGTGAGTGAAGAACAGAAACGATGGATGGTTAGGCTGCTTGACTCTCGGCATGTTTGAATGGGCAAAGTTCCGAATTTGTCGCTGTGTGGTGTATGTTTGTGTGCTCGTCATGTGCCGTCATAGCGCGGGTATACTTGCGCGGAATGTGTTTCACTCGGCTACAAAACTTTGCACGCTGCGGCATCGAACACGCACCAATACGTGTGCAAACTACGGGAAGGTGATCGAAGATGAGGGATATAGCACTGTGTGTACTGTCAAAAGGAAAGAAAGAAAGAAAAAGAAAAAAAACGCCCTGTCCCGAGTTGGCATAATGATTCAACCTTTATTTCTTTTTAACCCGACATGTAACACCATTTATTACATGAGCTTTATCCGTGGGTAAAAGTAATGGCACAACTCACTATTTGCCCGTTCATTACATGCACCAGCCAGTCCAAATTAACACTATACTAGAGCTTATTGACGCATCGCATTACACTCTAGCACGGCATTGCAACGCTCACCGGACTCTCGTCTGGTTGACTTATCTGCCTTTCCTCTCCTTGCTTTCTCTATCTCTTTGTATACAATGTATACAAAGAGATATCTCTTTGGCAATGTATACAATGTATACAATGCCCTGTGGCAGAGAAAGCGATCTCCTCTTCCAGAGTTCAATTATTTGTCAAGCAATCATTTTACTCTTCCAACAACTACTGCATAAATGGGAAAACGAAACCGATTTTGTTTTGTTCTCCGCGCTCCCAGCACCAGGTGGAACCACGCGCGGCGCTTCCGATCTCGGAGGATGTAACAAGACGAGCGGTTGACGAAGCTGCATTGTGTAGCCAGCCGGTTTATCTTTTTATGTTGTACAGTTTGTTAGTTTACCGTAAATATGTCTTGATTTGTACTCAAGAGTGGAGCAAGGCCCTATGGAACAGAGATTGACGCATCGTGAGCGAAGAACAGACGCGATGGATGGTTAGGCTGCTTGACTCTCGGCTGTACGACTCTCGGCATGTTAGGACTGGCAAAGTTCCGAATTTGTCGCGGTGTGGTGTACGCTTCTGTGCTCGTCAAGTGCCGTCAGAGCGCGGGGATGTTTGAACGGAATGTGTCCCTTCGTCTACAAAACTCTGCACGCTGCGGCATCGAAGTCCTGTGTACGGGTGCACGTATGCGCTTGGATACGGGATAGCCTGCCCTCAACGGATGTTCAACAGTGTACGCACGCTGCGCGTACGCGTACGTATGAGGTAAGCCCGTTGTAATTCTATTTGTTCGGTTTGCATAGTGTAGCTGTTTAGATGATGTGTGGTAAGCTGGCGTGGCGAACAGAACTATTTGTTTTTCAAAAGGCCAGTAAACAGCGTCATAGGGCAAAAATGGCGCGTGAATGGGAAAAAGGATCACATAATTTCACATCGATCTCCATGGTAGCGCGATCGAAATTTTTTGTGTGGCGCGTATAACCTATTGCTCATGCGCGTTAAAAACTTAGAATAAGAGTGCATTCAGTTGCGCACATAATTCCTATTGACGCTTGTACTGTCACTATACGTGCGATAGTCGCCTCCTTGTTTGCATGCATTTACATTGTAGTTACCAAAAAAAAGTGTTAGCTCTGCTGTGTCTTTCCTTGGTGCAACTGCTTGTGGTGCAGCAAGACGTTTTGCTTCTAATGATGTCTGGGCAATCCAAGCGTTCGTGTCGTGTAGCTAGCTGTAAATGTATCAGTTGCAAAAAAATTGTACATGCCAGAGAAGCAAATGCAATCAATATAGACTGTATTTTATAAATCCTTCAGTTCAACTGCTTCAGCAGAAAGTAGATATGCATGAAAATCAGATGATTGTGCTGATGCTTAGCAAGAAGGTAACATAACATTACTGATTCAATATTTTCTTTTACTGAAAGACTAGTTGCTGGTGTCCTGCTGGAGCTGAGAAGAGATCTGCTGCCTGCCATGAGACCATGTCTCTCAAGTTACCGCAATATTGTTGCCTTCAAAGTAAGTGGATTTGTTTCTCTCAGCATTTTACTACCAACCTGCATCATGGCAATTCACTTAGCTGTGTAGGTGATCACTGTTAGTGACATTGGAGTGCTGGTGGACAAGCACCCTTTGAATGTTACAACACACAGCTGTGGCAATATGTGAAGCTGTTAATATACAGGTGTCCCAACTATGATGCATAAATATTTTTTAAATAAAGATGCCACGTAGCTGGACAAAACCAAGTTATTATGTTTGCCATTGCTTGGAGATACTGAGAATATTCTTTGCATTCTGCCTAATTAGATCATTAGTCTTAATTAATCAACCTCTCAATTACTCTAATCAGATGAAAAGTGTAAATGAGGAAATTGTAGAACACCATGAACAACTCCTGATACAGCATCCTGTTGTGCAAAAAGTGCTACATATAAGTGTTCTTCCGAGCGGGAAAGAAGCTCGCGAATACACATAAAATTGCCGCATGAATGGCCGCTCGAGGCTCTTTGCGTGTATTCGTGGCTTTCTTTCACGCTCAGAAAAACTTTCATGTAGCACATATTTCATGTAATTATAATATGTGAGAAGTTGATTAAATAATTTACACTTAATTATGCAATTAGGCAGAATGCAAAAAAAGTGAGTATCTCCAGGTGATGGCAAACTTTACCTTGGTTGTGTCCAGATATGTAGCATTTGCATATTTTCAAACCTTTGTGTGTTGGGACTGCCCCGTATAAGCCAGATTTGTTTCTCCAAGTTAATATACTGATGACATTCGATTGTGGTCTAGCAGGCAAAAATGCTAAACAGGAAGAAATATTAATTTGCTCTTGGTAGGTTGTTCAAGCAAATCAGCCAAGTTGTTACACATGAAATGCGGCATTTGTAGGTGTGTTCTGCAACACTGCAGCCCTGCAGCCCTAAATAACTTTTGAGTAAAGTGCTACTACTATAATTTCTCTAAAGCATGCAGCAAGGTTCAGCATTCCAGGAGGCTGGCATCAAGAGAGATCTATTTATATGAATTTCATATGTGAAAATGAGGTGTTATTGTTTGGATGACTGTATAAACTTATGCTTTAATTCCAGTCTTGCATGAGGCAGACTTGGACGGGAAAATTGATTTCTTTTGGGCAATGTGGTACAAATGCATGGGGTAATGCTTGTATGCATACACATTACATCCCTATTGCTTAGCCAAGGGGTGCCCCTGCGTGTTAAAATTTACAGGGCTCAGATTGAAGAATGTCAACTTTTGTAAAATCAACTACACCTTTTAGATTATGAGATTACAATTATTGCATACCGTCATAGTGTGGTATATGGGCTGAATGTTTTTCACTTTGTCTATAAAACCCTGCACACTGCGGTATCATGAAAATTTATTCTATGTAAAACAAGCCATGCTGCTTGCCGATTTAAGCAAATATAAGGCAACTTTTCTAGGAATGTTTCTGGCCTTGTAATGTACTTCATGTTATATTCTTTAAGACTATAAAGCAGATTGTTCTTCTGTACATTTTCTGGAAACTTAAACTGCGGCGATCTAAACCACTTGGCAACAATGCTGTGATCGCTACCGGCGTGTGGAGCAAACGCAGCTTTGCCTTGTTCAATTGTGTCGCGGGCACTTCTGAAGCGCTGCCTATTTAGTAAATAATCTTGGTGGCATGGAAGCGCCATCTGCTTCTATGCATTGCTTTTTCTTGTGGCATCACGTCACATTATAATCGTAATATTTTTTTTTCGTTTTCTGAGAGTCTCATATTGCCCCCCCTCATCATGCTGTCATTGTGGTTGCATTATTTATGTGCAAATATTTATGTATAGATGACCACTGCTCCAAGTTCCATTTTATCGCAAAGTAAGCTACGAATACCCAAGGAATTATGTATAGCAAAATACCAAAGTCAAATTGCCGAACACAACCAAGGAGACTCAGTGCACAGTCTCTCACCAGATTGCATTGGTCATGCAAAGGTGCACAGCATACCTCTTTATTACTTGCTGAACAAGCTGTGAGAAAACTGAATATTTATGTAGCTTCAATTAAGTGCTATCAGCCATTACTTCTGCCCTCGGCAATTGTGGACTATTATCACGGCTTTTCTTTTTCTAACTCATTTTGCTTATTATAGAGGGATTACTGCCTGTGTTCATAGGAAATAAATCACATGGGCAATCAAACGCCAAGAATGTATAAACTTGGAACATTGATTGTGCAGTTTGATGGTTCAGAATAAGTAGAAATACAGCATAAAAACTTAACTTTTACTTGAAACAACAATAGAGCATACAGTAACCATACGTGCCTGCTGTAGCCCCTGTGCCAAGTAAATTTCAATTCTCCTTTTTGCATCCTAATCTTATCAGAGCGCTGGTAACATGTTTCACATTTCTGTCAGCCAACTAACCTGTCTTGTAACAGTAAAAATGTGCCAACTGTGTTTTTTAACATGCTAGAATATGCAGGCAGTTCGCTTAGAAAACTAAAGCCATAGAATCAATACAGTGATGCGACTTTCGGTTTGCATGTCACAGGTTGAGAAAAATAAGGTGGGAGCTGTTTCCAATGTTCCGACTAGATAGCAAAGCTAGCATAAAAGGTTGCACACCACTGAGCTCTACTATGGGGGGCTGGATAGCGCATTGAGCGCCTTCGACTGAAGCCAACCTTGTCCCAGAAGTTGGTACTTCACGACTTTGCTGTGGCATTTCACCTGCACAGGAGTGCGGCATTTCTGCTATAATGCTTGCCCTTTGTGCCGCAAGCTACCGAAGCAATCCAGAGAAGTATTTCGAGAAGACGTCCAGAATTTTCCATCACAGCACTGACAGCATCGCTAACATGAGTGGCACGTGCTGAAAACACTTGTCAATCAGAAAATGCTTTCTGTAAGAAAAACTTATCACGTACGGGTTCAGAACATCGTAACAGCTCTCACCAGACATGTGGAGACATCGCCTAGATGTGGAAAACCACGATGAAAAATTTTTATGGCAGCAATATTGTGCAACGGCACACACTAGTAAGTGCAGCGTATGCCCTACTTTTGGGACAAGCCGCTGCACGACACTGCATTTCCGCTGGCTTCATCTACCCCTGGCTCTGGGCAGCGAAGCGGCATCCAGCAAAACATAGTAGAGATCAGTGGTGCACATAGTATTTATGTCCCCTTTCTCGATGCCAGCTGAACACACGGTAACTGTTTCCAAAGCAGAAAAACTAAGGGCAAGGGCTCTGTACACATTGCATCGTAAAGTGGCTGATGCTTGGGCAAAGCAAATACTGTGCATGGTAGATTTGTGTGAGGCAAGCTAGGAGTCAAAAAGCCTGCTGCATACTAGCAAATGACCAACATATTGTTGCATGTTGAAATTCTTTTTTTATTCCTCATCACTCATTTGTGTAGGGGAGACGGCTCTCACAACTGGAGAAGCCTGGGAAGCATGCAGTACTCCACAAAAGCAGTTTTCAACGTAAAATGTGTCTGCATCTCATAATTTCATGGCTGCAAGAGTGAGCCCAATGGTAAACACATCTGAGTGTTCATGATGTCATGCATTATCCACTTTATCTGCACGTCATACCTATCTTGACAAAGCTGATATTGCCTTTAGAGAAATTGTAGATGTTGTGAGCTTGCATTTCAGAACGCACAACAAGCTTAACACGTACAACACCAGAACAATTTGTTGAGAATTTCGGATCAGGAATCTTCGAAGCACAATTTGTTTAGTGGTGTTAAGATTCTGCTTAAGGTTGTTGATTATTACATTCATATAGTGTTCAAGCATTGCTGTAACAACATTCTTCGCTTGGAGTACATAGTAAGCGTGTACTCCACATGAGCTGGTGGCATTTGCTCCATATTCAAAAACTGGTTTCTTCTTCAGTTGAGATTTTCAATTTTGCATTCTTTATTAGCTGTTGTATTTAACCTATCCTAAATGTTTGAATAGTGAACACAACGTGACCTTTTGATTGATTTTGTGGATTGTACACCCTTGCTGCAAACAATTTGAGATGATAACTGTTTCCGCCTTAATGAAAAATAATTGCTTGAAGCAGCCATAGCCACCAATAATACTAGCATGACACGATTATGAAAATTGTGATGTACTTTGATTTATAATGTTTTTAAACATATGGAGCTCTGCCTGTGGTGTAAATGGGTTCCTGATATCCATTCGTGATGCAAGAATTTGAAGAATAAACTGAAGCAAGAATGTTTACTTACTTTTCAAGAGAAGCTCATGGCAATTTCCTCATGAAAAGTAAAATAACTAGAAATAACTTTACTGAGCTGAGAAGAGTGCTACAATTGTCTCATTCGAATAGTGCCATATACAGAAGCTACAACAAATGTTTACTATTTTGGTTGCATTTGTATATATGGTCTTGTCACGTGTTGCAAGCTGTATTCAGAATGGCCACAGCTCAGTCATGATTGTGGCATTGTGCAATGAAGTACCGCTGGCATCACCCGGAAAGTGTCGCAAAGTTACAAATACAACTTTGAATGGGTTCGTTTAGGAAAAAAGACTTAGCTCAGCAAATTATCCTTTTTTATGCAGCCTGTCGAGACAAGGTTTCTGTACATGGCCATGGCGCTCAAGGAGAAAACCGAGACTGTAGACTGCCAACGTTCATTCCTGTTCCGGCAAAGACGGGCCAGCAGTGACCAGCAGGATTTTACAAAGTGAACTCATCACAGCTTGAGCCACTCCATGCCACAAGCAGTTGCTCCTCGAGCCACCGTGCAAAGGTTCCTTGGGGCACAAGTCCAACTCAGCGCCACAACCTTTCTTCTGCAGTTTTTCTACCTACTTAGCTAACCAGGTGGGTCAAAGATGGCAGAGGGAAAGGGAATCACAGCTTTAAGCATAGAACCTGCTGAAGCTTAATGCAGTTTGAGAGTGAACAGTAAACGAGAAATAGGTGGAGAGAAATAGGACACCTCTTCTCCCTCAGAGAATTGGCGGTGAATAAAAAACAGCTTATGAAGGCTTGAATATTGGTCGGAATAATTTGGCATAGGTAGGATAATGACTATGAATGTTTCTGGCAAAGGTAGTGGTAGTAGGCTGAATAATCAAGGAGTTTAAATATAGATTAGAAAACAAAATTCATTACACTACCAGAATTTTAAATCATCCCAATAATTCTTTTAATTGACGGTTTATGCGTGTTGAGCGACAATGCTTCTTGATGCCTGCTTCTTGCTGAGATCATTCTTATGCTGCATAATTCACCTGTTCAAGTTCCATGTTTCTCCCGTCCAAGCAAATTTACATTCATCACAAGAAAACTTATACATGATTTCCAGAAACTTGCTGATTAAGTGAGAGAGCAGCATGCACCCCAGGCTTTCTTACGTATGCGTTCAAGAGCCTCAGATCTCGTGAATGTTAGACATACTCCTGCTGAGCAAGTTCTTGGTATCATCTACAAGGTCATTTCAGAATATGAGTTTGCTTAAGTTGGAGAAACAGTCGATCGAAGACATGTCAAGCGATATCGCTGTTGATGCATCTACATTCCAACTGAAATAAAAGTAAATATAGCACCAAATGCAAAAATTATTGGGATGATGCCATTCTTGCAGTGGAATGAAATCCTTCTAATCTAAATATGCAATCCAAATAATTCAGACTACTAATACTTCCAAAGGGGTTGCGTTGTGAATTATGCATGTTGTATTCCGTATTTCTTACTATAAGACCCATCGATGCTTAAACAGCAGAGAAAACATTAAGAGCTGAGTACTTCATACTTTATATTGCTCCATAAATCAGTTTCCCTACCAACATCAGCGTCCCGCGCTAATAATGTTTGGGAGAATGTGTGAAACAAGGCACCTGACCCATAGGGTAGTGCTGTTCACTTTGTTTGGGAATGAAGGTCATACTGTACATGTATGTGATAGCCATACGTGTCATTACCTTTAAAGAAAGGAAGCAAAACTGTGAGTCTGCCTAAGTGGAACAGATTCATTAAAAAAATGTTTTGTGCATAAACAAACAAGGACGAAGAAAAGGAGCAACACAAGCACGATCCGTT
>NC_051157.2:166894961-166918561 GCF_013339745.2 Dermacentor silvarum
GTACAGCCTTCATTTGCACCGAAGATCCGGTACGCAAAAGTTCTGCTTTGATATAATGCAAATATACTCAGTCAAATAGCTTCTGTATTTGGTTGTAAGAATACTACGTCTGGGGCTGCAGCCAAGTTTTCTACTTCTGTGTCTTTTAATTGCACACACGGGACGTTATTTAATTTTTTTGGTACCCCTAATGAAAAATCTCCGTATTTCCCATAACTCCTATATCCAATAACAACATATGACATATAAGAAAAACAAGTTTTTGTATGGGATCCTATATGTTTCATATCGGATTATTGGATATGGGAGTTATAGGGCATATGGATTTTTCAATAGGGACGTTTCAAGCTGAACAAAAGTCGCAGAAACACGCCTTTCCATGACATAGCTAAAGAGTCAAAAATATGTCTTAGTAATGTCTTCATAAATGTTTGCCTTAAGAAAGAAATGAACTTTCAAAACACGTAACCTGGGTTTATTGTCTAAAATACATTACACCTAAAGCGCAAAAGAAGTTTGGAAGCACGTTCGCATGTTCACGAAACCAGCCAGCTATTTTTTAGGAAGACGTTGGTACAGTACAAAAAACCGAAACAAGAACTGTAACTAAATGACCTGCGTTTCGGAATATGCCATCTGGCGGGAAACCGCCAAACTAAGCAGCGACAAAGTGATAAAAAAATAGCGGCGCCGCTGGCTTCGAACCTGCGAACTGACAATAGTGGTATCAGTAATCCTAATCGGTGATCGCGCACAACGCTCGGCTATCGGTTTGAGTGCTGCTGGAGGCAAAAACTAGGTTTATAGACGTACCACAATAAATTCTGCGACCTTGTTATAAAAACTGCGATTTTGGAAGGATTTTTTTGCCATTTCAAGAGTTGCTGCTGCAACTAGCTGAAAGCTGAGTCATTGAAGTTGATAAATCCCCGGTAATACGTCGATCGATGCAATAGGCTCATTGCAAATTGCTTTTTACTGGCGAAAAAAGCCTCCAAAATTTGGCCTTCTCCATAGACTCCCATACTTAGAACTTCACCCGCAATTTGGAACGGGTTTTCTGTCGTAAGTAATGGTACCGCTTGCATGAGATGTCGGTCTAAGCTCCTAGAGCCTATTTCCACGGTAATATTTTGAAAGATGGCTTCTATGATTAGTTATTTGGGAAAAACAATGCTCTCCCATAGAAAATGCGCATGTTTTCAGAGGCGGCCCCTAGAGGCGCTGTTCGGCGATGTCCCAGATTCCTGGTATTGTACATGTCTGAGCCCATATCAGAACAGGTCAGGACACACCACTGCACGCAAATTGTCTCCTTATAAAACATCGGTCTTCCCTAGTTGACCCGGCTATGGAATCAGATGACCTTGATGCGGCCAATGAGACGGGCCGTCTTGTTCGCTGAACTCCGCCTTTAATGTTGCACCTTCAAAGCAAGGACGAGGCAATCCGGAAACAGGGGGTTGACACTCCTTCCACGAAAGTCGGTGACCTGTTTCTTGCTCTCCGACGGTCATCTTGCGAGGGTCGGGAGAATGGCCTTTGGACTAATCCCTGCGTCTAACGAAGGGTGGCGGTTGTGGTCGGTCGCTTCTTAGTCAGCTTCTTTGTCATGACTTCACTGTCGCTGTCGGGCACTGTCGCCTCCTGGACGACGCTGATGAAAGGGGTGGCATCGGGGGAAGCACTCAAAGAATGCGCACTGCCTAGTTGGGGCGCTTGTTTGCCTGTCTCGTCGGTTTCTCGCACTGTCGCCGTCTCGGCGACGCTCATGAAAGGGCCTGCCTCGATGGGAAACAATCAAAGAATGCACCCGGCCGATTCGAGACGCAACAGACTCACAAGTAATAATTGCGACTCACGCACTAACAATTTCTTTCTCCCGTCCACATAGGACACACACTAAAGAAACAAAAAATATTGCATAAATTACGCGCCAACACTACCGAAAAGTAAACTGATAATCAAGCGTGTCACTACAGGCTTCAAACAAATAGCCTGGACCTGACACTGCAAAATGTATCTCACATACAAAAATAAAGACCATCTGCTTAAAAAAAAGCGGCACGTCGACAAAAGTTTCAAAATTTTAAACGCGCGCAAACCATCTCTTTCGGAATATTGCTGAGTTTCTAAAATAAACAAACTAAACAAAGCTCAAAACTTGCCTATCGAGACGATCTGTATTCCAGAGATCTTAAAACGTATAACCAAACACTAAAAATGAAGAAACAAACAAACAAAGCGATGTTCCACAAAACCTGCGTCATTTTTCATTCTGCGTAGCTTATGGTGGCGCCGTATCTTTAAGCCGTACTCGAGGCGGGCGCGGTCTGAGGGCTCTTCGTGTTAACGAGAGAACACAAAAGACACATAGGCCATTCTCCACGCTGGCGACCGCTGACACTTTACATGCAGGCAACATGCCTTCTGGACATCGGACTGCGATTTTACTGCAGCGTATGGCCAATTCGCGTCGGCTTACCGACTCGCTCTCCTGTGTCACGCCTAGCATGCCTCGAAAAGAACCCAAAGAGGGGGAACATAATTGCCCCCTCCGCGCCACCTTCGCTTTTGTCCACTTGCGCGCCGATCGGGCTTTTCTTTTCTTTCTCGTCCGGCGGTTCGGACGCGCCCTGTCTGGAAACATTCCAAGGAACAAACGCGCCGTTCTAACTCTTTGACTGCGCTCCCCACTGGGTTTAGCGCCGTTATTCGGCCGCGTTGCCCTCTCTGCCGCATTCCTAACTTTGCGACGCCGCTTCATCCGAGCACGTTTTCTAGTGCTCATTTTGGAGCCTTACGCTCGCATCTCCTGCTGACCGCCACTTATATCATCGGTCATGATTTCCGTTTCAACCGCACAGGCACAGTCCGAATGAATTCGGGTAAATCGTTCCTCTCAATGCTACCTCGACTGGCGGAGAGCTTTAAACACTCAGGGACAATGCAGCTATTTTCCTTTGTGAAACGTAGCTCGTATTCCTGGGAGCGGTCCACAACTGCACTGCCCTGCCTACATTGTGCTTTAGCGCACTTTCCTGACCGATTGGACTTTGCACTGGTGCTCTTGTCTGACGACTCGGCGCCACTTCGGGCTTCTGCAAGAGCTACCTTCGCGACGTACTCCCCGGATAACTGTGCCAAATCGTCCACAGCTGGCCTAGCTGTTTCTCTAGTAATCCATTGGCACATCATGTCGTTGCGCTCAATACGGTCCCCGTTAACGGGCTCCTCAAGAATTACGTCACGGTCTACGGATCTGGCCTCACCTGTGAGCGTACCATTAGGCTCACGGGGATCAGCCTCTCTTCCTACCATCGGTAGAACCGTGCGCGCAACTTCTTCACACTTTCTGTGCGATATTTCTGCGGGTGCCTGACATACCTGCTGCTCCACTTTAAAACCCTGTTCTAATCTTTCAATCTCTTGATTGAGAGCATCTATCTCTTTCCTTACCTGCCTACTTTGTTCCTCTGCAATTTTGATTCGTTCTTGGTTAATTCGTTCATACTCCTGCCTTTCTCGCTCTTCATGCTCCTCGTTTCCTTGTTCTTTCAGAATTAAGTTGCCGAAGTATTCAAAGTATTTCTGATCACGGTTGTATTTTAAAATGGCTCTAATTTCGGATTCTGACATGTCATTCTCTACCTCTACGTCGAGCTCTTCACACAACTGCAGCAGGTTAGCTCTCGTCAAACTCATGAGGTCCATGGTCACTACTTCAGGCTTTGGCTGAGCTATTCAGAATACTTGCTGCAAAACCCGCACAAATCACAAGGCAAGTAAAAAAACTACCAGTGGTTCAATTCCGTTTTCCCAAGAGAAATTGAAGCCTGGAAAATATAGCAGAAACCAAACGCCTACACACAGAAGTAGCACCAAGTCCCCAAGTACTGCTCCACCGCATCGAATCAATTGCAAGAAGACGTAAATCCTGGGTAGCCTTTAAACTGATTACAATTCCGGTAGCTCTCTACGTCCCAATTACTCCCACACAAGTATGGGGTCTGGCTTTAGTAGCTGGTTCAGATCTATGCTGAAAGCTGCTTTCTGCTTGGATGCGCAACAACCACAGTATCAAAATGGGCAGTTGTACACGCTTCATCGGTTTTTAGAAAGTCTAGGCTAAAAGATCCGATGACTCAAGCTCAAAGCCAGGAACTCACCCTGTACCGTGCACTCATGATGCGCTGCGTTCATCCAGCCGCTCGCGAACCAGTTGGCGATTGGCGTTGGCGGCAGGTTCCATCTTGCCGCTGTCATCCAGTCGCCCATGAATCAGTTGTTGGTGACTGGCGTTGGCTGCAGGGTCCATCTCACCACGGCCATCCAGTTGTTCGCGAACGAGATGCCGGCGACTGGCGTTGGCTGAAGGGTCGATCTCACCGTGGTCATCCAGTTGCTCGCGGCTCGGGGTTATATTCATCTCAACGCTGCCATCCAGTTTGTTGGGAACGGGTTGTTGAGACTCGGGTAGCGTTTAGGCCGGTGATCCTTCAGCCAAAGGGATGAGTACGTCCGGGAGTAAGAGCGATAGAAAAAAGGGTTTATTCTACATATTTACAGTGGCTCCAAATATGGAAGCCCACTCCATGGGGGGAGCACTTAGAAAGTCTCAGCTCACTACATGTCTGAGCACATATCAGAACAGGTCAGGACACACCACTGCATGCAAATTGTCTCCTATAAAAACATCGGTCTTCCCTAGTTGACCCGGCTAGGGAATCAGATGACCTTGATGCGGCCAATCAGACGGGCCGTCTTGTTCGCTGAACTCCGCCTCTAATGTTGCACCTTCGAAGCAAGGACGAGGCAATCCGGAAACAGGGGGTTGACACTCCTTCCACGAAAGTCGGTGACCTGTTTCTTGCCCTCCGACGGTCACCTTGCCAGGGTCGGGAGAATGGCCTTTGCACTAATCCCAGCGTCTAAGGGTGGCGGTTGTGGTCGGTCGCTTCTTAGTGAGCTTCTTTGTCATGACTTCACTGCCGCTGTCGGGAACTGTCGCCGTCTGGACGACGCTGATGAAAGGGGTGGCATCGGGGGAAGCACTCAAAGAATGCGCACTGCCGAGTTGGGGCGCTTGTTTGCCTGTCTCGTCGGTGTCTGGCACTGTCGCCGTCTCGGCGACGCTCATGCAAGGGCCTGCGTCGATGGGAAACAATCAAAGAATGCGCCCGGCCGATTCGGGACGCAACACAAATAAGTGTTCTGCATTTCTCTTTTGTTTTTCACATCACTCTCGCTAATGTTGAGAAAGTTTTCAGCATCCGCGTAGACTTAAATAACTTGTCTAAGAACAATGGGCACTTGAAAGTCTCAATTTAATTAGATGGGCCAATTGTGCAATAAACTACAGCAGAATATTCAACTCGCTTGAAAATATAACGAAGAAAAATAATGTAAACCTGCAGTGAGTTGCCCTATGCCTTAAGACACAATGTTGTAAATGAACTTTCCAGAATTTATTTGCTACAGCTTTCTCTAAGTACTCTATGAACTTCATGAAAACTTACTTTTTTTCCAGTAAAATGATCACGCCTAAAATCTACATATTTTTGTGCAGCAACAAAATATTTCAGGCGACTCTGCCTCTAGGCACGTCTTCCGCTCTTGAAAAATGTAACGAGCTCTACAGAAACTCATCTCAATGATTCCCGTTAAGGATAGCTTGGATACCTGAGACAGTCTAATGAATGTTTTTGCAGCGAGCCTCGCACCAATCCAATACTTTCCAATTTCTTTAGCGCGACTGCAATGCATATATATTTCTAGCTCTTTGTCAGTTTGATTCGAATCTGTGATGTATAGAAACTCTTGAAGTTTGCCGTTCACCGCTGTTGCCACCCATTATAGTGTGCTTCCCCTTGTTGATAGGCGGCGCCACTGTCGAAATCATACCGCTGCCTCCATAAAACTTCGGGTCGTCCGTCGAACGCCTGAGCACGAGCACCTCTAGGCAGTGTTATAGGGAACGGCGTTCCTGAAACTAGTTCCTTTTGCGAAGAACGGAGGAACGCCACCGTTCCTTTAAGGTAGGTGGAACTGTAAAGGTAACTCGTTAGGTTTGCGAAGGAATGGCAGAGGTAACGACGTTCCTTCTGTAAACGTTCCACGGCAATCAACAGACGCATGCACGCACGCAGCACATGATGCAGGGCGGATGGGCGACGGCGTGAGGAGCATTGAACTACCGCTTGCCTACCCTTGCTTGACTGTGGGACATTTTCTTTCGTGAGTTCTCCATTATATATTTTTTATGACTAGGCTTCAAGATTGTCCCGTGACGCTCCCTCCTGTAGTTTCTTTCCTCCATGCTGGCCTGTCGGACACTAACATTGAGATGTAACACTTGCCGTGTTCAAACAAGGGCCTTTACTAAACTGCGAATATCTATTCTGGACATTTCAGTTTACACTCATACTGCAATATTGAATCAGCGTTCCTTAAACAGCTATGTATTGTGCCTTTCGTTGCGGTTGCTTGTGCTAGAAATTTAATTATAGCCTCCTGATACCCCTTGTACTATACATTGCACGTTGCCTTTAACTTTTTTTTTCGAAATTCCCCAGGAAGTCATTACGCAAAATATTCACTCTTGGTATGAAATACGGTGCATTTGTAATTGTAAAGAAGTGGCTTTACTCATATTCTAGTCATCAACTTTCGAGACATTTGACAGTAAATTGGTCTAGACCTCTGTGTCGTCCCACATAGCCGAAATACTTCGAGGCGTGTTTCGAAGGCACCGAGATTGCATGAAAATACCGGACGCGGCAGCAACATGGCAATGCACTACACGTAGTTACATCTTCATATCAGCCTTTAAACAATGAAATGCAGTTTTTACCACAGCTACCATGAGGAGATTATGGAAATATTCCTTTTTTTCACGCACAATGAGACGGAGCTTTTGGCATCTATCCGTGGTATTCAAATTTAAAAATTGTTTTTCGAGTTCATGAATAACAGTGGACAATAAAAACTACCTTGAAGAGCGATTATGTCCCGTTGTTGTGGTCGGGTCTCAGGAGGATATTGGTGCATGCGAGTAACTGTCTATTTGCACATCTGTAGCGTAGTATCCTGACTGCGCATTTGAAGACCGAAGTGGAAAGTGCCAAATGTGTTGCACTTGAATAGACGAGCGCCAAAGTTGCAGTTAGACATGTCTGTACTATGTCCGATGCTGCCTGAACAACATTCGTCTAGGAGCGTTTCTTTGGATTCTTTTTATATCCATGTAGTCTGCCGCCGGCGGCAATGTTCAAATTCGTGTAATACACGTAGTCGAAGTGATATTTGAATGGCTCACTTTAGTTCGCCGCAGGATTATCCGACACCGTATTTTATTTTAAAAAAATCACACGTAACGGTAATGTAACGACACGTTTCAATGTTGAAGTGTAACTGGAACGCGTTCCTTTCGCGTTAATGTAACTTGTAATGAAAACTCGTTCCAATATTGGGAAGGAACGAGGAACGCGCTTTCGTTCCTGTTTTAGAGGAACGCGTTCAACACTGCCTCTAGGAATTCTAGGTGTTAATAAGCTGGGAACAATGTGAACCAAAGTTCGTTAGTGTCGTGAAGACGAAAGAATTCCGGCAGAACCCATGTTAAGATGACTATCGAAGTTAATGCGATTAACATTCACACAATGTAGCGAACAAGAAGCGACACACCGTGTTAACTAAGAGACTTTTATTTAGAATCCGCAGTGGTTCTCCTGATGTTTGAAGTGATTCGGCTATATGCGGCCATACACTGTCTCCCTGATTGACCCGCTTTGTTAGGACCTACGCTCGCCAAGGTTATTTCACGACGGTAGGAGAAGGACCGCAGGCCGACGGTGCCTGCAGGAACGACGATGGATTTACGACGAAGGAATAATGTCGATAGAATGACAAAGGCATATGAGGACGACGGCATGACGACTATGCGATGATTCTGAAGTAATGGCGATAAATAATTGCGAAGCAATTACAATGCCTTTACGACGGTGGTCAAATCTCGATTGATTGGCGATAGCACTATAATAGCGGAATGAAATAGAAACTATGCTGATGGAACATAAGGTGGTATGACTACCACAACATTTTGTCATTTTTAGCCAACCAGACACGCTTCTGAATAACATCCCTGCCTTCTTCCTTTCTTTTTTCCTCTTCCTTCGAGAGCCGCTTTACAAACATATCCTCTGCTGTTGAGCTAGTACACCGCGGAGAGAAGAGAGGCATGCAGTCGGGAAGGCAAGAAACTGGCGAGGAGACCGCGTGCGCATGCAGGCGGTCTCCTCCTCCTTCATCTTTGGGTGGCCATGGCTACCACGGCTACGCACCAAAAATTACTGCTGGCGAAAACAGCTTCGCTGTTAAAAAATATTCATCGGCAGCTTCGTGGGAGCCGTTATATGGGCCAGACATCTCTCTGGAATGCCGACAAGCTTTCTGGCCAGGTGTCTAGAAAAATCGTCGATTCATTGTCAATAGAGCAAATAGCTGGCTATCTTCAAGATATCGATGATATATAAGCGCACTCGTTTCCAAGTGCCGAGGTGAAGCGGCAGTCTTAGGATGTGCTTCTTTTTATTGTGTTTTCTTTAATGTCGAAATGTCCCAAATTCCTGGTTATGCTGCGAGGGGGAGATCAGATGGATAAGCGAGGAGACGCACAGCGCTGATTTACAGCAAACTTATTTGGAAAGGAGGGCTTCAAAAAAGTTGTCGCAGTTTCACCTGAAAGGCGAAGCATCAATTGCGATAGCAAATTTGTAGAGAGCTATACGTAGTAATGATATTAGCTTTATCAGCTGTATAAACTCGGACATGCAGCAGCACCGGCAACACGCAGAACTGTTGTCGACGCCGTCAGCGTATTGCCCGCGTTCGCTCAAAATGCGTGCGGCATTGGTGACTGTTGCCGGAGCCTCTGATATAAAGAGGCACTTGGTGCCGCAGCTAAACGTCGCCTCCCCCCCTCCCCCACGGCCTCTCGCGCGTCGGAAGAAGGCGCGTTTGCTCTACATATATGGTGATTGTAAAGGAGGAAAGAGACGCCTACTTCTGCAGCCCTTAAGCGAGCACGGCGCAGAACGCGCGTTTGTTCTCCGCCGTGCGTTCACTCCCCGTGAAAGCGCGCGCCCCTCGAGCCCTTTCACTCGCACATACAGCGTTCGGCGCGCGGCGACGATTTCATCTCCATTGACGTCATACGGAACCTCACGGCGACGGCAACGGCGACGCCGAGGGCAGAAATCTGCTTTTGAGTGTCCATATAATTGCTATCGCAATAATATATATATTTCTCATAAGCAGCGTACAAATTTCATGTATGGTGATCTACACCAAACAAAACTGCAGCAGAGCATGCGTCAGTCCCGTGTTTCAGACGTCCATATCTCAGGTTTACTTTTTGCTGAATACATTTGTCGGATGTAACTACTCACTCTCTCTCTCACTGATATGCTACCCAAGGGAGCCATACCGAAGTGAGCAATGTTTAAACAGATAAATTATCGTTATGGGGGAGAAAACATTTCTCCGTACGAGGACGACGAGGCTTGCCATTATCCGCAACAGCCATGTTGCTTGATGCATTCTTACTCTGAAAATTTTCGGTTATGTGCTGTGTTAGTTTTAGAGCGTAAGCTGTTATGGGCTCGCTCAAATAGCCGTTTCAGTTGGGGATGTTGCCTGCGCAGCCGCCGTTTTCGACAAATCGCTGCTATCGCCCAGCTCCTAAGCAGTATGGGGGATTGGCCAAGAAATAGTTCGATTGCCTTCAGGACTGAAAAGGAAGAATAAGGAAATGTATGAAAAAAGCTGGAATGAAAAACATGTATGATATACCTGATTAAATCAAGCAGGCTAGATGACTATTTGTCACCGCGCCGCTTCAAAGCGGACGCTAATAAATTATCAAAATCTTTCTCATCAACAGCACCGTACCGTGACATGTGCGATGCGTAGTCTCGATACCTGTGTTTAGTCTTCCGTACACTTTATGGCATCTCCTGACAAGGTACGAACCGCTGCTGAAGAAGCGAATCGGAGAGCTACGAGCGCGGCTACAACCAGGCAACGTCGGGCTCAGCAGACCACTGTGCAGAAAGCAACACAGGCCGTAGCTCTACGTTCTAAGGCAGCCAAACGAAACTTAAGGCGCTGTACTTACAGAGTTGCCTGAAAGAATAATGAACCCACAAGTGTGAACTCAGGTCTGAGACATAGAAGCTTTGGACAATGCGTTCGAGATTCCTTTCAAGGCAATGTACTGAAATAGAGGTTCGTTCGCCTACCGAAAGGGAGCAAAAGAAGCAACGACATGGTATAGAAGTTTGCAGTGGCAATGTACTTAGCTAAAGGAAGCTCAGTGCTTCGTTTTCGCCCGTCGTTACCACTGTCTGTTTTACTAGAGGGACGACATTTTTGCTGCGACCAATCAAATTCTTGTTCTAACAGCAGCCCCTTTAAAAGAGAAGCGTTGGAAGCAAAAAATTGGCATATAAATTCGAATGCGCTTTCATTTACAAGCCTATGTGCTCTGTGCAACTGCACCTGACGGTCGAATTTAGTTATCAAAAAGCGTGCGTAAGACACCGGTTAATGAATTTTTCAGGCATATGTAGGCCGAAGACTGGTTGCGGGAAGAAGAAATGAACTTCACCTTTGGATTACTGTGCGTATGCATTCTTTTAGGTATGTCTAAGACTTTAGAGCAAATTTCCTCGTGCCAAGCGGTGTCTTATCTTTTGCAGGTATAATCAGTAGTGTATTTTGTTGTGCTACGAAGGTGGCACTGCGACAAGGCTGCTTTCGATGCGTTAAAAAGTCAGATGATCATATGAGTTATTAACTACTCTCGCAACAGCGGTATCATAGGGTTCAATGCCCTGCCAAACTTTGATGGGCAGAATGGCATGTGAAAAGCATTGAACATATATAAGGAGTTCAACGTTCTTCTCAAGGTGCCGTGCTACCATACTACACAGTAGGGCGAGTTTGCATGAACGTGCTGCCCGTTGTGGCAATTGACAAATGAACATGGCAGACATGGCGGGTGGGCATTGCACGCCTTCCGCTAGTCGCACAGTGGTTGAAACTTCAGAGGAAGGACTCAGCTGCATCACCTATTCCGAGTGGCGCCTGTCAGACAGTTTGTCCTTCGTTGGGTACATCTAATAATGCATCAATGAAGCCAGGTTAATGGTCACAGCTTACATGGAACACATTGGTCTGCTTGGACTCGATATGTCGCAGCTACTGCGTTTGGCGCAGTGCACCAGCACGCGTAAAATAGACCAGAGCACGTACAATGTTGTAGGCCTTGTCCGTCGGAGGCCAGCAGAGCTTTTAGGGCGAAACATCATTCGCCGAGTCCAGCCATTTCTTTGCGGGTAAGCCAATCAAGCCGTATTCGTGGGTCATCGAGCAGACAGCTTCCGCCATCTGTAGTCATGGATGGAGATTAGCTGACGTGAAGAGTCGTTGAAGGCGTCTCCACTTTCTAGGCGTGCCCTTCATGTGCGGCGTGGTGTGAGCGTCACCTTTCGCAAGAGTAGGAAGTAGCTGAAGGCTCAGCGACGTGTTCGAAGTGCGGGTCAGGTTTGGCTCTGGTGGAATCATGTGCTGGCGTGAGTGGTTTGGGGGGAGGGGGGGGGGGGGCTTCAAGTAGCATGCATCTCCCTCTCTGGCCCGGTCGTGATTGCGCATCGCGCGGACGTACACGGGAGGCTTCCTGCGCACTGTACACATTGGTGACCATGCCCTCGCTTCTTTCGCAGATGTGCCGTTGGCCACCATGACTGAAATCGCAGGAACAGAAATCGCACAAACAGGACGACCACAGCTCCACTGTTTCAACCGATTTCACTTCGTGGAACTGGTTGAATTTTTTTGCGTGGTTGCTTTGGGGCCGGAATGATACGGGGCACAAATACATATCTTCAATGCGAAGATTTTTGAACCATTTTCCCTAATGTGTCGCTTTGTTCTTGGGGCAAAATGACTTCCCAGATCAGGTTTTCTGCCACTGCTGGTGAAAGGAGAAAAGAAAATCGCAATAATTTTATATCTGTACTACAGTCTTCATATCTTTTTTTGTTTATATAGGAAATATGTTGCCCATAAATTGTTGGTTTTGAACCCGTGCACATCGCTTGAAGGGCATCACAGGACGCCTTGAATTGTCTTTCGTTCATTGATCTGTGAACCTAACTTCATCATTCACGTGTAGTTGTCATTAACTATGAGCCTTAAGTCTAGTGGGGTTCGTTGGCCATTTACGTAAACGCGTTCCTGCTTCATGCGTCATTGATGACGTTCGCTGCATGACGTTCGCTGCGTTGGCTCCAAGAAGTCTGTACCATCGTGTCAGTTCGTACACCGAAGTCGTCGACATCTAACAGAGGTTTCCGGTGGATCGCGATCTTCTCATTTTCACTTTTTCTGGTTTCAAAGTGATGACGAAACATGACCCTCCGACCAAACCGGTTACATGCTGTTACAATTCATCCCCCATATTATTTGCCGAGGCATTTCTTCTCCGTGTTTCGTATGATATTCTTACCAAACATATAAGGGTGCACTGCGATCAACTTGAGCGAGATGAACTTGTTAGAAACTTTCTCATGCTTGCTATCATGTCAAAGATGTATGTTCGTAGCTGCACACGGAGCTCACTGTTGTCCCCCATGGGCAATTTCATTTAACGGCAGTTGGCCGGGGCTTCTCGAAGCGGCGGTAAAGAGAATGCTTGTCTTCGTTGTTTTTATTTTGGGCTTGTGACTCGCATGTGAGGTAAGTAGTAAATAAAGGTGACCGTTTTGTGTTTAATAATGACTAGGTAATTCGGTGGCACCCGGAAAAACGCTGTTATATTTACAATAGCCTATGAATAGGGCTCCATGTTATCGAATAAATCCGAAAAAATCCGATAAACACTCGCCCGTTAAATTTTTGACAATTGGTATTTATCCGATTAACTCCGATTTTAACGGCCAATATGACCCTGGGCATGTTCTAAGCAGTCATTTATACATCGGCTGGTTTGGCCAATATAAACTTTACCTCACGTCAAAAGTATCTCGTAGACCGCACTCATCGCACATTTAACAAAGGGCTTGCCGCGCACGGAGCGAGAGACGTATGACCGCTCAACGACCGTTGCAGACCTTCATCGATACTACGCTGCTGTCGCTGAAAAGTGTAATCGGACAGTTGAGAGGAACCTTTTCGATGCACTCCAGTACACCAGTGAATCATTTTGGTATAGTGTTCAAATTGTGAATCTAAATGTGAAGCATGAGTTCCCCCGCGCGTTTGAAACCTATGCGCCAATTTTTAAGTTAGTGTTTCTTGCACGTCGCCTTGAGGGCATCACAGGATGACCGGAATTCTTTTTCGTTCTTGAAACTGTGAACCTAACTTAATTATTCTACGAGTTGCTGTTATTATTCACTGTAACCTTTAAAGCTGGTAGGGTTCGTTGCCGATTTACGTAAATGCATTTCTATATCAGTGATGACGTTCGCAGCACCATAGTAAAGCCAGAAAACTGTATCGTCGTGTCTGTTCGTGCCACAAGGTCGTCGACATATAGCTGAGGTTTCAGTTGGAACGAATTTTTTTTATTTGCGCTTGTTGTAGTCTTAAAGTATTGAAGAAGCATGATGATGAGGCCAAGTCGACTTGATGCAGCTACAATTCCTCCACCGCGTCATTTGCCGAGGTATTTCTTCTCCGTGTTTCGGATGATATTCATACCCAAAATATGACAGTACAGCGCGATCAACTTGAGCGAAATGAACTTGTAGCAAAACATTCTCATGCCTGCTCTGATGACAATGTTGTATGTCTGTAACTTCAAAAGGAGCTCAGTTATCGATGCGTGCATGTTTTGTCGCCCGTGGAAAATGTCATTTATTGGCAGTTGGTCGGGGCTTCTCGAATCGGCGTTGAACACAATGCGTGTCTTCGTTGTTTTTTATTTTGTGCTGATGACTGGCATGTGAGGTAAGTGGAAAATAAATCCGGGTGATTTGTGTGTACGCAATGACTAGGTAATTCGGTGGCAAGGCGAGACACGCCGTTATATTTTCCCCAATAGTCGATACAGTAATTTTTATGCAATTTCATTCTGTGGCACAGCTATACCATACCATTACAATTATAGCTATTTTAGCGATTTTCCTCTAAATAATGTGACCTACCATTTCCGCGATAACAAGCTTCCTACACTTGTTATTCATGTTTTGAGCATCACATTTTCTCGAAAAAAGTTCTCTATTAGTGTTATTGCATTGTATTCCTATTGAAAGAACAGAGTTTACAAGTATTGCATCTAAACAAAAAAAAATACCGTGTGCTCAAAAAAACTAGAAGCTTTGTTGGTCACAAAACAATA
This sequence comes from Dermacentor silvarum, assembly GCF_013339745.2. Classification (NCBI taxonomy): domain Eukaryota; kingdom Metazoa; phylum Arthropoda; class Arachnida; order Ixodida; family Ixodidae; genus Dermacentor; species Dermacentor silvarum. The sequence continues at coordinate 166,909,369 of NC_051157.2, forward strand.
TATAATGCCTAGATAAAAGTATTTCAGCCTCTGTTTGAAGAATAATAGACGTTACTTCATTTCAAGAGAGAAAAAGAGGAGCACTCCAAGCCAATTAGCGAGGAAACAAAGCACAAATTATTCTCAGCCATTTTTCTATTCTGTGCGCAGATGCGCATTTAGTTCCATTGTGTAAGTTGGCTTTTTTGTACTGCGTTTTCGGCGCTCATGGACGAATCAGCGAGAGAGAAACCTTCGCTTTAATCCAAACTTTACACTGTAAAAAACATTGCTTTGGTTTTACGGCAAATCTGCTGGTAATTTGTGACCGAACACTTTCCGTAAGTAAAGAACGGTCATTTCCGTAGAACGGACAACCGTAAAAATAGAGACCATATTACAAAATACAAGTGCTTACATATTCAGAAAACAGAAGACTCTGTATGCTGAATCGTATGGTTTGACCGTTAATGTACAGGTGCTTTTCCGTATTCAGAAAACGGAAGGCGCTGCATGTTGAATCTGTAGTATACGGTCCAACCGTTAAAATACAGGTGTTTTCGTATCCAGGAAACGAAAGGCTCCGTATGCTGAATTTGTACTATACGGTCCAACCGTTAAAATACAGGTGTTTCCGTACTCAGAAATAAAAAGGCTCCGTATGCTAAATCTGTACTATACGGTCCAATCGTTAAAATACAGGTGTTTCCTCTATTACGTTTTACAGAGCATCTTGATTTCTTAGAGAATGTACTATCGGGGACAGAAGTGCCCAAAATGTGCGAATGTCGACCGAATTTTATTGGTGCACTTTCTGCTGGGATCAGCCACCCTAACATTTGCGTTCGGAAAGTGGTCTGCAACGCAGATGATAGCGGCTGATAGTGCAGAGATGCAATTTGGTCGACACTCGCACGTCCTGGGCACTTTTGTCCCTGATAGTACATATCCTTTAATGCAAATGTCATGAATGCAGCTCATCGCAGAAGCAGCAGGTCGCTATGGAGAAAACTGTCTGGCCAACACATTGAATAGCTCAAAAGATCAAACACTTTGCCTTTTGCGATATGAATGAATTGCACAACATATATACAAATAAGTGCAAAATTTTATTCGTCAAGTACTTTAGATCACAGAAGCAATTTTATTTTCTTCGACCACTCATCTTGCACTGTTTCCTGGTGAAAGCTGTTCCCACATGCCTTGCAAGTATAAACTTGCTGCTGTTAGGGGAAACAAATAATATTGGTGAATTTCCATCCTAAACGAAGTGGCAACAAAAGACAATCACAGAACACAACCAAGCGATAACTGAAGCATTAAAAAACCATGAACTTGGTTCAACATTGTCAGAACAAGGGATGTTGCTGTAGCCAACATTTCGACAGATACGTGTCATCAGGGCAGCAACTGTTTTCCTTGGCAGCGGTTTTGGATGTGCATAGCTCACTCGCCCCTACCCTCATCTGGTGCATATAGTAGGTCAAGAGAAACCAAAGTGTTAAAATAAAGGTAGGAAGGGTGTGCTTCGCAGTGATTGTGATGGAGTGTGTAGGGGCACTGCTGTAAGTTGTTACAATGAGTAGGGATGACGTAAACAGAAAACGATCTGTAGACCTAGTATACCTATTCTTCCCAGAAATCAACATAGGAATTAAAGTAAACTGTTTGGACATTTGGCAAAAAACAATGAAGAATTCGGCAAAATAAACTTTGTAACATGAGGTGTCTGGTTAAGATCAGTGGAAATGGCAAATGAAGGCACGTTATCAATAAACGTTTCATCAAGATCCGATAAAGAAAAAATATTGGTGAAATATTAAATAAGTAAGGACACCAAATTAAACTGGGTATGACCATAAATAGTAAAGAACAACCTGTGAAAAAAATGGGACGGGAAATGATAACAAGGTGCAAGATAGAGAAAAGTTTAGCGCTGTTTACTGTATGTTCATGCCACTACTGACGACTTGAAGTTTCAGTCTTTCTGCTGAAGCTGTATTACTTGGATAAGGAAATGGGTCACTATGCAGACGTCTACGTTGACTTGAAGTTTCAGTCTTCCAGCTGAAGCTGTATTACTTGGATAAGGAAATGGGTCACTTTGCAGACGTCTACGTTCAGATTCTGTTCAAATCTTCAATGTAATTTTATGGAAGAAAATGGTATGGACAGTCATACTGGATGGGCATTCATTCAGCAGTACCATCCACAGGTATTAGCTTAAAATTTATTGGTCTCACTGGAACTTAGCTCTTGGGAAATCATTAGCTGTATTTTCTTATCACAGATGCCTTCAAGTTATATCGGTTGGCAGGAGTGCTAGCAAACAGCAGTGTACTTGTTGCCACAGTCAAAAGTGATATTTGCTAACAATGAGTAAAAGAAGCAAACAGCACTCTACAATACTGATTCAAGTCAACCGAAAAAGCTGCTAAAATGAATGTACCCTGGCCCCCAATACACAATAATTACACATCACATTGATGCTCATCGTGTCGATCATGCTATTAGAACACTAGGCATCAAATGAGGAGAATAAGGAGATCAAAAAAATTAAATTATGGGGTTTTACGTGCCAAAACCACGATCTGATTATGAGGCACGCCATAGTGGGGCATTCCGCAAATTTGGACCACCTGGGATTCTTTAACGTGCACCTAAATCTAAGTACACGGGTGTTTTCGCATTTCGCCCCCATCGAAAATAAGGGGATCAGAGGGCACATCCTTTTTTTTCGAACATTAAATGTGCTTCGCATTAATGTTGCCTTCCAACTTGAAAGGAGCAGTTTGCGAGATAGTGACCGACACATAAGAAAACTGATGACATTCTGTGCAGCAGAACATCACGCGCAAATACACTTTTTCCTGCAAAATGGCATCCTGTAGTCAAACCTTGTACACATGTGCCAACCCTAGAATTTGAAAAACACCACAGTGGAAGACACAAAGTATTAACCTTGCTGAAGAATACTAAAATTATTTGATTATTCATTCAAGATTCGCAGACTTTGCTCTCTACAGGTGCTGTAAACAGGCACCCTGCATTTGCAGTTGTACCAACAATGATCTGTAGAGCAGATAAGGAGAAATGGTTATGAAGTTTACGCAGGAGTATACGGCGCAAATGACAATCCACATCACATTTTAATCTGGTGGAGGATGCGTACTCCAAAATAGAAGAAACTAGTGTACCCTAAAGATTGCTGTGGCTGATGCCTGTGCACTAGCAGGTACACATAACGTGGCAGTTGCAATTATATTTCCACAAGCTATAGTTACTGCAAGTGTACTGGTCCACAGCTGACGTACATTTAGGGTAATTTAAAACTCTCTAATCGCATATGACAGAATTTATCGCATATGACAGAATTGGAATGCAATATCTTGCAAATAAGTGATGCTCTATGTGCCGTCCCATACAATGAAACACCTTTGAAAAACCTAAATAGCCACCTGGGCCGTGACGAGAGGTGAAGTGTATTCTGTGTAAACTAGTACACCTGCATAGTGTAAAGCTCTGGAGAGTGCATTTAGTAACAGCTGTGAAGCTTTTTTTCTTTTTTTAAACTGCACACAGTAAAAACCTCCTTGCAGTTTTGAAAAACTCTTTATTAAAAATTTTTTCTGCGCGCAAACAAACAAGGATGAAGAACCATTTGCTTAAGAACCCACAGATCTGCTCAACCCAATCAACAGGACACATCAGTAGCGCATATAACAACAAGTGTGATAAAAAGGCCACGGATCAGCGCGACCCCGTCAACATAAAAACAGCAATGCACATAAAACGAGCACTTAAGATGAAACTATGTTAAAGATAAGATGACAGGAGCGAATTCTCTTTATCTAGCAATAAATCAGAAGGATGACTGATGCATTTTTTTACTTTAATTTTGCAATCCAGTGCACTTCCACAATTTCTCTCGTGGTTTGATATCGTTGCTTAAACAATGTGCCGGTACTTCTAAGACAAGGTGAGCACGCATGTTCTTGACAATGCATGGCCAAATGCTTACTAGGGCCACCTTTCAGAATGGACAAGCGTTCCCTTAGTATCGTGTTAAAGCATCTTGCAGTCTGCCCTACGTACACATGACCACATGTCATAGGAACCTGATACTCAACATTCTTCGCACAATCAAGAAATTGGTTCTTATGCGGATGTTTAATACTACATTCCTTCTTTGCATCACCCTTACTTTCGAACTTACTTTTTACTCTAGAACACACATTACCTCTTTTGTTTTTAGCCGAAAACACCACTTTTACTTCGTAACTCCCAGCCACCTTTTTAAGTCTGTGTGAAAGGCCATGCACATATGGAATCACTGAAACCTTGGAAGCTAATTCTTTCTGCCTTTGATTTTTCGTGCATAGTTCTTTATCCTGTTTAAGTTTTTTCATTAGTCTAGCGCATGACGCCAGCATCACAGCGAGCAGGTAACCGGCCTCTCTCAACTGATCAACTTGCTCAAGAAAGGCAATGTTTACAGTGCGGTAACATGACTTTAAGAATGCTGACTGGCAACACGAAATGACTGTGCCATTCTTTACAAGCCTGGAATTGCTTGAGGCATAGTTCGTGTAGCTTGTTAACAAGAAACTGTAGCTTCTTATCTACCAGTACTTGCAAAGTAAAATTTAAGCCCTTGCCTAGAGAGTCAAAGGCTTCTACTACTGTTGAAGGCTTGACTTTTACTTCGGAAGTACCGGTAGATAACAAGCTACAGTTCCTTTATGTCAAGTTAGAAATTCTACCAGAACATGTGTGTTGGTCATTAACGCCCAGAGCTGGAAAACCGATACTGAACTATGCCTCAAACCATTCCAGGCTTGTGAAGAATGGCAGAGTCATTTCATGTTGCCAGTCAGCATTGTTGAAGTCGTGTTACTGCACAGTAAACATTGCCTTTCTTGAGCAAGTTGATCGGTTGAGAGAGGCCGGTTACTCTTTCTTGAGCAAAATGATCGGTTGAGAGATGCCGGTTACCTGCTCGCTGTGATGCTGGCGTCATGTGCTAGACTAATGAAAAACTTAAACAGGATAAAGAACTATGCACAAAAAATCAAAGGCAGAAAGAATTAGCTTCCAAGGTTTCACTGATTCCGTATGTGCATAGCCTTTCACACAGACTTAAAAAAATTATGGGGTTTTACGTGCCAAAACCGGCTCTGATTATGAGGCACGCCGTAGTGTTGGACTCCGGAAATTTGGACCACCTGGGGTTCTTTAACGTGCACCTAAATCTAAGTACACGGGTGTTTTCGCATTTCGCCCCCATCGAAATGCGGCCGCCCTGGCCGGGATTCGATCCCGCGACCTCGTGCTCAGCAGCCCAACACCATAGCCACTGAGCTTTCACACAGACTTAAAAAGGTGGCTGGGAGTTACGAAGTAAAGTGGTGCTTTCGGCTAAAAAAAGAAAGAGGTAGTGTGTGTTCTAGGAGAAAAAGTAAGTTCGAAAGTAAGGATGATGCGAAGAAAGAATGCTGTATTAAAAAACCGCGTGAGAACCAATTTCTTCATTGCGCGAAGAAAGTTGTGTATCAGGTTCCTATGACACGTGGCTATGTCTACGTAGTGCAGACTGCAAGATGCATTAACACGAGACTAAGGGAACACTTGTCCAGTCTAAAAGGTGGCCCTAGTAAGCATTTGGCTATGCTTTGTCAAGAACATGCGTGCTCACCTTGACTTAGAAGCACTGGCATACTGTTTAGGCATCGAAATCAAATCGCGAGAGAAATTGTGGAAGCGCACTGCATTGCAAAACTAAAGGAAAAATGCGTTAGTCATCCTTCTGTTTCACTGCTAGATTCGCTCCTGTCTTCTCATCTTAAGTGCTTCTTTTATGCGCATTACTGTTTTTATGTTGACCGGGTCGCGCTTATCCGTGGCATTTTTATCACAAGTGTTGTTATATACGCTATTGATGTGTTCTGTTGACTGGATAGCACAGATCTGTGGGTTCTTCGAAAATAAAACAAGTTTTTAGAACGCGATCTTTCTTGTGTTGCTCCTTTTCTTCGTCCTTGTTTCTTTATGCACAAAACATTTTTTTTAAATCAATCTGCTCCACTTAGGCTGACTCGCAGTTTTGCTTCCTGTTTTTAAAGGTAATGACACGTATGGCTATCACATACATGTACAGTATGACCTTCATTCCGAAACAAAGTGAACAGCACTACCCTATGCGTCAGGTGCCTTGTTTCACACATTCTCCCAAACATTATTAGTGCGGGATGCTGAGGTTGGCAGGGAAACTGATTTATGGAGCAATATAAAGTATTAAGTACTCAGCTCTTAATGTTTTCTCTGCTGTTTAAGCATTGTTGGGTCTTATAGTAAGAAAATATGGAATACAACATGCATAATTCACGACGCAACCCCTTCGGAAGTATTTAGTATTCTGAATTATTATGGATTGCATATTTAGATTAGAAGGATTTCATTCCACTGCAAGAATGGCACCATCCCAATAATTCTTGCGTTTGGTGCTATATTTACTTTTATTTCAGCTGGAATGTAGATGCATCGACAGCGATATCGCTTGACATGTCTTCGATTGACTGTTTCTCCAACTTAAGCAAACTCGTATTCAGAAATGACTTTGCAGATGATACCAAGAACTTGCTCAGCAGGAGTGTGTCTAACATTCACGAGATCTGAGGCTCTTGAACGCATATCTAGGAAAGTCTGGGGTGCATGCTGCTCTCTCATTTAATCAGCAAGTTTCTGGAAATCATCTATAGGTTTTTTGTGATGAATGTAAATTTGCTTGTACGGGAGAAACATGGAACTTGAACAGTTGAATTATGCAGCATCAGAATGATCTCAGCAAGAAGCAGGCATCAAGAAGCATTGTCGCTCAACAGGCATAAACAGTGAATTAAAAGAATTATTGGGATGATTTAAAATTCTGGTAGTGGAATGAAATATGTTTTCTAATCTATATCTAAACTCCTTGATTATTCAGCCTACTACCACTACCTTTGCCAGAAACATTCATAGTCATTATCCTACCTATGCCAAATTATTCCGACCAATATTCAAGCCTTCATAAGCTGTTTTTTTTCACTGCCAATTCCCTGAGGGAAAAGATGTGTCCTATTTCTCTCTACCTATTTCTCATTCACTCTATAACTGCATTAAGCTTGAGCATGTTATATGCTTAAAGCTGTGATTCCCTTTGCCATCTTTGACCCACCTGGTAAGCTAAGTAGGTTTAAAAACTGCATAGAAAGGTGGTGGCGCTGAGTTGGACTTGTGCCCCAAGGAACCTTTGCACGGTCGCTCGAGGAGCAACTGCTTGTGGCATGGAGTGCCTCAAGCTGAGATGAGTTCACTTTGTAAAACCCTGCTGGTTACTGCTGGCCCGTCTTTGCCGGAACAGGAATGAACGTTGGCAGTCTGCAGTCTTGGTTTTTTCCTTGAGGGCCATGGCCATGTAAAGAAACCTTGTCTCGACAGGCTGCATAATAAAAGGATAATTTTCTGAGCTAAGTCTTTTTTCCTAAACTAACCCATTTAAGTTGTACTTGTAACTTTGCGACACTTTCCGGGTGATGCCAGCTGTACTTCATTGCACAATACCACAATCATGACTGAGCTGTGGCCATTCTGAATACAGCTTGCAACACGTGATAAAACCATATATACAAATGCAACCAAAATAGTGAACATTTGTTGTAGCTTCTGTATATGGCACTATTCGAATGAGACATTTGTAGCACTCTTCTCAGCTCAGTAAACTTATTTCTAGTTATTTTACTTTTCATGAGGAAATTGCCATGAGCTTCTCTTGAAAAGTGAGTAAACATTCTTGCTTCAGTTTATTCTTCAAATTCTTGCATCACGAATGGATATCAGGAACCCATTTACACCACATGCAAAGCTCCATATGTTTAAAAACACTATAAATCAAAGTACAATATCACAATTTTCATAATCGTGTCATGCTAGTATTATTGGTGGCTATGGCTGCTTCAAGCAATTATTTTTCATTAAGGTGGAAACAGTTATCAAATCAAATTGTTTGCAGCAAGGGTGTACAATCCACAAAATCAATCAAGAAGGTCACGTGTTCACTATTCAAACGTTTAGGATAGGTTGCATACAACAGCTAATAAAGAATGCAAACTTGAAAATCTCAACTGAAGAAGAAACCAGTTTTTGAATATGGAGCATAATGCCACCAGCTCATGTGGAGTACACCCTTACTATGTACTCCAAGCGAAGAATGTTGTTACAGCAATGCTTGAACACTATATGAATGTAACAATCAACAACCTTAAGCAGAATCTTAACACGACTAAAGAAAGCGTGCTTCGAAGATTCCTGATCCGAAATTCTCAACAAATTGTTCTGGTGTTGTATGTGATAAGGTTGTTGTGAGTTCTGAAATGCAAGCTCACCTCTACAATTTCTCTAAAGCCAATATCAGCTTTCTCAAGATAGGTATGACGTGCAGATAAAATGGATAATGCATGACATCATGAACACTCTGATGTGTTTACCAGTGGGCTCACTCTTGCAGCCATGAAATTTTGAGATGCAGACACGTTACGTCGAAACCAGTTTTGTGGAGTACTGTAGGCTTCCCAGGCTCTCCAGTTGTGAGAGTCGTCTCTCCCCTACACAAATGAGTGATGAGGAATAAAAAAAAAGAATTTCAACATGCAAAATATGTTGTCATTGCTAGTATCCAGCAGGCTTTTTGACTCTAGCTTGCCTCATAAAATCTACCACGCACAGTATTTGCTTTGCCCAAGCATCAGCCACTTTACGATGCAATGTGTACGAGCCTTGCCTTAGTTTTTCTGCTTTGGCAAAGTTACCGTGTGTTCAGCTGGCGTCGAGAAGGGGGACATAAAATACTATGTGCACCACTGATCTCTACTATGTTTTGCTGGATGCCGCTTCGCTGCCACCGAGCCAGGCGTAGATGAAGCCAGCGGAAATGCAGTGTCGTGCAGCGGCTTGTCCCAATATATAGGGCATACGCTTGCACTTACTAGTGTGTGCCGTCGCATAATATTGCTGCTGTGAAAATTTTTCTTCGTGGTTTTCCACATCTAGGCGATGTCTCCACATGTCTGGTGCGAGCTTTTATGACGTTCTGACCCGTACGTGATAAGTTTTTCTTACAGAAAGCACTTTCTGATTCACAAGTGTTTTCAACGCGCGCCAATCGTTGTAGCGATGCTGT
>NC_051157.2:166918661-166991524 GCF_013339745.2 Dermacentor silvarum
GTACGTTTGAGCTGATCCTTGCCGTTTTCATATAGTCGGATACAACTTTAGAAGACAGCGGCATTTGCCTCTCAAAGGCGGATGCACACGAGCTGGCACCAATAGGCGCGCACTTCAGGTGACGTCATGAGCCGGACGGCCGGTGTCCCCGCCGACGGAGAACATGCCTAACATGGCCGCCCTCGCTTCGAACTTGGCCGAGTCGCGTCAGCTCTGTGCGTCTCCCTTCGTCAGAGTGAATTCGAATTGTTTGTGGTGGTCTGTCATGCCGGAAATATTATTGTGAGCTTACGATGCACAATTTGTGCCGCGTGCGTTTGTTCTGAGCCGTCAGCCGGCGAAGAAAGATTGCAGCGAACATCGGTGACGCTGCGCTTCGTGTGGAAACAGGATCCCGCGGCGACATACCGCTGCAAACAAACATCGTACGTGTTTGTTCCGTGGTATTTTGTTTTGCTCCTAAGTGAAGTTACAACGAGGGGAGTTCGCCAAAGTCTGGTACCTACTGTGAGCGGCGGGTGTGTTTGTGTACTGTGCCCCTGCGTTTCTCGTCGGACGTGGTGAAGTGATGGAGCAAAACCTTTATCAGGATAAATGAGAAAAGCGTGCGCAGCTGAAACCAACCTGCGAGTTTTTCAACAGAAAACATTTGTGAAAGCAACCTCCAACGCAAAGATTCGTTGCTGCCAGCTCAGCGTGAAAACGACCGATCGTTGGCAGCAGTGTGATAAGATAGCCGAGCGTCCAGCAGCGTCGTTCGAGTGTTGTGTAGCACCGTCGATTGATTGCTTTCTACCAATGCTAACAATCAGTGACTAACACGCGCTGCTTGAGCGAATGTCATTGGATTGGTAACGGTCAGGCGTTTGGAAGCAGTGTTTGTTTCCTTAATGTCAGCCTGAATGCTAATATAAAATTATGATTGATACACTGGTGCCGTTGCAAGGGAGCTTGGCATATATTCGCGTCGCTGTGTGGCTTAGAACTGTTCGCTCACTGCAAGCGCCAGCTGTAGAAAGCCTGCTGTGATACAATCGCGCATAAGCTGTGCTGTCAGCGCTCGACTTGCTTTCCCTCAACACATCTTTGCGCTTTGTCGTGATATGTCGCTACTAAAAAGTTCCTATGACAGTGGAGGCAACAGAGCCAATGTGTGCATTAAAAAAAAGTACGACCGAGTAGGCACAGCGGCTTGTGAACTGACTTCTAATAGTTCTACTCGCGTCTGCGTTAAATGTGTGTGCGTGTTTTCTTGTGTGTTTCTGTATATTTGTTATTTTGCCCTTTTTTGTATTTTAGATCTTAGTTTTCGCGTTTGTGTTCATATGCGTGAATATGTGTGAATATGTGAGTTCTTCCGTGCGTATATGTATTTATTCCTATTTTTATCCTTTTATTTTTGCATTTGATCTTGTAAGCATGCTGCAGCCATGACTTTCTTTACAATTCCATTAACTCGTCTCATTCAAAGCACCAAGTCCTGTGAATAGCAGGGCTGGCCTCTTCGATTTCATTAAAGCCATTCTCTCTTGTCTACCTTGCCTCCTTAGTCTGTCACCTTGCTTTGTTTTCTCCTACTATTCTGACCTTGCTTCTTGTGCTGTTGCCGCAACGTGATTAGCCAACTTGCACCAAAGAAAGTTCTATCAGCTGTGACAACAGAAACATTGACAGATACAAAATGTTAAAAGCATCACATTGCTTGCACAGTTACTTCGTCTCTTACCCCTGTTAATGTGTTTATGCATCAGTGCATACGGTAGCTTGCCAGAAGTGCACATGAAAAGGTGCCATATTGTGAAACAGCACCTTGCTATGTTGTTGCATTCAGTCTTAATAAACAGATGGTTTTGCTACCCGTCACATGTAGTCGTACACATATATAACATTGTGCAATGGGGTATCATTTCCTGTCTTGGCGCTTTCATCATTACAAATGCAGTTTTCTAGTGAATGGAGTCCAGCAAAGCAGTGCTGCGAGAGCTTTTGCAATTTTCACCATTTATTAATTCCCCAATATCACTGTCTGAATGCGATTTCCAGTGCAGACTGCAAACAGAACCATGAAGCGTGCTCTGAGTGCTGCTATTTCACTATGGGGTGCGTCAAACTCGACGGTGGCTGCGCGAATGAGCTTTTGAGCCCGCCAACGATAATCAGGGTTAACAATAGTGTTTCAATTCATATATGCCAGCATTTAAATGTGTTTCTTTGCCACTTCTTAAATCGAGCACAATGTGTGCAGGACGTTGCTTATCAGAATTGAGCTTCTATTATAAGGAATATGCTATAAATGGAACTGCTTATTTATTTGAGAGGTCACGGAATGGATGGTTGGTTGTTGCGAACCCACCAGCAAAATTTTGGTAGCCGTAATAAGGGCTGTTCTTTTGTTAATAAGAAGCCTTTATGCTTCGTCGAGTGGCGCAATGCCAGACAGCTCGCAGTCGGAGTCGCTTTCTTCAGTGTCATCTTCACCCAGCTGGATGGTGATGGGTTGAATGTGCTCACTCCCAGACATGTCAAGTCTGAACTTTGCCTCCAAGTCCATCACATGCTGAATGCTCTTCCTCCAGTCTTCCGCCGTTACCAGCTTGATTTTCTCGCTCAAGATGACGTCGACCGTGGACAGCTTGAAGTCTCTGTTGTCCGCAGCGATGCCATTTTTTACTTTGGCCCACACAAGCTCAATGGGATTAAATTCGCAGTGGTACGGCGGGAGCCTGAGTACAATGCAACCGGCCCTTACAGCTGTATTGTCTACGATGTAGCTCAGAAAGCGTGACTTTCCAGAAGCCACCAGCTCAAGCAGCTGCTTCTTTATCATCCTTTCACCGTAGGTGATGTTCTTGCTTGTGAGCCACTCCTGTATCTTTTCCTTCTTCCAGGCCGTCGTCGGCAATTTCTTTTCTCGCCGGCTATGGTAAGGTGCATTGTCTAAAACAATGACGCTACCAGCTGGCAACTTCTGCAGAACGTCCTTGATCCTGCCCTCAAAGCGATTGCCGTCCATTTCTTCGCGGTAGTCGCCTGTCTTTTGGCCTTTGAATACATCCAAGCAGCCGTCGACGAAACCATCCTCGCTGCCGATGTGCGTCACGATCAGGCGCTGACCTTTCCCAGAAGGTTGTTTTAGACCCGTCGTCAGACCATTTGCTCGAGCGAACAGGCGTCTGCGCTTCTGCACCACGGTGTCTGTCCACACGATCGACCGAGTGTGTCCCGCTGTCACCCATGTCTCGTCCAGGTAGATCTTTCGGCCTTCCGCCCGGTAGCGCTCCACGTCACGGAGGTAGCGATTCCGCCAATCGGTGATGTCATCCCGGTCGATAAGCAGCGAGTTGCGGCTTCTCTTTTCGTGCTTTAAGCCGATCTCGGCAAGCAGGCGACGCACAGTACACCGCCTTAGTGATGGGAGTTCCATACGCTCCGAGAACTCAGTAGTTATCTTCTCGACCGTCGATATCTCGTTGCGGCGAAAGAAATCGTGCACACATGACCTCAGCACGCACAACGTGAAGCTGTCAAACTTCGCGCTGCGTCTTCTCTTCTCCGCATTGCGTGGGCGCTTTCGCGAGGGCGTCGTCAGTTTGCTACCCGAAAAATGCGAAGCTTTAACTTCCTCCCTCACCCTGAACACACTCCTTTCGCTGACACCGAGCATGTCGGCGACAAACTTGCTCGTGTCCTCCACGCTGCGTTCAGGCTGCCTGTTACGCCAAAACGTGTAGCAGTGGAAGATCATGTTGCGTGAATCGCTGTTCAGGATGTGGCCGCTCTTGTTCTTGCCGAGGCTCCTTGGTGGTGTGGTCATCGAGGCGACACAAGGCTCGTTCGGCAACAAAGGATTGCGTTCCGATGTCACCTCGCTGGGCTCCATGGCCGAAAACTGGCACGGAATGCCGTGCGCGATCGTGCCCGAACTTACGATATCGCAGGTTCGCAACCGCGAGAAAAAAAGAAAGAATATATTAACAAGCCCAACACATTAAAAAAATTAAGGTTGTGCAAACACACAAAAAGTATATATGAATTTTATGCTATTAAGCCAGCGACTGCTACGCCCGGTGCCGTCGATCTTGCTCCGTAGCAGACGACGCACAGCGTTGTAGAAGGCATGGAGTTATTTTTCTCTCGCGATCCGGCATGTGCGGTGGCATTTTCATCATGATAGTTTTACCAAACCACTCGCCAAGATAAACAAATCTTAATTATAGCGACAAATACGCGTTTTAGAAGCAGTCACAATTTTTTGAGCGGGACTATTTCTTTAGTCGCGGAGGAATTGGCTGCTGCGCTTCGGTCAACTGGGCGGGGCCTCCTCCTGTCTTCTAAAGTTGTACCCGACTATAGATGTTGAATGTAGTTTTTTTTTTTTTTTTGCAACACTATAGCCAGTCGCCGGTCGGGTTAGACAATAGACCGATCTGCGCGTGCGCCGGTTTTCCGGAAGTAGCACTTCCACCATCTTGGTTGTAGTCAACTCGTCAACCACACCACCGCAGTCCCCGCTCGTTGAGTACTGCACACGACCATCCCAGACATCTCTGCGACTCCACCACCGAGAAACTTTCATGTATTTTAAGAAATTACATCGGCTGTTCTTGCAGCATGCGAGGCGAACGTTGAAAACTGCCTGCTGCTCTGTCATTTCGGCTGTTACCCGCTGATTACGCGTTGAGGATCGTATTTGTTCGAGCTTTGTATGCAGTACATGCTGATGTACGCGGTCGTTTTGCGTTACTATTTTTGCGCACGTGCATCTCGGTGACTGCAACGTTATGTTTGCTTAGCGACCGACAAAATAGAATTTGTATACCTGTTGGAGACAGGTTTGAAATGCTGCGCCGAAACTTTCATGCCCTAATGATGCTTACCTACATGGGTTTCGCGCACGACTTACAGACTTCGGTAACAGTGATATCTAGAAGTTCTCAGGTAAGCTAGGCGGCGTTTTTAGCATAAAAACGCCGATAGCCAATCATCGCCAAATCATGTATAGCCAATCAATAGCTAATTAATAATTGATCAATAATCAGTAAATTCCGGGAAATTCTGTGGATGGCTTGGTAATACTTAGCCTAGCCCAAATACGTAGCCAATACCTTGCGATAGCCAATCGATAGCCAATCAATAGCTAACCGATAATAGATCAATAAGCAATAAATTCCAGAAAATGCTGGGGAGCACTTGGTAGTTCTTAGCCTAGCCCAAATACGTTCAATACTTTGCGATAGTCAATCAATTGCTAATCGATAATCGGTCAATAATCAACAAATTCCGAATAATGCTGAGGAGGACATGATAATTCTTAGCCTAGCCCAAATACGTGGCGAATACCTTGCGATAGCCAACCAATAGCTAATTGATAATCGATCAATAATCCATCAATAATCAATAAATTCCGGGAAATTTTGGGGATGACTTGGTAGTGCTTAGACTAGCCCAAATATGTGGCCAATAGCTTGAGATAGCCAATCGATAACCAATCAATAGCTAATCCATAATCGACAAATAATCTATAAATTTCGGGAAATCTAAGTACACGGGTGTTTTCGCATCCCCCATAGAAATGCGGCCGCTATTCGTCCCCGTGTTTCTTCTCACGCTGTGTATTACCAGTACCACCTATTACTCCGTTCGATCCACGTCTCTCGCAGCTTCCGCTCTTTAGAAAACACATAGAATCCGAAGCCTTTGTCCCTTGTGTGGTTGTTGTAGCACCCAGGAACGCAGCAGGTCAATCCTCCCATCGCACGATGGCTCTGCACGAACCATAAAAATTGCCAAAAATCGTTCGGAAACAGCACGCACAGGCACTGCAGGCGGCTACAGCGGTCGGAAGACAACAAGTACCAGCATGCACTGCGGCAGCGGTGGATTCGTGAAACGGGCCGGTAGGATCGGTCTATTCCGTGGCGGTAGGTTTTCTTTATGGTCGACTTTCAGCGGCGTGCTGAGATCCTAACAGTTGTTATGGTCTTGGCAGTGCAAGCCAAGCTCTTCTGCGAATGTTTTTCCGTGAAATCCGAGAGCCTTCCACTCCCGCATCTCAAGTTTCCCTCAATCTATTTTGAAGAATTGGTTTCCTTTACTCGTTACTTGCCAACCACATATATGATCGCCTTACAAGTTGTTCCATAAACGATGGGGGAACAGCGCAAAAAAAAAAGAAGTAGAGTATGTACCGACTAGCCCAAGCCTCTGCGGTGTCTCCATATAAACTATTTGATTCGAGCATGTGTGATGAACGTAGCAAAGTGTTCACTCACATTCACGGGCACTTATGTTTGTCAAGTTGTTCAGCTGCATGACAACCAATACATGTACTATGTTTACTGGAGCAGTGGTAGTACTCAACCGAGCCTTGTCACCTTTCCGCATCACGACGCCGAATTGGCGGTGGTGTCAACAGGACAGTGATGTCGTGTGCATCCTCGGATCGCCAGCTACGCTGTGTAGTCTAGACGGGTGTTTGAGGGTAACAAAGCCACCAATTTAAGTTTTAATTTAGGCAACCTAATGTTACTATGAGCACTGTAAGTAAATCTGCATTGCGAAATTTTGTGATTGGGGTAATGAGGCAAAAAAAAACTGGGCAGAACCCATCTCACGATTACACTCGACGACAATGCGTTAGCACTCAATCAGCATAACCAAACAACGTATTGCCACCATCGAAACTACTTATGTATGAGGTGGGTACCGCAGCGCTACTCTTCTTTCGCGTTTTCCTAATAGAGTTGCTGTTTAGGCTCACTTCGGGGAGCCAGAGTGGCGCCAAGGTACGCCATCTTGGGTTTCAAGTTTGTATGGGAAAGGAACTCCACGTGCGCGTACAAGCGCTTTTCTCTTTTTGCGTTGTTTTCATTATTATTTTGCGAGTAGACGTTGATCGCTCACATCACCATTAGGAGCCTGGATTTTACGCTTGCGTCCTTTATAATCTAATAATTACTGAAAGTGCAGCGTGTGACGGACACATACATACACCGACTTATGGTGGCAACGTCTGTGAGCGTTTACAATTTCTATGTAAAACGTGGAATCTAATGCTAAGCTTTTATAGATTAGCTATGATTCTTATGAGACATGCATGTGATTCCGGCTCGCAACAGCTGAAAGACGTGAATGCGCGTATTCAAGAAACAGCGTTGTCACATCCAACATTATTTGTGCGTAAAGTATGAAAGCTATATACGATCCACGTGAATGACGCAAAGAATGGCGTGCACTCATACATTGTTTGCAATATTACCTCCACACCTGCACCACAAGGTTGATTCTAACAATACCTGCATGGCTCCTTTGCTCGCCGTGCTTTACAAGTCATGGACAAATTTAGGCGTGCTATGAGTCTCATATGTGGCAGACTTACATGATTACTAAGGCTGCATGTGTTGCCACTTTATTTTGCCAGTAAGGTTTTCGAGGGTACAAGAATTGTGCAACTTCTGCAGCACTGTGCTTGCAATCATATTTTGTATACGCCGTCATACTGTAGAGCTGTCAATGCGCCGTGTGGCACTGATTCCGCAATTTTGACGAGAAAAAATCCTACGAACGCATATCTTGCGGCCAGCAGCATCGAGGAACAAGGAGAGTAATAATAACAGGGCCACTGTCAATTGCCCTTGGTCGGCCGAATAATTCGGAGTTCTGGCATTACCTGTGAGGTCTTCGAGACAGATGGCTTTTCCGCAAAAGCAGTTGAGGCCGTTTGGACAACGTGATGGTTCTCGGCGAATAGCAGCAAGTTATCTATCTAGCTTTTTACGCCGACACAGTGGCCCAAGTTGTCTAGAGATTGGGCCACTACGTAGTGCTCGCGGTCTTGGTGCCGTCATGGTCATCCCATCGTCGTTCATTAGATCTTCATAATCTGACTCTTGCCATGCCATCGCCGTTACGCCTTCTGCGCCTATCCATGGCCACAAGTTCTCTAATAGCTTGGTCCACTATTTATGGGCTTCTGGTCGTGATGTCCTTCTGATCCTTATATCGTCGTTCTTCCAGCTTTGTCATAAGATTCTCGCCATGCCGTCGTCGTCAAGCATACATAGTGACGCCGCGATCGTCCGCGCGCCATCTCGTCATACAGTCTTCGTGATACAGTCTTCGTAACGCCCATGTTGTCATACACTCGTCGTCGTCCTATTGCCAACATGCCTTTGTTATGCAATCATTGTCATTGTGCCTCGCCATATAGTCATGGCCATGCATTCGTTGTCATACCATTTCCATGATGTCGTCGTTATCGTTCTATCGTTGTCATTGAGATTTCAAAATCTGGTTCTTGTCGTGCAGTGGTCTTACCGTCGTTGTCATGCGGCCGTTTTCGCGCTATCACTTCACTAACGCCATCTCATTGTCTTCATGCCGTCGTCGTCAAAGGGTATTTATTCATAAATACAGTTAAATTCTTCCTCATTCGAACGTAACCATGCTGTTGTGATTCAGTCGTTACTATGGTGCCGTGGTCGTACCGTCGTCTTTATCGTGATTTCATTGTCTTCATGTTGTGTTCAAATTGTCGACGCTGTCAAGTTGCTTGTTTTTCGGCATCGTCCAGGCTATCGACGCCAGCATAAAAGACCGCCGTCACCCCGTACAAGCTAGGACGCCGTATCACGCACCACATCACGCGGCTGCGCCATACTGCTGCTGCGTCGACTTGTGGGGGTCCACCTCGTCAGCCAACCACAGTTGGGGACTGGGGCTAGTCATTTTCGCAGGCGGATCGGTCGAGGTTTACCCCCGCAGCGGGAGCACCGTGCTTGTAACCTGCAGGTATCAGCAATATGCTCACAACGCTGGCACTTGGAGCACTGTCTCTGAGCCTCCGTATAAGATGGGTAACGACGTACTCAGGCGACGTACGGAGGCGTACATTCTGTGGCCACCACAATACGGACGTTTTCTGACGCTCCCAGTCGCCGTGCAGCTCGACAGGAGCCCTTTGAAGAAGAGCCCTAAAAATGTCCGCTTGATGAAATTCAGACACGTAGGCCTCGATAGGTATTTGAGCAATCCTTGAACTTTTCAGAAGGCATTCAGAAACTTTTTCACTAAGCGTATCCGTAGCCACGAGGTTGAAACGCTCATTAGGCCGTACTTGCAGTACACCGTCTGGTGCTACCATTTCAAAAGCGGTCTTTAGTGTGGGTGGGTTGAAGCGTGTGATAACTTGCTCAGGATTTTTTGGCTTATGCATGATGGTTAAGCTTGGATTTGGTGTGTTTTCAACCGGCAGAGAGTTCACTGGCATGACGGACGTTCTCGATCCGCGGCAGCGTTTGGGGGGCGGTATTTCAGTGCGCTGTTCCGAGCTATCGGAAAAATTCAGTAGCGCCCATGTAACAGTATCTGGGGATTCTGACATATCAGAAAAATTGTCCTGACCTTCAGGCAGAGTGACATCGAAGGAGGAGACTGTCTCAGTGGAAGGACCTTGGCCAGGTAGAAGGGCTAATTCACAGAGGACGGAATATCGTAGTGGCCTGTGGCTGTACCAGGCTTTAATTTAGCGCCTGAGGATAAATCGGGGCTGGGTACGGCCACTCGCATGTGCAGTTGTTGGCCTGGCGTAATACCAGGCTGAGCCTCAGGAGGCTTGATGTGGTGCGGCCCCGGGGGAGCCGCACCCGTTGCTGGATTCATGTCCGATGCTCAGAAGTTCACGTGGAAGATACCAAGCAGCGCGAGGCACATGAATCCGAAATACGGCAGGGAGATCAGCGAAGCTTTCGTTCGAGAACTTTTGTATGTTATGGCCGCTTGCGAGGCCTCGTATTGTGTGATACTTCCAGATCTGCTCTAACACGTCAGTCCGGAGCAAGCGAGCAACTCGACGTTAGGCATGTGAAAGAATTCGGTACATCGGGGTTACTTCGTATGTTCTGCACCATGGCCAACTGAAAAATGTTTTGCCTTTGCAGTAGTCATTGCATATTTTTATTATTTCCTGTGTGGAGATGGCTCTACATTAATTTCATTTTATGCCGAGAAACTTGTTTGACTTCGTTCATTCACAGGTGTACCCAGCGTGTTGCTTTCACTGCATTACGGAAGTGCACTGCGGTTCGGTAGATGCGAAATTTTGAAGGAAGTGGATTTCGATCAATGTGGTGAATAAGAATTTGAAAAGTACATATTTGAAAAGGCGGCAGCGCAAAAAGTGATGGACGGAGACGAGATGACAAGGCCGATTCTTGACAAGGATGCGTTCTGGTCTATGTCGTCTGGTATGCGTCCCTGTCTTTTTTGCGCTGCTGCCTTTTCAATGTGAATCTCCCTTTAACGATGTTGTTTACCCCGGGGTGCATTTTACATAAAAATACTGCGAATTGCCGGTATTTTGGGCCGTCTCATGTTTGCATCAAAGGTGCATCGTCCCTCTCGAGGGACGCATTCAACCCCCTCGAGGTGGCTTAATTCCTGCAACCATATGCGGAATTAGGCCAACTACACGAGTGAGTTGGCTTTAGTCATTATGTTATTTTAATTATTTTAGGCTGGTGAATGCGCTTTTCACTGGTATGAATGTCCAAACACATTGCTATTTAGTTTTCAATGTTACAAAAAATTGACCGTTGAGCCCAGAAAGCGATCGCAGTAAAACCAAACTTGCGACATAATGAGAGGATGACCTACATAACACTTAAGCGAGAAAAACCTTGGTGTATAATAATGCGTTGCGCTGCAGTCAACTTTCCCACTCAGTGACACGACTGCGCAGCACACGCTGCCGACATATGGCACTAATGATCAATATCCCAAATACCTAGATATGTCACCACGACTTCATTCTTTCTGGTATGCGAAACCGCGACGATACACTACATCACTACGCCTCTACGTGCTATCTCCATTTTTTGTTTTTACGAGCGACTGCAACTCGAATGGAATTTCTTAAGGGCGAGTGCAGCGAATAGCGAGCAACGAGACGCTACGTGTGCGCGTCTTCACCTTTCTAAAGAAAAACGCCGATTAGACGCTGCGTCACCCTAACTGTAATTGCTATGTCTTAGTTTTTTTTATATGAAGCCTCGACACTAGGGTGCCTCGATGACCTCCTCGCTGGTTCCGGAGCGGCGGGCTAGGAGGACATTGAGGCACCCTACTTGTTTCTACGTAAGCGCGCCAGCACTTCGCGAGAAACCGTTACGAGACGCTACTTCACCGCAACAGCTCTTTTATGTTTTTGCGATTGACTCATGGATATGGTTCAAATTTCTCCGCATGTTCAAGGCCTGCCACCGAGACGAATGATTAGACTACTCGGCTGTATCGCGACTTCAGCGGATTCCCTGCATCGATATGCACATCACCGAACCGTAAGAGGTCTCTCTCTTTTTTTGTGCGTGTGTGTTTGTGCCGTTCTTTTCGAGGCCAGATCCATTCCGAAGCGGTCTTTTCTTGTGTGGGCACGCAAAGAAAGGATTCACATGTAAAAAGTAGGATCAAACACATTTTATCTAGTCAAATGTCACAAGTAAAACTTAACAGGTAGTTGTTAATATAATTGGGTTTTGAATAATTAGCCACAGAGTGCACACGACACCAATATTGCCACATGGTGCCGCAGACCAGGACATTGTGGAAGAAGCGAAGGAGCTTCTTTTTCTTGGCACCCTGCATCGTCGGTTATTCTCAGTAATGAATGAATAAACTTTATTGTAGCAAGAGACTCCGTGTGGTTAATCACGGGCGGATCCCGCTAACAGAGCCCCACTGGTCGCGGCGGCTCACCGGGCCTGGTCCAAGGTAACCAGTTGGCTCCCCAGTGCCAGCAGACCACGTTGTTAGTGTTAACAGCAGGGAGGTTACAGACTTAACGAGGTACATGAACAACTTATTTGAATGCGTGGAAAAAAGCATTATTTGATTTGATATATGAAATGCTCAAATTCAAACTTTTCAAAATCTCGAAAAGTTCTAACAAAAAAAGAAATAACGCAGGACGTCACCCCTACAAGAAAATTCCCTGGCCTTCAAGCTGTGGTCCAGTCGCTTACATACATAGTGTGGTGCCTGGATATATTATACATTTGTTAGAATAAATAATATATATATAAATAAGGAAGAATTATAAATATAGAACTTTTTTATCTGACATGCCTTCTGCTATTCTTCAGCTCTTGCCATTTAAGTTTATGTTTGCTTTCTGTCTTGCTAAGCATTCATTAGATAGTTGGAGAATGGGGACCCAAACAGCTTCGAGACCCACAAAAATTGTGGGCCGCAAGCGCGCATACGCCGAACCGAAGTCAGTCTTCGGTTCTTGCGTTCGCATTGACCCAAGACCAAGAAATCGAAAACTAACGTGGGACCCCGGGCCCTGTTGGGTGTTAAAGCAGCATACTTAATTAGCAGTGCTAACACAGTGATTACGTTTGCGACAGTTTCTTGTTCGCCGTTTTTGATCAAAATGCATCGTGTTCGTTTTCACTTGTAAGAAAAACTTTTCCTTTTTTGCTTTTAGGCTCATTTTTATTTTCCCCACTTCGACGTCCTGAGCGCTCGACCAACCGTTGTCTGCGTTTGACCCAATTCTTAGACTCTGCTGGTCGTCTCAACACAAGAGCAGCCTACCGAACGCGTCTTGTAGACCCACAGTCTTAGGTCCCCAATGATAAAACTCTCTATTGAAGAACGGCACAGACCTACAGGCACATACCCAGTGACCCAATTTGTTGTCAAAGCGATTCATTGAAGACCAGCACAGAGCTAGTGGCATATACATTGTGATCGATGAAAGCGTCGAACAGTTTGATTGAACAGTGGCACATACCCAGTCCCGCAAATACAGTGATCAATGTCGGCTTGAAACTGGTTCCTTGAAGAGCTGCTCATATGAAGCGAGCCCCCGACGATTGGTTTTGAACTCTGTTTCCTATACACAGGAGCCGATTAGATGGACCACCCATTCGACCATGGACTACTTAGTGTCCCAGGTAGGTGTGAAAATGGTTCACTAAACACACAACCACACACACACACACACACACATATATATATATATATATATATATATATGAATTCGCCTGAATGGTACCTTATACATGTTTGCCCTTCCTTTCATCCGAATTACATTCATACCATAACATAATTTCATTCCAAGGAGGAATGCGCTAGCAAGCTTCTATGCGGCACAAGAAAAACAAGAAAGGTTATTATCACGGGATCAAACATGCAGCACAATAAAAATAGTATATCTTGTATTTTGGTTCTCCTGAAATCCTTTGGTAACGTCAGCACTTGGCTCTCGCCTGCCGACCTAAAATATCGAAACAGTTTCTTACAATGTCCTAGCGCTGCCGGTGACGTCAGGAGAATTCACTTGGAGTCAAAAGACGATGATGGATGTGCTGCAAGCAGTGAAAGAATTGTTTTCTCGGAACCCTATACGCCTACCATCATAAAGCTGACGCCGGCGCATTCCTTTGTTTAAACAGAAATACTGTGATCTTCAAAGTTGAAGTGTAGGCGTTTTGTCGTAGCACGTACACCCGTCGACAATAGTGAAAGAAGTTCCATAGAAAGCGTGTATGAAAACAGTTAATGATCGTGTCTGTTTACTATGCACAAATAAGATTTCAAATAAATATGTTGATAGTATACTTAGAGAGTTTGATACACTCTAAACGCCTACAAATTTCGTCGCTTGCAATATTCTAACTTGCTTCCAGCACCAGAATTAAGCTTTAAAAGCCTGTAGTCGGTCATGATTAAACAACTGAATGAATTGCGAATTCGTTGTACACGTTTATAGTTTTAAAATTCCTGACTAAACGTTGCATCGAAACGAAAAAAATGAGGACAAATTTATTACAATCATTTAAAAGAAGCTACCTACAGTCATAACTGATAACGGTGGTCATCGCTAGAAGAAAACACCGAAATTGATTCGACTTAACTCTGAAACAGAAAGTTTTAATATATTCGACAGGTTCAACACACGTGGTAGACTTATAATTGTGGAATTCATTGCGAACAGACTTGCTACATAGAAAATTGTCGAAATTATATTACCAACAGCATTTAATATCCCAGCCGAATATAAGGCTCGCGTGCCTGCTATGGTACGGTATAAATATGCGCAGACCATCACAGGGATAAAAATGCGGTATGTCGATGTGAGTATACTTTGTACTCATAATACGCACACTATCATAATGCACAACATAATATATAGGCTTGGTCTACACCACGGAGTAAGATAAACAGGAGCGCCGACTCCGCCGCCGCGCAACGCATTCGCTCGGGACAAACCGTGCAACGTAAATTATACATCGCGTAGTGCCATCTGTCGAGGCGCGTGGGAAACACTCAAACGCTTGCTTCCATGTGCGCATGCGCTGAGTGGCGGAGACCGGCGGCGACGGCGGCGCAGGACGGGCAGCGCGGCACCCGCAGAGCTTGTCGTCTGCAACAAACGTGGACCCTCAGCCGTCTCAATTTGACAGCAATCAAACGCAAAAAATATATGCGCACAAATAATAAAAGCGCAAATAAACACGCGGTAGTGCTTTTATGCACGCAGCCGAAACATTTTTAGATGTTATTAGAGGAAACAGGCGATAAATGATGCTGTACAAAAAGACACAACAGAAGTTCTTGTTTTTCACTCCTCTACGTCTGCGCGGAAGCGAAGGTGCAAAATTTTCGTCTTCCTCGCTTTGTTTACCATGTCTGCAGTATGTTTATTCATGCCTGACGGAACAAGATATCTTGATACTTGTGCGTGAAGAGACTGAGCAACAGGACAGTGTTTTGTTCCCAGCTGTAAATCTGGTTATGGCAAAGGACGCGAAAAGTTTTCGCTCTTCGCTTCGCCATGCATCTGATCTACTGCACCAGTGG
Source organism: Dermacentor silvarum (assembly GCF_013339745.2). NCBI lineage: Eukaryota > Metazoa > Arthropoda > Arachnida > Ixodida > Ixodidae > Dermacentor > Dermacentor silvarum. Next base: position 166,933,527 of record NC_051157.2, read on the forward strand.
TGTCAAAAAATTCCTGAAATAAGCGAGCGCTTAAATCAATGGAGAAAATATGTGCGCGACACTTCGAGAAGCAGCTTATTTTTGATAGTTACTTCAGCAAAGACAAAGGCGATGTCCAACTAGATGTAGAGAAAGTGCCTCGACTTCGAAGTGGAGCCGTTCCTTAATTTTGTTTAGGGAAGCCTGGCGTAGCTCAATGACGCTGAATGCCAGGAGGAACCAGAAGACGCCAATGCGGAAGGACGAGAGGAGCCCAATTCAAATTTGTCTACAACTACACACAGTGCAGATGCCTTTCCTTGTCCAGAGACATGCCGTAATTTAGAGAGAGAGAGAGAGAAAGGGAAAGAAAGACAAGGAGGTTAGCCAGTGTAAATACCGGCTGGCTACCCTGTAAATTCTCAGCCTTGCCTTCGAGATGATTCCCCCAGTTATGCAGACACCTAATCAGAGCTTCTCTTGTGAAATAATAAGCAGGAAACACTGGCAGGAATTCCCAGTTATTATGTTTAATGAGAATGTGGTGATTCTGCTCGCAAGCGAACCGGGCGACACGAAAAGCACCGCGAGAAACAAAGAAACACGCGAAGCATCTTAGCACTTGATGCGTGCTCAGAAAGAAAAAAGAGTGATAAACGTCAGCAAAAACGAAAAGATCGCGCACAAACCAAAACATAAGTTACATGTCGATGACTGCGAGGCACGAACTAACGCGATGATACATCTTTCTTGGTTTACTATGACGCAATGAATGTCATCAGTGAAGCAGGAATGTATTTACGTAAATGTCCAACGAACCCCAGTAGATTAAAGGCTTACAGTGAATGACAACCACAAGTGAATGATGGAGTTAGGTTCACAGATTCAAGAACAAAAAATAAATCCAGGCGTCCTGGGACACTCTCCAAACGATGTGCACGGGCTCAAAACCTGCCATTTATGCAGATCATATTTTCTATATAAAGAACGAAAAGATCTGAAGACTGCCGCTCAGATATGAAATTGTTGCGATTTTCTTTTCTCCATTCACCACAAATGCAAAATATTTTTTTTTCACCAGCTGTAGCAGTATAGCTTGAACTGGGAAGTCATTTTGCCCCAATAACTAAGCGACACATGGGGGAGAAATGTTGCAAGGATCTTCGGATGGGACATCTATATGTGTGCCACGTATGATACCAGCTACAAGAAAACCACGAAAAACAATATTTGATGCTGTTTATGTTGTTAAAGAATGAGTATATGGAGCCGAAGTTTCTGCACGAAAAAAGGTAGAGCAGAAGTGGTGAAAATACTCGTGGTCCCGCAATCATAAATGGCACCGGTGAAGATGTTAGGAGTTCCACAATCAGCGCTCTTAGGAACCATATCAAAAGCGTGACTCATGCGCAATGTAGAGAGACATCGACGTGCCACAAAGCGCCAAGTCTGCTGGGACTCTTGAGCTCTTCATTGGTGGAACTGATTTTCTGGAAATAAATGGCTGCCGTAGCAAACTCGATAAAAGACGTAAGCTCTACGTCGACCAGCGTACTGGTGACGCTGTCCGTCTGAAACCAACCCAGACGGTTTACACGCGTGACATAACAGAGAAACATCTTCAAGAATGTGCCATGTGGTGGAATGTACTTGCATGCCGGCGTCAAGAAACCGCGTTTTGGTCAGCTTGACAATTCAGTGCCGGTGCGAAAACTTGTAAAGAAAGATAAAAATTGTAAGCGATGGCGGCGAACTTAAACCATGTTTTGGCCAACTTGGCTTTTCAGTGCCTGCGAGAAAAATTGTGAAGAAACATAAAAATTGTATGCGATAGCGGCGAATTCTGCTTTTTTGACAGACCTATCTCCCATTACCAGTCCGTGCGCGTATTTTATGTTGCGTTCAAAGCACGAGACATTTCCGTGGTAAGACAATTGGACCACTGAAAATGTTGAACAAACCGGACCTGCCATCGGTTGGTCTTCCTCTGATGCTGTGCGTCTAATTAACAGTTAGTAGTAGTAGAGAAATTCAGGATTTACGACCAGCGAGATGCACCTTATACAGTTTCAACAATTCTTCAAACAAGTGATCTCACAGGAAGCTCGTCACCTTCGACACGCAGGAATGTGTGACACGCATACTCAATTAGCACAAGACTTTTGCATTCCTAAATAACAAATATCAAAGAAAATTGTTTGTAACTGTGCAGTGCACAGATCTATGGCGAAAGTCACTGAGTGAACTAGCTGCAACACTACCGAAGTACAAGGTGACAGCTTGAAAAATAATTCCCATTATCGGAACATATTTTGCATCACAACGGTACCGTCGTTGAACATCCGGGGGAAGGGGGTGGGGGGGTGCTGATAGGGCTTCAGCCCCTCCCCGAAATTTTTTCGTGCTGTCATGCACCGCAGGCCAAAACAACCACCAGCGCCGGGAATCATTCCGGATTTTATCTAGAATGTATTTTTCATGATCGAAAAGACATTTCGGAACGAACATTGCAAACTCAGGCTGGATTTCGTGGCAACGCCCATGCACCTGGAGTCACATAACGCAAGGAGCCCCATCCGAACACAAAGTTTCAAGGGCTTTTCGATAGCGAGCGGGCGCGTCGCGGCATCTCGCAGCGGTCGCGGAATCTACGGAGCGCATGGATATCAATTCCGAAACTTTTTGGGTAAAAACTTCTCATAAACTCTTGACTCAAAAGGTGCGCTGACATTTCCAAAGGCGTGCTTTAGATTTTCAAAATTATGGAACTTTATGGGTTTAATTTTCCTTTAAACTTGGGCCAACATGCGCGCAATGGAGAGTCCTCGTGTTCAAGCCGTTTCATAAATGGAAGCACGGGCTCGCAATTTTCCACACACACTAAACTACTAAATATCACCGTGTCTGTCAGCTTGTAGCTGATAATTTTCTCCAAACATTTTCAGGAAGCGCGCCCAATGTGATCGATCAGCTGGATCAGGGCATACAATGTAAAATAAGAGAAAACAGATGAAAGTTAACGGTCTAATATTGAGACAGTTCTTTTTTGGAGGTGACAAGGTCTGGCTCTCCGTGGCCATAGCGACAGTGGTCCTATGGATTTAAGCAAAGCGTCCGCTGAAAATACAGGTATTTTGAGAACGCGTCTTCGCATGCGAGCTGCTTGTGGAGATACATATCTGAAGAACCATTTGGAAAGCTTTCCCATTAATGTCTCGTATGTAAGCCCAGATGTACAAAACCAAATTATAGAAATTTGTGGCGGTGAAATTATCACAAAAAGGCTAGATGCAAATGTAAACACTGCAGGCTGCTTCTCAGTACTTGCTGACGAAACGACGTATATTGCTGGAATTGAACAGCTTACTGTTTGTCCGGGGTACCTAAACAAGGATGCCAATGACATCGAAGAAATGTTTTGAGGTTTTAGCACTGGAATAGATGCCCTCTCTGATTGCGACTGGAGGTTCTATGTAAATGTGTACAAGCTGCTGAAGATTGTGGTCGCCCTTCCAATGACTACTGCCAGCGCAGATAGAATATTTTCAAACATGAGATTACTAAAAAACTACTTGCGCTCTGCAATGTCTGAGGAACGCATGGTTAGGCTGACGCTTCTATACACCCACAGAGACGTAGGCATCAACGTGTCCGAAGTTATTGACCGCTTCGCTCAACTTCCCCGCCGAGAGAAGTTTGTCCTTTAGATAGCGAAGCAGCAAAAATCAATGCAAGCAAAAAGCTCTGTTCCTTCAGGTCCATAAGCTCGTAATTATGAAAACGTATGACTGTTCGTTAGCTTTTTAAAACCGCAGAAATTTTAGCTGTTTATTCTAGCAGTTAGCATCATGGTCAAAATTATCATGCGAATACGAAAATTACGAGGACATTAATAGCCGATTTTGACCGACCTTGCTCATTGAAAGCCCGGCCCACGCAGCGTTTCCCAACAAACACACTCGGATATTGGGTAGTTCAACTTGCCGCATCATGTGTGGCTTTCGTTTGTCGTTTTCTTTCCTTTTTAGCTACCTGATTTTATTTCTTTTCTGAAACGAAGCAATACCCTTCTTTAATTTTGGGTGCAGAATAATTGTTGCCGCTGTGCAGGCAGTTAAAATACACATTTTCGTACTGATTTTTGCATCTTTCTCTATTATTCCACCCATATAGAGCAGGAGGGTCCAAGTACATATCACGATTTCTGCGATCATAGTTTTGTTCTTGCCGGGATCGTCTGTCTTATTATGCGTTAAGTTTAATATCCGTGACGGTGCAACATGTTTATTTGTCTTGTTTGACGCATCATATACAGGGACGTTTGCTTAGATACGTAGATTTATTGGCGACTTATACTTATATTTAAATATCTTGTTGCGAGATTTTGTGTATACAAGCAGTGAACTGTTTTCAGCGAAGTGTCACCCTTTATCAAGTTTTACCTTCGCATATGTATATTGCATTCTATCTTCGCATTTATAATGTATATTTTGCAGAACTCCTGCTTTTTATATGTACTCACTGTTGCGACTATAATTTCACTGCAATTACTCACAATACACGACTGGTAACAGCTGATCCTGCGCAATCCATTGCCACGAAGGACAGCATCATTGGCCGTTGCATATGTACAAGCAAGGTTCTTGAATGACATAGATTCATCAAAATTTTTGTCTTCAATTTGTTCATTTCATGGCCTTTACGTTTTTCATATCAGCTGCATGCACTACTTTGCTGGTTTTGAACTGATATAGGTTTAAAGTTCGCGTGTTACGTTCTTTACTTATTAGACGCGAAAACGCGGAAGCATTGATATGAGTTATTTAAGCCGCGATTTTTGGGACATAGGAATATATTCTTTTATGAAAAAATACATAATTTACTTGTCATGACAGTGCGTAGCGTTCAATAATTCGTTTGCAGCATCTATTATACAATGGCATTGGCAATGGCAATGCAGTTATTATTCCTATATTTCATCCCTCACAAATTCTGGAAGGATGAGGCCGTGCTGCAAGGTGAGCCCCCTCCCTCCCCCCCCCCCCCCCCGAAAAAAAAAAACTTTCTCGCTACGCCACTGCAACATAAGATGTCTTTACTTGTGCAGAGAGAGAGAAAAACATTTTTGTGCAGTTTTACAAGCAATGTAGCTCGAACTTAATTTCTCAGTCACTGCGGCAGACGTTTTGAAGCGTTGTGGCAGTTTAATGCAACACAGCGTACTTTACCAGCTGTCACACATTGAAATGTGCTTCGAAAGAGCAAAGGGCAATTTTGGATTTATTTCAAGTCGAACGTATGTTGCATTTGGGAACACCGATTTCAACGGGTGGGGCATGCACCTCAGTAAGCTGACTCCTGATAGCTGTTCATACGCTCATTCAAGGCTATTATAATACGGGACACTTTTACGATGAACCAAGGGCACGTTTGACACAGAATTCTTCATTAGCCTTCTCACACTTATTGACCACATTATTAAGAGAAATTAAAGAGGCTTAAATAAAATCAGTTTATTATTTTGATCGGTCGATGGCTACATCATATAGCCGAAGATGATGACGTTAACAGAGATACCAATCATTAAATGAACAAATACAAGGCCGATGTATACGAAGACAAGTTAGTCTTGATACCCTGATGAGGAGATGGCACAAATTTTATATTTTTGAACTGCTACCATCTCACTACTCTTCTTGTCTTTTTTTTCAAATGAAGCAAAATTTGGATATACTGTGCCTATTATAGTCAAGATAAGTTATAGACTTCTGTCGATCTTTGATGCAGTACCAGAATTTGTCCTGGCTGAAACAATCGCGTTTGTAATGTCTATTGAGCAGGATAGACGTGACGAAAGTGCGACAGAGTATGTAACATCTTAACGCTTGAAGGCTACAAGTTAACTGTATTGCGTGCTGGTAGATTTTCTTATATTTATTCAAAAGACAAAAAAATTTTTTTCTTTTGTGAGTGCCATTGGCACGCACCGTTTCCTTTTTTCGCTCCCTTCTTGTTCTTGTAAATTTCGTACTTGGCGTAGACGGATCTGATACTGTCATTCCTGAAATTTACAGTCTGCTTTGCAAACTACTAATCCGCCCTCAGCGGGGGTCTGCATATTTTTGTGTTCTTTAAGTATAGCATTAGCGTGGCTCCACGTCTCTCTGTTGTAGTTAATTTCAGGTGACGGTGACCGCGAATTTACCGCGTTAGGCGAGCATGAAATGAAAATGTTTACAATGAAAAATGTTTATTTACATCAAAACGCTATAGCACCACATTTTACATGGCCAACTATCAAGAAATCATGTTTCCACGATGTTTTCTCGCCCTCTGTTTTCGGGCCTTCACTCGCATTACCAGATACAAAAAACAGTGTCACTTTGCAGAAACCATCGTGACAGCCCAGCATTTGATGATGAGAATAAAGCGGCTTTCCTTCCGCCGCTTTATTACGCGTACGTTTACGAAGAGCGCAGCAAATCTTTGTCCATAAGCACGTAGCTTTGATTCAAAGACTCCCTAAGGAAGATAACCACACAACTTCGCGAGCAGATTGGTCGGCTGCACGAAGTAAAGCAAAAATGTCTGCTTCGCAACATAAACATTAAGAGGAAACAGTGGTAACAAAATAAGGTAAAATTGATGCATCAACTAGTATTATGCAGGAATTACATATGCAAATATGCACACATAACAACTGTCATAGTCTATCGCCATATAAACGAACCTTGTGAGACGACGATCTAAAGGCTTCGAAGGCATCGAGGCGTTGGTATGATAACAAATGCATGACGACGACTATGGGTCCACGACAGAATGACGACGATAGCATGACAATGGTATAAGGACAATATAACGACTACGAGTGTATAATGACAGAGGCGTGATGACGAGTGTATCACAAAGCATGCGTGGGGCCGATGGCATGACGATGACGGCATTACGGGGATCGGTGAGAAAGCTGGAATCACGACGATGCAATGGGCACGACGGCATCCTGACCTTGAGCGCATGCCTATTAACCCAAGCTATTGGACTGCTTGGGTAACTGAGTCGGCGTAGAAGGCTTGACCACTACGGCACGAGTAAATTGGGAGCACGAAGTTTCATTCACGACTATGGAATGACCACGGCGGCATCATGACCACAAGACACGCCTGATGACTCAAGCTGACGGAGAACTAACGTCATCTTGTGTTGTGTAATGTATAAATCACCTTGGCGAGCTAGAGAACTACCTTACGCACCATCACTACTTTTTATGCATCACTTCGTATTTTCATATTGTGTGAAGGATTTATTTTTCTGGCTAGCGTTCTTATAGTGAAAAAATGTTTTCATTAATTGTCATAGTGACTCATTGCTTTCAAGATTATTCAGTTCTGACTGTACTGCCTGCTGTTAAAGTAGGGCCACAATGTTTTCGAAATTGTCACCTGCTCACGCTGAAATGTAGCACATTCTGCAGTGTTTGAAAATGCCTGCCCCACCAACCGCTGCTGTTTAATCTTCAATGGCTAGAAGGTAGTAGTGCCTATTGCGCTCCACAATATTCACCTTACTGTTGTTTTTCTAGTGATGTTACCGAAATCGGCTGGGATCTTCCAAACTTTATCGTTCAAGGTTTTTCACATGCACTTCTACCCGTGAACGTTTGGCAGGGCATTGAAGCGTATGATACCGTTGCCGCAATAGTAGTTAATAATTCATTTAATCATCTGACTGTTTAACGTATCTGATGTAGCCTTGTCGCAGCGCCACCTTCGTAGCACACCGAAATCCACTAATGATTCTACCTGCAAAAGATAAAATATCACTTGACGCGAGGAAACTTGTTCAAAGGCCTTCGACATACCTGAAAGAATGCATACGCACAGTAATACAAAGATGAAGTTCATTTCTCCTTCCCGCACCAGTCTTGGTCCCACGTCTGCCTTAAAAATTCATAAACCGGTGCCTTATGAAAGCTTTTTGATAACTAAGTACGACCGTGAGGTGCAGTTGCACAGAGTACATTGGTTTGTAAGTGTAAGCGGATTGGAATTTATATGCAAAATTTTTGCTTCCCACACTTCTCTTTCAAAGGGCTGCTGTTAGAACAAGAAGTTGATTGATCGCAGAAAGAAAGTGATCCCTCTAGTAGAATATACACTGGGAACGACCTGCGAAAAGGAATCGCTTAGCTTTCTTCAGATAATTAAATTGCCGCAGCAAACTTACATACCACGTCGTTGCTTCTTTTGCCCCCTTTCGGTAGGCGAACGAACCTCTATGCCTTGTACTAATTTTAGTGCATTGACTTGAAATGAATCACGAACGCATTCTCCGAAGCTTCTATGTCTCAGACTTAAGTTCGCACATGCGAGTTCAATATTCTTTCAGGCACCTCTGTTAGACACTAGTACAGCGCTTGAAGTTTTCTTTGACTCCCTTAGAACGTAGAACTACGGCTTGTGTTGCTTTCTGCACAGCGGTCTGCTGAGCCTGACGTTGCCTGCTTGTAGCCGCGCACGTAGCTCTGCGATTCGCTTCTTTAGCAGCGGTTCGTACCTTGCGAGGAGGTGTCATAAATTGTACGGAAAACTAAAGACAGGTATCGAGACTAAGCAACGCACATGTCACGGTACGATGCTGTTGATGATGATAATGATTGTGATGATTTATTGGCGTCCCCTTTGAAACAGGGCGTTGACAAATAGTCACATGGCCTGCTTGATCTAATCAGGTATGCCATACATGTTTTTCATTCTAGCATTTTTCATGCTTTTCCTTATTCTTCCTTTTCAGTCCTCAAGACAATCCAACCATTCCTTTGCCCACCCCAAAGTGGGTAAGAGCATGGCGATAGCTGCGACTGACACCGGCGTCGGCGCGGACAACATCCCCAGCCAAAACGGCTATTTTAATGAGCCCATAACCGCTTACGCTGTAAAACAAAAGGACTACGCAGCACATACCCGAAAATTTCAGAGTAAGAATGCGTCATGCAACATGGCTGTTGCGCATAATGACAAGCCTCGTCGTCCTCGTATGGAGAAATATTTTGTCCCACATATGTATAATTTCTCTGTTTATACATTGTTCACCGCGGTATGGCTCCCTTTGATAACATATCAGTGAGAGATAGCGGTTACCTCCTAGACAAATGCACTCATAAAAAAGTCAACCTGAGATTCGGACGTCTGAAAGACGGGACTGGTGCATGCTCTGCTACAGTTTTGTTTGGTGTAGAGCATCATACATGGACTCATACATCATCATACAGCATCATACATGGACGGAGGTGGTTGCGGAGTGCTGCGACGTTGTGGACGTGCCCCACGAAACCACCCCCTATGACCACTTTAAAACGACGGTGCTGCACCGCACAGGCTCAGACGTCTTCAGCAGCTTCTAAACGAATAGGAGCTCGGCGATCGCGGTTCTCATTGACAGTAGGCTGGACGCAAACAGCCCGCTGCTGTTCCAACTTTTTGTTCAGCACCTGCCGCAGAATGTGGTTATTGCCTTGGCTACCGCACCAGACGAACTGCCTCTCAACAAGCTGGTGGAGCTGGCTGATCGTGTCATTGACTATTCAGCAAGAGGTACTGTGGCAACAGCATCTACCGTAGTGTTGTTGCAACTCAAAGACCAGCAGTTTCGTCGTGAGCTACTGGTCGATGACCTTGCCGAGACTTTTAATGCACTATGGCCTCCGTCCCACCGTCCTCGACGAGAGCGCGATTCCCGTACCAGATTGTCGCCTAGGTCTAGCTCACGTTCAAGCCCTCGTCATGGCGTATGCTGCTGGAACCACAGCAACTCCGGTGCCAGCGCACGTGAGTGCCGTTCCCCTTGCCCCTGGCAGGGAAACATACCGCAGAGCCACTGATGGCGACCAGTGACTCTTGCCGTACGACAAGCCGCCTGTTCTACGTCACTGAGAGGGTTTCCGGACATCGATTTCTCGTGGACACAGGTGCAGAGGTCAGTGTCTTTCCTGCCGTGCGACTACACCGGCAGCGCTCTCAGAAAACTGCGCCTCTTCAAGCAGCCATTGGATCTGCTATCAACACATATGGTCAGCGCTCCCTTACCATTGACTTGGGTCTCCGACGCACCTTCCGTTGGGTATTCGTCGTTGCAGACGTACGCATGGCGATATTGAGTGCTGATTTTCTGACCCACTTCGCCCTCAGTGTTCATCTCCGCGATCGTCGACACGACGACCAGTATGTCTATACAAGGCATCGTCGCACCTACGGCATTAACCACTGGAACGGCGCCTCAGGTACCATCATCTATGTACGCCTCAATTCTGTCAGACTTCCCAGCCATCACAAAACCTTCCAACTTCGAGATGCCAGTACGTCACAATGTCACACATCACGTTGTCACTACTGGCGCTCCAGTGTTTCGCCCACCCAGACGCCTCACTGGGGAACACCTTGCCATCGCCATAAGAAAATTCGACCACATGCTGCAACTAGGCATAATCCGTCCTTCGTCGAGCAGTTGGCCGTCAGCTCTCCACATGGTTCCCAGCAAGCGTGACCCTGGGGATAGGTGTCCGTGCGGCGACTACCATGCCCTAAACGCGCGCATCGTCCCTGATCTGTTTCCCCTCCCCCACATTCACGACTTCTCAGCCCACCTAGCCAGAACGGTGTTATTCAGCAAGATAGATTTGACAAACTCCTATCATCAGATTCCGGTTGAGCCAGCGGACATCCCTAAGACTGCAATTGTGACACTATTCGGGCTTTTCCAGTACGTTTGCATGCCGTTCGGGTTGAGGAACGCTGCTCAGACGTTCCAGAGGTACATCAACTAGGTAACCCGGGGACTCCTCTTGGTATTTGCATATCTCAACGATTTCTGGGTGGCTAGTGTTTCCCCCGAACAGCATTGCGACCATTTTCTAGGCTCCAGGAACACGGCCTTCTCATAAACCTCACAAAGTGCGTCTTCGGTACCGACGACAGTGAGTTCCTCGGACACCGCGTTACTCGCAAGGGAATCAGACCGTTGGAAAATAAGGTTCAAGCCTTGCACGACTTCCTTCACCCAACATCAATCCGAAAGCTCCGCGAGTTCCTTGGGCTCTTCAACTGCCACCGCCGTTTTCTTCCCAACGTCACCCGCATTATCATACCACTCACCGACCTACTCAAGACCCAGAAAGCTCCGTCTTCCCCACTGCCTTAGACGTCTGATGCCGAAGCGTCCTTCCAAGCTGCATAAAATGCATTGGCGGATGCCACACTGCTTGTGCATTCTCTGCACGTTGCATAAATGCGTCTCATCACCGACGCATCTAGTACGGCTGTCGGCGCGGTGTTACAGCAGTTCCAGTGCAACTCCTGGTACCCACTCGGGTTTTTCTCGCAGAAACTGAAACCTGCAGAAACGCGATACAGCACGTTCGGTCGTGAGCTGCTGGCGGTATACTTAGGCATTCGACATTTCCCAGATCTGCTGGAAAGCTCAAGATTTCACGTCCTCACGGACCACAAGCCTTTGACGTACGCTTCTCGCGGTAACCACAACACCTATACCGCTTATACCACAATAGGCTTCTTATGATATGCCTATTAAAAAAATCGGGCCCCTCGGTTCCATTTCTTCTCTTTCACTACATAACGAGGGCTCGAATTCGGCAACAATGATGCCTGTAGGTAGCATATGTGGGTTTATTGACCAGTTGCCATCACCCAAAAAGATCACGTGCTCGTGACGCCTGCGGCAGAAAGGATGTCGTTAGTGAGTGGTGGCGCTGGCTAACACTCCCAGGGTTAGCTCTAGCTGTAAAAACAAATACCCCAGAAAGTGGATGAGAAAACGGTTCCGCGGTAGCTCAATGGTGAGAGCATCGCACGCGTAATGCGAAGACGTGGGTTCGTTCTCCACCTGCGGACAGTTGTCTTTTCATCCATTTTCATTTTCATTACTTTATCATTGCTTGAATTCAATTATGAAGTTCAAGTAATTTCCCCTATGTTGTCCTTGGTGTTATTGTTTGTTGGCTTCTTATGATATGCTTATATATATATATATACGACTTACTTTTCGGTGTGGGTGTACTAAATGAGTTTTGTTTCTCTACATCTTTATATATATATATATATATATATATATATATATATATAGTCATACCATCAGAATCCAACAAAGACACTTGTACAATAACTTGTACTTGCTAATTGACTTAACCATTTGATAAACTACTGCGAACGAAAGTGGCTGAAGAAACAACTGGCCGCAGGTGGGGCACGAACCCACGTCGTCCATTACGCATGCAATGCCGACGCTCTTACCAATTGGCTACTGCGGCGCTGTTTTCCCATCAATTTTCTGGGGTATTTGTTTATCTACTAGAACAAGCCCTGGCAGTGTTAGCCACCAATAGTAATATCCCCTATGCTGTCCTCGGTGTCGTTGTTTGTTGGCTTCTTTTGATGTGACTAATAAAAAAATCACGCGCCATTCCACTGCTGTGAAGGTGGATTACCAGTGAAGTGCTTTAGCGCACGACATACAGGTGAGACAGAACTTAGGTCAAAGGTATACCGCAAGTCTGGTGTGGTCCTACCAACATCTTTATAACACCCTGAAGTCTTTTCTCTAATACTTTCATAAACATTTTGTATTCGACTCTGGCGAGGCTAATCGGGCGATAAGATCCCGCCGACAGACGTTTTTGTGGACCATTATTTTCAGTATGAGCACAATGTGCCAGGTTGTGAAGGATAAAGCTGCTGTTTTCTGCTCATACGCTTCAACGAAAACTCGAAGCAGCATCGGAGCAACCATGCTCTTAAGCGTTTTATAAAAGGCAGCACCTATAGCCGTCAGGCCCAGGCACTTTACCTGAAGCCAAGTCATCAATTGCGTCCTCTATTTTCCGCACAGTAATCTGCTGTTCGAGACGTGCTTTAAATTCGTCATCCAGCTTCGGCATAAATGGAAGGAATTCTTTCTGGAAGCTTTCTTTAAGATCACTTTGGTGGCCTAGCAAGTTACTGAAATGCTCGGTTATCACGCACTTATTAACCTTGCTATCGAACGTGATTTCATTCCTGTAAGCTATCTGACGGATTTCCTTCTATTACGTGTATCTTTATTTTCGTCCGACAGCGCACGTTTCGTTGGCCTCTCCCTGACGCACAGCTTTTCGGATCTTGCACGTATAATCTGAGTCTTGTACCTCTCGACATCGATTCCCTCCAGTTTACTTTTCACGTCTCTTAATTCCTCGGTAAAAATACCTGGCTGGATGCTTTCCATACTAAACAAGAATTTGAGTTGCTCGCCTAGTTTTCTTGGCTATACTTAAGGAGGGAACTTTTTTCGATGGATGCGATTTTCACCCTTTGCTTAAATGGCTCACATTGAGCTGCCAGGTTGGTTGGCTGCGGTGCTAGTAGCTTCTCCAATTCTTCCGTTACTATTGACACAATTATGTTGGGCTCACGCACAGTGGGACGGCGCGCGAAGGTCGGCGCCATGAAAGACGACGAAGCGTGTAGGCTGCACGTTCTTCTTCTGGCCCGCCATTAAAGAGAAGCGTCTATTTTTCAAGACTCCTTCTTCGATCTACGTTACATTTTTCTGGTGGAGGTGCTGGGTAACAGATTGCTGAGACGATGCGATTTCCAATGTGCCAATGTCAGTAACATCGATGATTTCTCGAAGAAATGCGATTGTCGTTCCTCGCGGTACATGCCGATACTCGTTGCTAATGTTTGTTAGCAAAACGACTGAACATTTGTTTCGCACCTAAAGAATTCCTCTGGCTATGCAAATATTGCGTGGAAGAAGCTGGGGAATGTTCGCCTCAGCAATTCCTTCGACGTCGTCCTCCATGTCGCATCGGACAAGAGTAAGCACGCTGCTCCTGGGTGGCAACGTGACGTGATCGTCGGCAACGCGAAGCGCGATGTCACGGTCGTTGTCATTACTGTGCGCTATGGCTTGCGTAGTAGCGAAACTGACTCTAGACTCTTGCAGGTCGATGATAGCACCGTTCGCCTGAAGGAAATATATGCCGAGTATAAGGTCCTTTGAACATTCAGGAAGAATGACGAAGTCGCCGATGTACGTGAAGCCCCTAATGTTGACTCGTGCCGTGCACCGGCCCATTGGGGTTATGAGGTTCCCTCCTGCAGTACGAATCGGAGTTCCCGCCCATTGCGTCGAAACTTTGTTCAGCATACGTGCGAGATTCTGGCTGATAACAGACGTGTCCGCACCCGTGTCGATTAACGCCTTGACTTCGTGGTCATCTATGGTAACTGGTAGGTCGCAAGATACTGACACCGAACTGCACTGTTTTCTCTGCGTCTCAATTGCGTCATATGGCGGTCATCTTAGTGGAGAATGTTCAGCGTTCGCAACGTCAGCGACCTCAGCTCCGCAGGTCGCTGGACTCAGTTTTCACGGGAAGCAGCGCTGGGTGAGCGACGCCTTGTAGCCCTCGGCGTGAAGAGGGGGCTCGAAGACCTGTTTCGGGCGGGTGACCGGGTGTCATGGAATCGTGGTGCAAACGAGGTCCTGGCGTCCGCGAGGTAGGCTTCAATCTCTAGGGGGCGTTCGCCATTTCATGGGCACGGCTCATTCAGTGAAAATCCACGGAGCCCAGCTCGGCGGCAAGGACATGCCCTGTAGAGGTGATCGGTTTCACCGCAATGAAAACACAAAGGCCTCCGGTCTGCAGTGCGCCATACGTCGCTCTTGCGGGGTGGTCGCGCTTCAGTCATGAATGGCGTGCGGGGAGGTATGAAGTCGCCAGTTGTTTGTTCCACGGCGCGCACACCATGAAAGTCCGCGGGACGTCGCTCACACCGTGAAAAGTCGGCGACAACGAACTTCGCGCAACTTCCGCATACGACATGCGAGGCTGTGGCTGCCGTATCTCGGGCTGTGGTGTCTCGCTTCGCTCTGGGACTTGGACTGCCTGCCTGATTTCCTCTCAGACGACATCCTCAGCCAGAGCGAGTCGCGGTACCGATGCCGGAGCCGCCTGAAGCTTTTGGAGCTCTTCTCGAACAACAAGCCTAATGAGCTCCCGCGAGGCGTCGGTATTGTCAAAAGGTATAGTGAGACGGTCACATGATAGGGTCGACACGTCGCGGTTGTACTGCCTTGTTCGCTGCTGCAGTGCCTTTTCCATTGATATGGCTTCCGCGAGAAACTCTGCAACGGTCCTTGGTGGGTTGCGTATTAGGCCGCCGAAAAGCTCTTGCTTGACACCACGCATCAAGTTCCTTAGCTTTTTTTCTTCCGGCATGGACGGATCCGCGCGTCGGAAAAGTCGGCACATATCTTCGACAAACATTGCGACGCTTTCGTTCGGCCGCTGTAATCTCGCCTGAATTGCAGATTCAACGCGTTCCTTGCGATCGAGGCTGGCATATGTGCTGATTAGCTGCTGTCAGAATTCGTCCCATACTGATAGGGCCGCCTCACGGTTCTCAAACCATGTCCGCGCATAGTCCTCGAGGGCAAAGTAGGCGTTGCATAGCTTGTGCGCTCCGGAGTCCAGCCGTTGAATTCTGCGACACGCTCAAAGTGATCAAGCCAGTCCTCAACATCCTCGAAGGTGTCCCCATTGAAGGATTTGGGGATTAGCGGCTGATTAAGCACGACCTTTGTCGGTGCAGTTGAGGAAGAAGACGGAACTGCTGTACTCATCGTTCTGACTCGGTTCGGTAGAGGCTCGTGCTCCGGTGGCAGTCCTTGAAGTCGACGGCTTGTCCGTACGTGAACAGGAGTCACCTCGACCGGACTTCGTACTGAGCTTGTGGACGGGGTTCGATGTTGGAGTGGTAGCATGTCTTCGATCTGAGTTACACTAAGCTAACAAAGTCTTCGTCATCAAGCAGCTTCACAATAAACTTCCACAGGTTCTAGTTCAATCGTCTTTTTCCTGCCTTCTTCCAAACTATGCAATTACCAAACAGTGGTCACTAAATTGAATGGGTTTGACCTCGTACGCGGTGCACAAAGAGACTAGTTCAGCTGAGATATAAGTTCTATCCAGTCTGGCGTGACTGTTACGCTAGAATTGAGTGTACTGCTGGCGAGTGCCATGGGAATAAACGTTGCCAACGTCTTCTAAGCTGTTATCATGCACTAATTCAGACAGCGACTCAGCGCTCTTGTCGCGCACTTTTCAGTTCTTCGTGCGATCTTCAGCTGCACAAACACAATAAAGTCACCTAAGAGTAATACCACTTTTGCACAGTTTAAGTACGTGTTGAAGCAATCAAAAAATGATCTGCGCTCTGTTTCGACGCTTGGTGCATACGCGCAAATGACGCGGTAACATAAACCAAAAAAGTGAAATCAACAACCAGAAGGTGTCCACTTTGGCACGATTCGACCATCTGTACACACATACCCAAGTTATTGCGTATGAACAGAGCTCAACCACTCGAACTACCAACCGCATGGCACACACATCGACATGGGCACGAGAATTGAAAACCATTCGGTTTGTCACATCCTGGCTCTTGATTTTTGTTTCTTGGACTGCTACACTGTGCAAGTCGTTATCTAGCAGTAGGCGGCGTAGTGTACACTGTCGCCTTCTAGCGCCCAGCTCACGGACATTTCAAGTTGCTACTCGTAGCGTTGTTTCAAGATTTAAAGCCATGTATGAAAAAAAGATGACTCTCCCAAATGATGACGTCCCCGCATTCAAAACACCATGCTCCGGTGAGCGCAGCCAGTGTCCCCGCGAAACAGCTACACGGGCCTCGATAATAATCCCGCGGCTCCTTTATCGCGCCTCAAACAAACGACAGCACATTGTTTTCGCCATTGCGTAAATCAAAGCCTTTGCATTGCACAAGCAAATTATTACACCAGGTGGCATGTCATGTAGCAGTTGCATAGGTAGCATTACAAGGTATATGGAGAAGTCTTAAGGAAAAAAAAGAAGATTCTGGGGATGTACAAATATTGATGCAATGAATACATTAGGGGCAGCTTCACATTAAGTGGTGCGAAGACTGGGCAGACAGCGCAGATGGTGGCATTCCCTAGCTTTAACTTTGCTTTCCTTTGCTTTACTTCGTTTGGCTTGTCTGGTTCTTAGCTTTAGCTTTGCTTAACTTGGTTTGGACTGGCTGCTTCTTAGCCAAGCTTTAGTTGGAGCGTAGAGATCTGACGACCACTTTACAGTCCGACATAGCGTTGACGTGCAAGCGCGCTCGGCACGGCGACGCCACGCCAACGAAAGCGCAGCTGCAGCGTTTCCCCCTTTCGCGCTGCACCAGCATACACTGCGGTATGCAGAAAGGAAACACGTTTCCGCGCTTCTTGAAATGAGATGTTTTCTTTTACCTTAAGCGTGAGGATATCTTATTCACTTTTCCACGTGGTGCACGAACGAGCGTAGGCTGCGTGTCCACCGTCGCAGTTTGAACAGTGAAGCGTGGCACTATAGTTGTCAGAGTTGTGTTCATATTCACAGCATTTTGCACATGTCAGCCGGCCCCGGCAGCTTTGCGAGCCATGGCCGAATCTTTGGCACTTGAAACATGTGCGCCGGTTAGGGATGTAAGCTCGCATCCATGTCTTTGTGTACCGTGTTTCGAGGGAATCTGGCAGTGTACTCGATGCAAAGGTTAGAATGAGGTGCTTGGTAGGGAGTTCTTTGTTTTCACAATTGATTTTTATTCTTTGGACTTTGATAACGTTCTGGTCCTTCCATCTTTCGAGAAGTTCTTCTTCGGTCAAATTTAGGAGATCATCGTCTGATACGACTCCTCGGACTCTATTCATAGAGTGGTGTGGAGTCACCGTGACTGGGACATCACCGAATGCCACAAGGTTCGACAGTTTGCCATGTTGTTGGATGTCACGAACCTCAAGTAGGAGATCGCCGCTCACCATCTTAGTAACTTTGTATCCAGGCCCTATTGTGTCAGTAAGGTATTTAGCAACAATGAAAGGAGATAATGTTCTCACGGTTTTTTCAGGATTTGGACAGTGCACGACATGAAAACGAGGGAAAGTTCCTTTCTGCTGGACAAATAATTTCAAGGTTTCATCTGTGAGCCCTCATTTAAAATGAGGACGATCAGGAAGTGGGGGGAATGACGTTTTAGCCAAAAATTAATTTGATTTCGGCAGCTACGCCAGTCGCCCACCACCGAACCCAACAAGGGGTCGCTACGAGACCAGGAAACGCAGACGCTTGCTGCGCGTAGCTACTATAACCTAATATAAATATCCTAGGTTGGAGAGAATACACCAGGTTAACCCATGCTGCTTAAGAAGTCGGAAATAAGAGGGATAGAGGAGGATACAGGAAAGATTACAAGTAAGAAAGACGAAGATCGGAGAGGAGGATAGAAAAGGCAACTACCGATTTCCCCAGGGTGGGTCAGTCCGGGGGTGCCGTCTACGCGAAGCATAGGACAAAGAGGTTAGTTGCCTCCGCCGAAATGCCATAAAGGTCCGAACATCCGGCATCGGCGCAACCCCCAGAATCCCCTTTTCCCCGGACACGGATAAGCCACGCAAGGTTAAGCGAGGGAGGGTCCAACCCCCGTGTGCTCGGGTCCGTGGTGTCGCAACACACCAAACACCTACGGACGCGACGCCCCTGCGGGTGTTATTTCAACTAATAAAGACTGAGAAATATATATGATCTGGTGGTCTTCATTTATTTAGTGACCACAGGGACCATAGCCTTATGGTCGCTACGGTACACCGCCATAGGGTGTACGGCAAAGGTTGACACATACAGCATAGGGCCAATGAGAATTTTTTTCTACACGCGGACACCCTTACCAGCTTCGCTGATAAACTTTTTTTTAATTCGGGCATCTCATCAGGTTTCAAACTGGCGGCCTCGAACAAGAAACAAGATTCTGTCGTGATATGACACCGAAAAAGTGCGCATGTAAACGTGCTTGAGGTAAAATAGGCAGTGTTTTGTAGTGGCACGAGCCCCAGAGGCACACTTGGTTCTTGTGCACCAACTTCCGGTTAAGGATCGGCTTCCGGTATGTCACAGGGGTGGGATGAAATTAAGAATAAATCATAAAAATAAAAACAGGTATATATTGATGGTTCTACTTATGATTCATGATAAATATGACATCAGAGCACAAGACATAGATACACTGTCAGAATGAGACACACAATGTTTTTCGCGTTTAGGCAGCCCAAGAAAGCCAATAGTCTTTAAAAGGGCGCCAACGGGATCGTGAACACCACATTGATCTCGACAGTTGTACCATTGGTTTGCTAGATCAAAGGCCCATATTGCTACACATGCATCGAAGAGACGCCGCGAACATGCACAGCGAGCACCGCGGCGTCGCATCACAAACGGAAAGGGCGCGAACGCGGTCGCTACATTGGTTTCAACGGTGCAATGCCTGGTGTGCAACGGGGATAGTACATATTGCTACACACGCAAAGAAGGGACCCCGCGAACATGCAAAGCACCGTGGCGTCGAAGCACAAATTTGCTTCGGCGTTGTTTGCAGAACACAAAAAGCAGGTGCTGAAAGAACGTTTGCCTTGATATTTCCACCGAAATGAGAGTAGGAAAAAGGGATACAAAAATTATGTTTACAAGATTATACAGAGAGAGATGGCTGCAGGCAAGATAGCATAACAACAACACGAGCGCCACTCAGATCGTTGTCTTCACCGCCTTTCTGGCGCATTCCTCCATGCTCGACATCGCACGTAACATAGAACCCCCCCGCCATCGAGAGCGCCGTCTCGGCGCTTAAGGCGCAGTAGGATCGTGTCCTGCGACATAACGCTTAAGGCGGGAGACTTGCACGATATCAGTGGCGGACGCGGCAGATGATCGACTGTCCAATGGAAGGATCTCGTACGTGATTTCAGTAATCTGGCGTAGGACCTTGTAAGGCAAGCAGTCTCGGGAAAGAAGCTTTGACCACAAGCCAACGTGGCGGCAAGGCGTCCGGAGGAGGACCAAAGAGCCCAGAGAGTAATTAACGACTCTGTGATGGCTATCGTAGCGAGCCTTCTCGGACAGCTGTGAGGCACAAAGACAATTCCTTGCAATCTGGCGAGCCATTGCAGACCGAGAAGCTGCAGCGCGGGTGTATTCGGTAACAGGGTGCACAGGTGATGGTAAAAGAGTCTCGAAGGGCAATGTGGGATGGCGGCCAAACAAGAGATAAAAGGGGGGGGGGGGAAAGCCAGCGGTGTCATTGCGTGACGAGTTGTAGGCAAATGTCACATAAGGCAAGGTGCTGCCGTAATCAGGGTGGTCTGAGAAAACGTACATGGAGAGCATTGTGGTCAGCGTGCGGTTGAGGCACTCGGTAAGCACATTGGTTTGCGGATGGTAGGCAGTGGTTAGCTTGTGACAGATGGAACACGAACAAAGAATGTCGTCGATGACTTTGGACAGACAGGAGCGACCACGGTCAGTCAGCAGCTGTTAAGGAAGGCCGTGGTGAAGAATAACGTCGTAAAGTAGAAATTCCGCAACATCAGTGGCACAGCTTGTCGGTAGTGCCCGCGTGATAGCGTATCGTGTCGCGTAGTCCGTAGCTATGGCAATCCACGTGTTCCCAGTCAGGGATGTTGGGGATAGCCCAATGAGATACAGGCCGACGCGGTAGAGCGGGATACCGGGAATTTGGATGGGCTGAAGAGAACCGGCTGGCGACAAGGATGGATGCTTGTGGCGCTGGCAGGACTCACAAGCAGCAGCGTATCGGCACACAGAGCGGTGGAGGCCTGGCCAAAAAACCGATGCCGAACGCGATCTTACGTGCGAGTTGATCCGACATGTCCAGCGGTTGGGGCCTTCATGAAGCTGTTTCAAGACAGTGGAACGGTCTTCGATAGTCTTCTGCCACCCCTGATATGTAACACCTTCTCTTCTCCCCCTACCACCCCTCACCCTCTTCCCCTCCCCTCTCACTCCTCCCATGATGGATGCAATGGAGGTTTTGCTCAATTCAATTGAAATTTGCCGCGTTCGCCCTGCTCTCGCGCCATTAGTTGGGGCCTTTCATTACTGTTGGTTTAAAGCCGGTTCAGAGGAATGGGCAGAGGACAAAGAAGCGTCGGTGAAGAATACAGAAACCGACCGGCTTGCGGGTCCCTACGTCGGACTAGCCGGGTGGCGCGGGGTGTCCCCTGCGTCTTCTCTGGACCTCAATAAAGTTATTTCACTCACTCACAGTGGAACGGAGTGTTTCGGGAGGAACCCGCAGAAGCTCTGGGCCATTGGAGCTGGTGTTGGGTCTGTATAAGATGCCGTCACGAAGCACGATTAATTGTAGGGACGGGGCACAGTGATGAGAGCGCAGAGGACGGATAATTGACCGAAAATTGCCAACGCTGAGCTGTTGGCTACGTATGTCATATAAATGGGATATCGCGAAGACACAGGCGTCCGAATCGTGCGCTGACAAGCCGGAAGGGTCCACTGGATGACGGAATGGGCAGTCCGCATCCTGGTGCAGTCTGCCAGACTTGTAAGGGACGTCAAAGCTGTATTCTTGCAGTTTCTGTGCCCAGCGACCAAGTCGTCCAGTCGGATCTTTCAGGGAAGACAACCAGGAAAGCGCATTGTGGTCTGTTATGACCGAAAAGGTGCGGCCGAACAAGCATGGTCGAAACTTCCGACAGCCCAAACTAGTGCGAGGTACTCGCGCTCAGTGATCGAAAATTTGCACACTGAAGAGGAAAGAAGGCGACTGGCATACACGATAAAGGGCGAGAACAGCGCCGATATCATGTCCGCTGGCGTCGGTGCGAAGTTGAGTAGGGGCTGACGGGTGAAAATGGGTGGTCACGTAAGTAACGTCGTGAGCGTGTGAAACGCAATGGCCTGCTGAGGACCCCAAGAAAATGACGTTTCTTTCTTTAGGAGTTGCTTGAGTGGACGGGCAACGTCGGTGAAGCTCTTGACAAAACGTCGACAATAGGAACCCAAGCCGACAAAGCTCCGTACGTGTTTAGTGGAACGTGGCATAGAAAAGTCTTTGATAACACGAATTTTTTGTGGGTCAGGTTGCACGTCTTCCGCACTCACAAGGTGGCCAAGTACAGTGATTTCGCGGCGGCCAAAACAGTATTTGGAAGAGTTGAGCTGAAGGCCTGCTAGCCTCAAAACTTCAAGAACTGCCGACAAGCGGCTAAGATGACTGTCAAATGTCGGTGAGAACACAAGGACATGGTCAAGGTAACAGAGGCAAGTTGAAAATTTGTATCCACGGAGGAGGGAGTCCATCATCCTTTCAAATGTGGCTAGGGCATCACACACGCCAAAGGGCGTGTGTGTTACCTTAAACTGTAAAGTCCATCGGGAGTAACAAATGCGGTCTTTTCATGGTCTTAATCATCGACGGCAATCTGCCGGTAGCCTGAGCTCAGGTCGATAGAAGAGAAGTAGGCAGAGCCATGTAGACAGTCGAGAGCGTCATCGACACGCGGCAAAGGGTAGACGTTCTTGTGCATTAGCTTAAGTGGCGGTAGTCGACGCAGAAGCGCCAGCTGCCATCTTTCTTCTTGACTAGGACGACCCGTGAAGCCCATGGACTGCATGAAGGTTCAATGACGTCCTTGGTGAGCATCTTGTCAACTTCACGCTGTATTACTTCTCGCTCGGCATGGGACACGCGATAAGGACGTCGTCTGATGGGGCTGGCGTCCCCAGGATTGATCTTATGAGTGACCAGAGATGTCTGTCCCAAAGGACGGTCATCAAAGTCAAAGGTGTCGCGGTAGGACTTTAATATGCGCCGCATATCGGCTGTCTGAGCAAGAAGGAGGTCAGACGCTATCATCTTGTCAATATCACCGTCGACGAGATTGCGCGAGGAAGAGGAAGGGGCAGAGGACAAAGAAGCGTCGGTGAAGAATGCAGAAACGGGACACTCATCGATAGAAGAAATGTGGGCTAGACTCATGCCGCCTGGGATGAGTTGCGTGCACCAGCTAAAGTTCAGTATAGGTAGAGACGTGTGATTATCAGTAACTATAATAATGGTCTGAGTAAGAGCGACGTTTTGGCGAATAAGACGTCCACGATCAGGATCAAGATGCAATCGCCATCGGGAATATGAGAACAAGACTGCAAGTTCACATAAATAACGGCTTGAGGAGGTAGACGAACGTAATCCACTGAGCAGAAGCGCGGTTGGCGTGTAGTAGTAGCGTCATGGTAGCACGGTAGGTCTAGCTGAAGCAAGCCGCTTCCACAGTCAATAAGGGCAGAATGGGCAGACAGAAAAGTCATACCGAGGATGAGGTCATGGGAGCATTTCTTGAGAATGGCAAGTAGTACGATTGTGGATCGCTCAGCAACACTTATTCGCGCGGAGCACATCACTAAGACGGGAAACGTTCCGCCGTCGGCGACAAGAATGAGTGGTACTGTGGGTGTGTGATGACAGGTTCTGGTTTAGTGTTGCGCACTCAAAGTCAACCTTGGTGCGAGTAATAGACAGAGCCGTTTGTACACTTATAACACATTATCGCTTGTATGGCACATATAAAAGAATAAAGAAAAAATGCGTTGAAAGGTTTAGTTACTAAGTAATATAATGTTTCGCCGGTCAATGACGCGGTAAATAGTAACGTCACGATGATTGTGACACACAGATCTAACCGGGCAGTTGCGTCGGCGCAGACGACGGGGTGGTAGCCGAGGGCGCGGCGGAGGATGAATCGCAAAGCCCCTTGTCGACGCTGCCTGCCACGTCAAACTCGGTTGTGGCGACCAGCACGCTCGATGAGTGGGTTGGAGCTATGTTCTCCTGGAGACGTCAGTGAGACCGGATGCGGAACTGCGTCTACCCCGGTCAACTAAGTCCTGGTCGTGGGCCAAGGCCGTGTCCTCTCGCTTGACCGGCCAGTCCTCTCCGTGACGTCAAGACCGCTCGACCGTTGACCGTCGTCCGTGAAGGTCCTCGGAACAGGCTGGTCCGTGGGCCGTGAACGTCCCCGGGACAGTCTGGCCAGTAGTCCGTGAACGTCCCCGGGACAGTCTGGTCCGTTGTCCGTGAACGTCCCCGGGACAGTCTGGCTCCTTCGGACAGCAGGGCTGCCTCCTGGCTCCATCTCGAGACTCGCTGCGGCCGCTTCCCGAACCGGCACCGCCTCCTTGCCGCCAGCCTTTTCGAGCCCCGCAGCTCACACTCCCCTTCGCCCGTGCCTCGTGCTTTCCTCTTCCTTTTCTCTTTTCTTCTCAGTTTTGCGCTTTTTTTGTCTCCTCTTGCGTCGGTCCCACAACACCCCAAGTGCACGGTCGCGCGTATATTACAGGGTGGTGATGGGAATATCTTAAGGCGGCGACGAAGACCCGAATTCATCACTGATATCTGAGCCCCAGTATCCACTTGAGCGACAACATGTGCGTCGTCCAGTTTAACGTCTATCAGGTTCCGTCTGGTCTGCAGTGTGGCCAGATGATTTGGCAGACGGGTTGTCGATGCAGCATCACCCCTGGGAGCTGCATCGTCTAGTTTTCGCGAGGCTGTCGTTCAATCGGTGACGTAGGGCGGCGGAATTGGTGCGAGCGAGATGATTGGCGACGCGACAACGGCGAACGGGACTGGAGATGGCGAACGACGATACGGCATGGAGGGAGCGTCGTCAGCGGTGGTGTGGGGATGCTCGCGGTAGGGCTGAAATCGGCCATGATACATGCCGGGGCGATGGCTGTTTCCATAGGGAGCCTGATACCAATACCACCGGCTGTTACATGGCGGGCCACGTGTCGAATACGACGGCAGTTAAAGCAAATGGGACGGTCATAAGCAGTCCTCCACTCGGCTGGGTTGCGAGTACGGAACGGCGGCCTTTGACCTTGGGCGTCGAAAGTGGGGGACGACGGTCGATCAGCTGGGAAGGAGATATGGCGCAAACAGAGTCCAGGCTAGCATTGGAGAGCTCCTGATGAACGATAGCTTGGACTATTGGCACCATCTTGGAGCTATCGTCACAGGTACGGCCGCACGTGGAAGCAGGAGACACAGCGTCAAGTTCACGTCGGATGATCTTCTTCACGTGTTCAACGGTGAGCGGCGCCGACGGCTCAGCTACGTCTTCTCAGGAATGTGTTGCTGCCGTGTTCGGAAGTTGAGCGAAATGGGCAATGCGTCGACTTTTGGTGGGCTCAAAGCGCTGGCACTCTCTGATGGTGGCATCGATGGTGTCGCAGTCTTTGCAGATTAGCAGGTTGAAGGCATCATTTGCTTTGCCCTTTAACGCGTGCCCTACTTTCTCAGACTGCGTCATGCCGTCGTCGGCTTTGCGGCAATGGGTAAGCACGTCCTGGATATAAGTGAGGTATGACTCTGTCGCTGTCTGCACACGAGATGCCAGCTCCTTCTTTGGTGCTGCCTTTCTACCTTCGGACTTGCCGAACAGGGAACGCATATTTTCCTTGCGTTCATCCCAACTCCCAATTTCGTCTTCATTATTCTCAAACCACAACTTCGCGGTTCCTTTGAGATAAAAAAAATGTCACAGTTTCGCCCTAAGGGCGAAGCAATGAATGCGATAGCAACACAGCAATGTCATACGAAGTAAGGTGAGCGGCTTTGGTAGCAACAACACGCAGAACTGTTGTCGACGCCATCGGCGTTTTGCCCGCGTTAGCTCAAAATGCGTGCGGCGTTGGTGACTGTTGCTGGAGCCTCTGATATAAATAGGCACTTGGTGCCGCAGCTAAACGTCGCCTCCCTTCCCTCCCCCTCCCCCACGGCCTCTCGCGCGTCCGAAGAAGGCGCGTTTGCTCTACATATATGGTGATTGTAAAGGAGAAAAGAGACGCCTACTTCTGCAGCCCTTAAGCGAGCACGGCGCAGAACGCGCGTTTGTTCTCCGCCGTGCGTTCACTCCCCGTGAAAGACGCGCCCCTCGCGCCCTTTCACTCGCACATACAGCGTTCGGCGCGCGGCGACGATTTCATCTCCAAATGACGTCATACGGAACCTCACGGCGACGGCGACGGCGACGGCGACGCCGACGGCGACGGCGACGCCGACGGCAGAAATCTGCTTTTGAATGTCCATATAATTGCTATCGCAATAAAATTTGTTTACCAACATTATCGTCTCATCCCAGTGATTATTCTTACTTGCACGCTCGTTCAGGGGCAGCCAGTCCTCGATGTCGACATTGTTAGTCCCACAAAATGTGCCTGGGTCTTCAGCTGAGCCAGGACGACCGTTGTCGTTGCAGCCGCCACGGTGGACGCAGACATCTCTTCCGCCGTCGTGGATAAAGCCAAGCGTCGGTCGCTGCGGAGCACTGTTGTACCATTTGGGTACCCCGCACCTCCTACCAAAATGCCACGGGGATGAGAGTAGGAAAAAGGAATAGGAAAATTATATTTACAAGATATATACAGAGAGAGACGGCTGCAGGCAAGATGGCAGAACAACTACACCAGCGCCACTCATATCGTTGTCTTCACCGTCTTTCTGGCACATTCTTCCATGCTCGGCATAGCGGCAACAATATGAAGCGGCCTAGCAGCAGGAGTTCACCTTTTCTTCTCAAAGTTGTGGTTATTATAAGTCTACAGTAAACATGGTACGTTGATCACTGTGCTTTTTTGTCAACACCTCCATCTGAAGAAACTTGATCAAACGGTCAATCTTATGTGCGGAATATGGTGAACTACTGAGGGTAGTCGAGGTTCAACTTGACTCAAGGCAGTCTCATTTATAGTAGTTTAAACCTATGTCTCCAGGCGTCACTTTACACAGTACCTCGCTCAGCATAGCAGCGTAGGATATTTCGTTCTCGCCTAGGCTTGCGAGTCTTCGCCGGTCGACTTGCTCCTCGTCGTAAATCTTCCGCACGGCTGACACACCGCTCGCCGACAAAACCGGTTTGAGCGTCCGTAAATTTTTCGGATGTATGTCCTCAATTATCCTCGAGTTTTAAAGGCACTGTTTTAATAAAAATGCGTCTCAGGCTAAGTTGTAATTCCGTCAAAGAGGGAAATCAGGTGTTGGAACAGACCTGCAATAGATAAATTTGGGTATTCGTGTACGGAGTGCCAAAAAGGTCCGGCAACAGCTGTCATCTAGTAATAGTTCTGTTTAAATGCAAAAATTTGTTTTACAACCACAAAGCCACACACACAAATCATAAAGAAACAGGCCATGGGAAGACCAGACGACAAAGAAAAGCGATAGCTGACAACAGCTATTGTCTTATGATTGGCTAAAGATGCTTATTCTAAACATCAGTCCTCGGCGGAATGATGTCACAACAGAAGTGGGTAATATACTGAAAGTAATCGTGGACGACGCTGTCAACTTGCTTATTTTCGCCATTGCCTCAGCTATCGACGCCGTCATACAAGACGGCCGTCGCCTCGTACAATCAAAGACCCGCCGTATCACGCATCACCTCCCGCGGCTGCACAATACTGCTGCTACATCGACTTGTGGGGGTCCACCTCGTCAGCCAACCTGTGGCTAGTCATTTCCACAGTCAGATTGGTCGAGGTTTGGCCCCGCAGCGTGGGCACCGTGCTGTAACCTGCAGCTATCTGCAACGTGCTCACAACGGTGGCACTTGGAGCACTGTCATGGAGCCTCAGTATACGATCGGTAACGGGTGTAGTCCAAATTGACGTAATCAGGAGTACGTTGGATGGGAAAGACATTGCGGACGTTTTAATGCTCCGAGTCACTGTGCATGCTCAACAGGAGCCCTTTGAAGAAGAGCTGTAAAAATGTGCACTTGATGAAAATCTGCAGGAACTTCCTCGATGACGCCTACTCCACAATTGGTGGGCTGTGGCTCGTAGGCCTGAATAGGTATTTCAGCAATACTAGAGAAGGCATTCAGAAACTTTTGAAGGCATTCACAAGCTTTTGCACTGAGCGTATCTGTAGCCACAAGGTTCAAACGCTTCTTAGGTCGTACTCGCAGTACTACATCTGGAGCTACAGCTTGAAAAGCTGTCTTTAGTTTGAGTGGAATGAAGCGTGTGATGACTTGCTCAGGATTTGTTGGCTTGTGCATGATGGTTAAGCTTGGCGTTGGTGTGTTTTCAACTGCAAGAGAGTTCACAGGCACGACGGACGTTTTCGGTCCACGGTAGCGTTTGGGGAGCGGTATTTCAGTGCGCTTTTCCGAGCAGTCAGAAGAATTCGGTAGCGTCCACATAAGTAACAGTATCAGGGGATTCTGACATGTCAGAAAAATTGTCCTCACCTTCTGGCAGACTGATGTCGAAGGAAGAGACTGTCTCAGTGGGAGCACCTTGGCCAGGTAGAAGGGAGCAATTCACAGATAACGGAGAATCGTTGTAGCCTATGGCTGTACCAGCCTTTAAATTAGCGCCTGATTATCTCTCGAGGCTGGTTACCGCCGCTTGACACTGCAGTTGTTGGTCTGGCGTAATAACAGGCTGAATCTCGGGAAACTTGGTGTTGTGCGGACCTGGGGGCTCCGCACCCGTTGCTGCATTCATGTCCGGTGCTCAAAAATTCATTGTGCAAGCGAAGCATTCGTTCGAGAACTTTTGTATGTTATGGTCGCTTGCGAGGCCTCGTGTCGTGTGATACTTCTATGTCTGCTCTAACACGCCAGTCCGGAGCAAGCGAGCAACTCGATGCTAGGCATGCGAAAGAATTCGGTACATCGGGGTTACTTCGTATGTTCTGCACCATGGGCAACTGAAAAAATGTTTTGCCTTTGCAGCAGTCATTGAATCTTTTTATTATTTCGTGTGTGGAGATGGCTCTACTTTCATTTCATTTATTGCCGAGAAACTTGTTTGACTTAGTTCATTCACATGTCTACGCTGTGTATTGCTTTCACTGCGTTACGGAAGTGCACTGCGGTTCGGTAGATGCGAAATTTTGAAGGAAGTGGATCTCGATTAAGGTGGTGAATAAGAATATGAAAAGTACATATTTGAAAAGGCGGCAGCGCAAAAAGTCCTGGACGGAGACGCGATGACAAGGACGAGGCGACAAGGACGATTGCTGACAAGGACGAGTACTGGTCTATGTCGTCTGCTCTGCGTCCCTGTCGTTTTTGCGCCGCCACCTTTTCAATGTGAACCTGCCTTTAAAGATGTTTACTCCGGGGTGTATTGACGTTATGTTTTCACCTTCCATAATTGCTATTTAAATAAAAATGGTGCAAATTGCATGTATTTCGGGCCGTCTGATCTTCGCATAGAAGGTGCATTACCCATCGAAGTGGGTTAACTGCAGCAACCATATGGGGAATTAGGCCGAACATCACACGTACGAAGAGTGGGCTATGGTCATTGTGTTATAAAAATTATGTTAAGTTTATGAATGCACTTTTCTCAGTTATGAATTTCCCAACACAATGCTATGGAGTTTCCAATGCTACAAAAATTGAGCGTTAAGCCAGAACGTGATCGCAGTAAAACGAAACTTTGCACATAGTGAGAGGATGACCTAAAGAAAACTCAAACGAAAAAAAAACGTTGGTGTATAAAGAATCGTTGCTCTGCAGCGAACTTTCGAAACTGGTTTCCACTGAGTTACTCGACTGCGCAACACACGCCGCCGACATATGGCACTAGTGATTAATATCCCAAATTCCTAGACATGTCCCGCCGCAGGGGCGTCTGAGTAAGCAGGCGTTCTCGAAGACATGAGGGTCGGACCATCCCGCGTTTAACCGTACGTGGCTTAGCCGTGTCCGGGGAAAAGAGGATCCTGGGGGTTGAGCCAATGCCGGGTGTTCGGACCTTTATGGCCCCTCGGCGGAGGCAACACACCTCTTTGGCCTCGGCTTCACGTAGACGGCACCCCCGGACTGACCCACCCGGGGGAAATCGGTAGTTGCCTTTTCCTGTCTCTCTCTCCCTCCAACCTTCGTCTTTCTCTCTCACTTTTCATCTCTCCTGTCTTCTCATCACTTCGTTTTACTTCCAATTTTCCAGGCAGCAAGGGTTAACCTGGTGTACTTTATCCAGCCTTGGGTCTATTATATTAGGTTATAGTAGCTATGTACAGCTGGCGTCTGCGTCTCCTTCAGGTCTCGTAGCGTCCCCTTGTTGGGCTCGGTGGTGGGCGGCTGGCATAGTTACCGAAATCATTGTTACCTTTATGGCTCTTTCGTCATTCCCCCGACTCCCTGATCGCTCTCACAAACGAGGGCGCACCGAAGATATTTTTCAATTTTATGGCAACCGAACAAAGAACTTTCCACGTTTTCACGTCATCCACTCTGATAAACTTGAAAAGACAGTGAGAATGATCTCACCCTTCCTCGTCTCGAAATCTCTAACCGAAGGTTTCGGTCCGGGTTACAAAGCATCGAAAATGGCCAGTGGTGATCTGCTACTCGACCTCCGTGATCAGAAACAACATGAAAAACTACCCAATCTAGTGTCCTTTGAGGATGTTCCAGTAACAGCAACCCCGCACCGTACCATGAATACCACCCGTGGCGTCGTATCCGATGCTGATTTGTTGGAGCTATCTGAAGCTGAACTCCTGGAGGGCTGGAGTGATCAGAACGTCATCAGTGTCAAACGAATTAAGATGAGGCGAGATGGTAAAGAAATTCAGACCAAACACCTATTACTTACTTTCGACTGAAGTGTTCTGACCGAGTCCATCGCGACCGGGTACCTGAAGATTCGAGTTAGACCATATGGGCCAAATCCTCTAAGATGCTTCAAGCGCCAAAGGTTCGGTCACAGTTCGCAGAACTGTCGAGGCCGGCCGACTTGTGCCAAGTCCAGTGACAATGAACATTCCTCTGAAACATGCCAGAACACTCCGAACTGTGTCAACTGTGATGGCGAGCATGCCGCATACTCGCGGTCGTGCTCATCTTGGAAAAAAGAGAAAGAAATTGTGACAATCAAAGTAAAAGAAAATATTTCATTCAAGGAGGCACGCAGGCGGGTGTCATACTTGCCGAAGAGCAGCTTTGCCGAAGTGGCGCGTCAGGGGGCAGCGTCGCAACGGCTTCCGGCGGCTGTACGGCCCACACACAGTGAGCCGGCAGTGACGCCATCCGCCCCCTCGGCGGCTGTAGCTAGCGCTGCTCCGCCAACTCACAAGAAGGGGCCATCGACCTCCGGGCTAGTGGGCTCCAGGGCCTCGTCCCTCGATACGAGGCCTTCCCGTCACACCAACCGCTCGCAAGAGCACGTGTCATCGCCTCGCAAGAGACGATGGACACCACAACCAGCCAGACGGCGCCACAAGCGCCTCAGGAGCGGCGAGAATCCCGCAATCGCTCTAGAAAAGAAAAGGCCCGCATCACAGGGCCCGACAAGGGCTCTGTAAGTTAAGTTAGTTTCTTTCAAACACACAGCACAAAAAACACTTTCAACATGAATACACAAATAATACAATGTAACATCAGAGGACTCCTACACAACCTCGATGATGTCAAAGAAATCCTACGCAAGTTTAATCCTAAGGTGCTGTGTGTTCAAGAAATACATCTCAAACATACACAAACAAGTTTCCTTAGACAATATGCTATTTTTCGAAGAGACCGTGATGACACTCTTGCGTCATCCGGTGGTGTGGCTATCGTAGTCGACAGAGGTGTTGCCTGTCGGGAAATAAAACTTCGTACGCCCCTAGAGGCAGTTGCTGTCCAAGGGGTGCTGTTTGGCAAGCTAGTCACTATCAGTTCTATATACATCCCTCCCAGTTATCAACTTAATAAAACCGAATTTCAAAACTACATAGATGCACTTCCGGCTCCATACATAGTTGTCGGAGATTTCAATGCACATAACTCATTGTGGGGAGACTCTCGTTGCGATGCGAGAGGTCGCCTGATCGAAAATTTTCTTTTTTCCTCAGGAGCATGTATACTTAATAAGAAAGAGCCAACGCACTACAGCGTGGCGCACAACACATACTCCTCCATAGATTTATGAATCACGTCGAGTACACTAATGCCGTACCTGGAGTGGTCCGTTCTCAAGAACCCTTTTGGGAGCGACCACTTCCCAGTTATAATAAACTTAACAAAACAAGATACATGCTCACCACACACTTCCCGATGGAAGGTCGACACAGCTAACTGGGAACGTTTCCAATAAATTACATATTTAAGCACGGATGATATTGCCTCATTTAATATAGAAGACACTGTGGCGTATATAACAGGCTTTATAATTGACGCTGCCACGAAATGCATCCGTCAAACTAACGGACTTACGAATAAACGGCGCATCCCGTGGTGGAATGAAGAATGTAAACAAGCACGGAAAAATCAAAACAAAGCTTGGGGACGACTTCGCGACTCTCCTACTGCCGAAAACTTGATTAGTTTCAAACAAATAAAATCCCAGGGTAGAAGAACCCGTCGACGTGCTAAAAGAGAGAGTTGGGAGAAGTACATCTCCGGTATAAATTCTTACACAGATGAAACAAAAGTGTGGAATCGAGTTAGTAAACTAAAAGGCCGGGAGGTACACCCATTACCCTTAGTCAGTAGCCAAGGTGAGAGCCTGGAAGGCCAGGCAGATTGTCTGGGCGAATACTTTGAACATGTATCCAGTGCGTCCCATTACACACAAACATTTCTCAGGTTCAAAGAACACGCAGAGCGAAAGCCCCTTGATCGAAAATGTTCACGGACTGAAGATTACAACTGCAAATTCAGCGCCAGGTGGCGATCGCGTCATGTATGAAATGATTAATCGCCTGCATCCTGAAGCGCTGAAAACACTCCTGTCTCTTTTCAATGCCATGTGGGCGGCTGGGTATATCCCGTCCTCGTGGAAGGAGGCTATAGTCATCCCCGTGCTTAAACAAGGCAAAGACCTGTCCCTAGCCAGCAGCTATAGACCAACAGCGCTGACAAGCTGTGTAAACTGTTTGCAAAAATGATCAACAGGCGCCTAATATGTTTCCTTGAAAATAACAAACTACTAGACCCCTTCCAATGTGGTTTCAGGGAAGGTATGTCCACAACAGACCACCTTGTTCGCATTGAGTCTTATATCAGGGATGCATTTATACATAAACAGTTCTGTCTTTCAGTGTTTCTTGACCTAGAGAAAGCTTACGATAGAGCATGGCGCTACGGCATTCTTCGAGATCTTTTGGCGTTGGGTGTCCGTGGCAACATGTTAAACGCAATCGAAAGTTACCTATCTAATCGCACATTGCGCGTAAGAGTAGGTAACGCTTTGTCTAAGTCATTTACCCAAGAGACCGGTGTGCCACAGGGAGGCGTGCTTAGTTGCACACTAATTATTATAAAAATTAATTCCCTGCACACAGTCATTCCACGGACAATGTTTTATTCCGTTTATGTCGACGATGTGCAAATTGCCTTCAAGTCATGCAATATTGCCATCTGCGAACGACAAGTGCAGCTTGTAATAAACAAATTGTCCAAATGGGCAGATGAGAACGGTTTTAAAGTAAACGCCCAGAAGAGCACTTGCGTACTCTTTACAAACAAGAGAGGCATAACGCCTGTCCCCAGTGTACAAATCAAAGGAGATGCACTCTCTGTCAGCAGCGAGCTTAAGTTTCTAGGTTATTATTTTAGATTCCAAGCTTACATTTATTCCTCATATTAAGTATCTTAGGGCAAAATGCCTGAAAACAATGAACCTTTTATAGCTTCTGTCGCGTACGACTTGGGGTAGTGATCGAAAGTGCCTGCTTAACCGGTATAAAAGTCTTGTCCTGTCACGCCTTGATTAGGAGTCTGTAATTTATAGTTCTGCAACGCCAAGTGCATTAAAAATACTAGACCCAGTTCACCATCTGGGTATCTGCCTTGCGACCGGTGCTTTCAGGACAAGTCCAATCCAGAGCCTCTACGTAGAGTCAAATCAGTGGTCACTTCATCTGCAGCGGTCATACAGCAGTTTTACATATTTTCTGAAAGTGCAAGCAAATATTGAACATTCGTCTTATTCAACAATAAACGATGTGACCGCTGCCACACTATTCCACAATGGACCTGCAGCGAGAAAGCCATTCTCTTTGCGTGTGAGGAATCTTAGTGAGGAAATGGGTGTTCCGCTGCTTGATCATCGTCCTATGGCCCCAGTGAAACTGTTACCTCCGTGGCAGTGGCAGCTCATAGATTGTGACACATCATTTATAGAAGTCACGAAACACACACCAGAGGCACACATTAAAATGCATTTCCTAGAACTTCAGTCCAAGTACTCGTGCACAGAGTATTACACAGACGCTTCTAAGTCACATGCCGGGGTTTCTTATGCAGCCGTCCGCCCATCCTTCTCGGAATCCGGTGTACTCCACCCGGAAACAAGTATCTTTACGGCTGAGTCCTATGCACTTTTATCAGCTGTAAAGCATATAAAGAAATCAAAACTTCAAAAGACTATCACATATACAGACTCTCAAAGTGTCGTGAAAGCCTTGATGTCATTCTGCAAACTAAGAAATCCTGTACTCATTGAGCTCTATTCTGTTCTTTGTAGAGCTTACGCAACTAACCAGCATGTCATTATATGGTGGGTGCCTGGGCATAGAGGCATCGAGGGCAATGTTCGTGCTGACCAAATGGCCACATCAGTGACATCCCCCGCTATTAACTCTACAGCTGCTGTTTCTGCAACAGATTTGAAACCTTTCTTGCGAAAGAAACTGCGAAGCCACTGGCAACGCTTGTGGGACACAGAAACAAGTAATAAGCTTCATTTGATTGAGCCACAGTGAGGTTACTGGCCCCCGATAACTAAAACACGACGAACTGATGTCCTGTTCTGTCATCTCAGAATAGGACATACATTTGGCACCCAAAGTTTTTTGTTAACCGGGGATGAACCACCAACCTGTGGTAGATGTGGTGAGAGGCTGACCGTCCTCCATGTCCTCGTGGAGTGTCGTGAAGCCGAAGCCGAGAGAAGGAAACATTTTCCTGTAGCATACCGATACAATATCCTTGTGCATCCCATGCTGTTTATTGGTGAAAAACCGCTTTTTAATGCCAAAGCAGTCCTCGATTTTTTGAATGATGTTGTGCTACGTGTTATTAGCCCGATAAGCTCATAGCGCATCCTCTCCAGAGGATGTTGCTGTGATAGTTTTTTATAGCACATGCCTCCAGGCCCTTGTGGTTCAAGGGCTCTGTTTAGGTAGTAGTGCTTCTTGCCAATTACTGTATCTTAAATATTTTAAATATATTATTCTTTTTTCTGAATGCATTCCTCATTTCATGATGTCGAACTGATGTCCTGTTCTGTCATCTCAGAATAGGACATACATTTGGCACCCATAGTTTTTTGTTAACCAGGGATGAACCACCAACCTGTGGTAGATGTGGTGAGAGGCTGACCGTCCTCCATGTCCTCGTGGAGTGTCGTGAAGCCGAAGCCGAGAGAATGAAACATTTTCCTGTAGCATACCGCTACAATATCCCTGTGCATCCCATGCTGTTTATTGGTGAAGAACCGCTATTTAATGCCAAAGCAGTCCTTGATTTTTTTAATGATGTTGTGCTACATGTTATTAGCCCAATAAGCTCGTAGCGCATCCTCTCTCCAGAGGATGTTGCTGTGATAGTTTTTTATAGCACATGCGTCCAGGCCCTTGTGGTTCAAGGGCTCTGTTTAGGTAGTAGTGCTTCTTGCCAATTACTGTATCTTAAATATTTTAAATATATTATTCTTCTTTCTCAATGCATTCCTCATTTCATAGTACACATCATTAGTCTTTGCCACGATTTTAGTACATGTATATTTTACGCACTTTACAGTGATAATTTTAGGCCCCTTTACAGCCACGTTTTATCTACTTCTCAGAATTCATTGCTCGACTGCACATTCACAAACACTGGCATGGCGCTCTTTGGCCATAACTGGTCCTTGCGCCATAAAACACCACATATCATCATCATCATCCTAGACATGTCACCCCGACTTCATTCTTTCTCGTACGCGAAGCGACGAGACGCTACGTGTGCGCGTCTGCACATTTTAGCGAGTAACACCGGTGAGGCGCTGTGTCACACCACTTGTACTTGCTGTGACTTAGTTTTCTATATGAAGCCTCGACTCTAGGGTGCCTCGATGTCCTCCTCGCCCGCCGCTTCGGAGTGGCGGTCTAGGAGGACATCGAGGCATCCTACTTGATTATACGTAAGCTCGCCAGCACTTTTTGCGAGAAACCGTTACGAGACGCTACTTCACCGCAACTGTACTTTTATGTTTTTACGATTGACTCATGGATTTGGTTGAAGTTTACTCGCACGTTAAAGGCACGTTTCTACTTCCGTTGTCAGACTCGATCTCCTGGAACCTAGCCCAATAACTGCTTCGCTGTAAAACTGCATTTGATTGCTTAAACACAGATACACCCACCGCGGTGGCTCAGTCAGCTAAGACGTTGCGCTGCAGAGCCCGACATCGCGGGATTGAATCCCGGCCGCAACGGCCGCATTTCAATGGAGGCGAAATGAAAAACGCCCGTGTGCTTGCGTTGTAGTGCACGTTAAAGAGCCCCAGGTGGTCGAAATTAATCTGGAGCCCTCCACTACGGCGTGCCTCATAATTAGAACTGGTTTTGACGAGGCTGATACAGGCGTACGCGCTGAGCCATATATCGTACGTTGCCGCGTACGCCGACTGGAACAGGAGCGAAACCGACAAGCTGAACGTGGCGATCCGCAGGGCGTTCAAAACCGCCCTGGGGGTACCCCAGTACACGCCAACCCACAGGCTCCTCGAGCTGGGCGTGCACAACACGCTCGAGGAGGTCGCCGAGGCGCAGAGAATCGCGCAGCTGGAGAGGCTGTCGGGCACCAGAACGGGAAGACGAATCCTCGACCTGCTCGGGATTCGATATCACGAGGCACGGGGACTGAAGGAAACGCTTTTACCGGAGGTCAGGGACGCCATACAGACGGAAAACATGCCGAAGAACATGCACCCGGTGCATGACGTGCAACGACGTAAACGCAGGGCGGTAGCAATCCTCGAGGAGCACGGAAGACGAGAAGGCGTCCTCTTCGTCGATGCAGCCAGGTACCCGCGGCCCGCCGTTAACGTTGGCGGCGAAGAGGGACGACAACCACCACCGCCACTACAACAGAATATGCGAGACGAACCGGAGATGCCAACACCACCATCACTACTACTACTACGACAAAAATGGCAGCAGCAAAAGCGCCAACATCAACGACACAGCCGGCCGACGGCGTCGGCGCCCGCCTTCTCCATGGCAGTCGTAGATACGAAGGGAAGGATACGAGTCACGGCATCAGCGAAGCTGCCGTCGGCCGAGGCAGCGGAGGAGATGGCCATAGCCCTCGCGGTACTCCACGGAAGTACGGAGGATAGCCTGATCATTAGCGACTCCAAATCAGCTATCCGGAACTACACCAAAGGTTGGGTGTCCGCGGATGTGGCGCGCATGCTCAACACCAGAGTCGGGGACTTCGTGTCCGGCACGATTACGAACAAGGCCTTCAAATGGTTTCCCGCGCACGTCGGGGAGCTTGGCACCACCAAAGACAACAGCCGCGACAACAACGACAACAACAATACCAACGGCCGAAGACACACCGGCATTCCGCCCAACCACAACGAGCGCGCCCATCTCGTCGCGAGGCAGCTTACCCGCCGCGACGCGATCCCCCAGAGGGCAGCCGCCGCCGTTGTTGAGCGGGGCCCCAACGGAGGAGTTACCAACACAACCCAAATCGCGGCGGATGGAGCTGGGGGCCACGGGGACGCCAACCGCGACATCACGGAGTTTCCGGCCTCGTACCGAGAGGTTCTTGGTCACTACAAGAAAGAACGCAAGAAATATCCACAACCCCACGGGCGGCTGGACAGGTCCCAGGCAGTCGACCTGAGGCGGTTGCAGACAGGCACTTTCACCAACCCCTACCACCTGCACCGCCTGTGGCCCGCGCGGCACCCATCGCCCGGCTGCCCCTGGTGCGAGCACGAACGGGCTGATATGGCCCATATCCTTTGGGAATGTCAACGCCATGAGCAAGAAGCACCAAGAGGAAGGCAGAAGACAACATCAGGACCGTCTGAAGGCGGGCGCCTCACAGAGAGATGGCAAGCCGCCCTCCTCAGCGAGGCACCCGAAGACCAGGTGTGGGCCGTCCAGCGGGCCAGGGCTATTGCCGAGGATCTCGAGAGATTTTTCTCCGGCGATGGACCCCTGGCAGCCTAGCCCCGGGCACCAACAGCCATATCCGTTGGACATATAAAGTTTATTCCTATCCTATCCTATCCTGTCACGTAAAACCCCAGAAAGAAGAAGAAACACAAATGAAGATGGAACTACGTGTAGTACATTGCCATGTTACTGCCGCTTCCGGTATTTTCAAGCAATCTCGGTGATTTCTAAACACACCAGAAGACTGCTTTCGGCCCTCTGGGACTGCACAGAGGTCTAGATCAATTGCGTGTCCACAAATTTCTCGAAAGCGGGTGACAAGAATACCAGTGAAGCACGTCCTTACAGTTACACATGCAACGCACTTCATACCCAGAATGAATATTTTGTGTAATCACTTCCGAAAAAAAAGTTGAATGCAATGTGCAATGTATTGTACAAGGGGCCTTAGGGGGATGAGAATATGTCTTCGGCAGAGATTCCTCGCCTATATCCGTAGATAAATGTTGGTAGGAGACACCTTTCTCCTGTGCATTGTTCGAGGCGAGTGAGTATATGACTTTTTCCAAGAGTTTGCCCATGCAGGATATTAGTGAGATTGGTCGCAGCTGATCAAGGATTCTCGCGCTTTTCTGGTTTGGGCATGAGTACGATATGTGCCAGTGTGCATTCTGTGGGTTGTTTTCCACCAGGTGTACAGATTTCCTGATTGAAGTGGTCCGTGCTGGTTTATAACGTGTCAGTGCTAAGGCTCCGTGTTATGCTCTTTGTAATGCTGTCCAATCAGGTTGCTATATTCTTTGTGAATCTTGTGCCGCTTAATACACCTCCGCGAAAGTGATGAGTGTGTCCAGTTCGTGGTTGGGTGTTCCTTTGTGTTGACTTCGTATTGAATTTCCGTCTCGCTTGCCTTCTCCTCCGAGCCATTGTTTCAGCCCTTCTATCAACTGATCCT
The DNA here is from genome assembly GCF_013339745.2 of Dermacentor silvarum. Lineage (NCBI taxonomy): Eukaryota > Metazoa > Arthropoda > Arachnida > Ixodida > Ixodidae > Dermacentor > Dermacentor silvarum. The sequence goes on from NC_051157.2 coordinate 166,972,524, forward strand.
GGTCCGCCTGAAATTCTTGTGGGAAATGGGTCGAAAACACTGCGTAGGATGTTCCATTTCTTTTTCGTGTTAAATGATCCTCTTAAGGAGTCACAGAAAGTGCTACCGTTGTTGTGGTAGAGTTATTTCAAGTATTCATTCGATTCGTCAGTTATTTCCGTTATTCAGAGTCTGAGTTTTCTACTTAAGTTCTGTCAGCGCCACCGTTTGGAGAAACCTTGAAGAGATTCCCAAAGGTGCGTCAAGTGGTTGTCAATGACGGGGGCGTCTGACGTAGTCTCATATAATTTAGTGTTTTCTTCACAGAGGGTCATAGTGTAGTGAGTTAGTCGATTCGAATATGGTTTCTACTTTGGGCCCGTGTCCTACTTGCTGTTGCTCTCGATATTCAGTTCATTTAGCGAGTTTGGCTTTTCTGAGTGGGCGTCGTAGATGAGCTGTTTCATAGATTATTTCAACCCAGGGTGTCGTCCAACGGGTTCCAGCGCGTGTCCCGGTGAACCTGTTTCCCATTCGGGTCGGCCTGCCCAGCATCGTGAGGAGTATGTAGTCATATCGCTATATCGCCTTTAGTAGTCTCGTACCTTTGGGTTGGACTTTCGCGTAGCCCCATGTCATGGAGGGTGACGTGGAGCGTCTTCGTGCGGTACCGTTGTGAGTATCGCGGCCAATTGCTTCCGGACGAGTGTGGCTAATTTCGGGTGGTTTCGTTTTGTGCGCATTCTGTAAGCCGTATCGCTATGGGCTTAGCTCCCACTTCTTGCATTTAGATTATGTCTGGAGATCGTATCAGCACCGTCTGTATGTATTGTGTGAGTGTCGCGTGTTTATTGTACAAGGAACGACAGTCCCAGGACCATATTGAGAAATACTGTTGTGTTCTAGGTCGCCTAGTTGCCATGACGCGACATGGTGGTTGTGCTATCAGCGTCCGAGGTTAGCATGTTTTTGTCATAGGACTCTTGCGATCGCTGTTTCTTAAGCTTACATCTACGCTTCGATTCTTCGTTAAAGGTTTCATCAAAGTATCGCTTTAGTTCCTCAAGTTTTGCCAAACACTGTTACATTTGTATTTGCGTTTCCTGCTGTTTTGCTGCTGCATTTGTTGCAGTTGTATCGTGAGGTTTTCTTCTGATTGTTGTGCCGCTTTGTTAATTTCTGGATCTTGTGGTGGTGTGGTTCGTGGTTAGGCGTCCCCATTCTTCTGTGTTTTTGGTTTGGTCTGCTTATTTGCTGTTGTGTAACCTGTACTACATGTTTTGTGGTTTACACAAATCGAGTCAGCTGTTTTTCGAGACGGGCTCTCACATCTTTCATATCTGTGGATGTGTTGTTGGAGTTCGTTTTCTGTTATTACTCTTCGATATTCGACATTTTGTGGGATGGCTATAGTATGTGCAGCTTTGCGAGCTATGACCTCAGCCCAGCTTACCGTGGCCAATGGCGTCAGTTGGGCGTGTCCATAGATACCGCCATTGCTTTCGTCACCTCCTGCTGACGAATAGTAGTGGTGGTTATTCTGGCGAGCGGGTATGTGTGTCCTGTTCCTCGGTGGCGTTCTTGAACATCAACCGCCAGGTTGATGTTCAAATCCTGTCACCAAACACATTACTATTATTGAGTGAAGAGGTACCCACTCGGCGAGAACTCAGCCAGCGCACGACCGACCGACTGGTCTACCCAAAACCATGGGATCGTAGGCAAAGAAAGGTTCGTATTAAAACAGCACATGGAAAATCAGGTAATGACAAAACTTTTCTATGCGCCTCATCAATAGTGCAGGAACCAGCAGCGTCATGTCAGTTCTACACTCACGCGTAACACAAAACAATTAGTATCTCAGACTTACGAACCTCCGCGCATGATAGCGCAATCCCCTCTCCATAGGGCGAAAAATTCGGCAGAGCCCATCTCATGACTGTCGACGGTGACGCGTTTAGCATTTAAATAATATAGAGTGTTAGCAGTGACAAGTTACCGTACGGTAAGTGCGCTAATACCGTACCAGCCGAAGACTGCGCATGCGTGCACTTTACCGTACGGAAAGACTTTCCGTGCAGCATGCTAGGCGTTAAGGAGTCTATACCGCGTACCGTAACGTGCGCACCGTGTTCTGCGAGCCAAGCCGGACCTAGGTAAAGCATAGCGATAAACTGGCATCGGCCACAGAGTCCACGATCTGGACGTCTGCGTCTCGCGTGCGTTTTATTGCGATAGCAATTATATGGACACTCAGAAGCAGATTTCTGCCGTCGCCGTCGCCGTGAGGTTCCGTATGACGTCAATGGAGATGAAATCGTCGCCGCGCGCCGAACGCTGTATGTGCGAGTGAAAGGGTGCGAGGGACGCGCGCTTTCACGGGGAGTGAACGCACGGCGAAGAATGAACGCGCGTTCTGCTCTGTGCTCCCTTAAGGGCTGCAGAAGTAGGCGTCTCTTTCCTCCTCTACAATCACCATATATGTAGAGCAAACGTGCCTTCTTCCGACGCACGAAAGGCCGTGGGGGGGGAGGGGGAGGGAAGGGAGGCGACGTTTAGCTGCGGCACCAAGTGCCTATTTATATCAGAGGCTCCGGCAACAGTCACCAACGCCGCACGCATTTTGAGCGAACGCGGGCAAAACGCCGACGGCGTCGACAACAGTTCTGCGTGTTGCCGGTGCTGCTGCATGTCAAAGTTTATACAGCTGGTAAGTGGTTCTTGAGGGAAAGGGAAAGGTTGGCGCTATCTTCTGCAGCCCTTGAGGGAGCACGGCTCAGCGCCAACGGGGAGGGGTAAGTGGGAGCGAAAGAAGGGATAGAGTGGAGACGCCATGGCTGGGCGAAGCAAAACCGGCAGGCATAGGCGGCACGTATCAGGCCTATACAGCTGATAAAGCTGCTATCATTACTCCGTATAGCTCTCTTCAAATTTGCTATCGCAATTGATGCTTCACCTTTCAGGTGAAACTGCGACTTTTTCACCATGGTAGGACCAAGGGACGAAATAATTTTACTTCACCTTTTGCGACATGGCGAAATGGCAACAAGTATATGACAGCCCTTCTAACCGGAAGCATAAACGGGAGCTGATCTGAACTTGTGGCCATACCGTTCATATTAGGCGAGTAGTATACTCAGCCCGAATGAGAAAAAAAGGAAGAAAGTAAACAAAAATAAACTAAAATAAACAGGACATAGAGCCTGGAAAAGAGAGATACAGAGACACAGACAAGAAGGGTTGGTGGCGCCATCTAGTGCAATTAACTATCTTCAAGTTATCTGCTGGTGTAAAGTGTTGGCAGCGGTATAATGTACAGCTAACAGTCCTATTTTTATAGGTTGCTTCGACAAAAACACCTACGTAACAAAAAAGCTTTCACGTGTTGTTGGACAAAACGACACAAGATGTCGCCACCAGCTTTGTGACTGGCGTCCACGTTTGCCGTTACCGGCACTTCCGTAAAGAGTATCTGTGTGATGAGGAAACACAACCGACAAACTTGTCGGTTTCCAGTTGGGCCCAGGATCCGTTTAATAATGACACGGCAGACGGGAGCTTGCTACACGAAACACAGACTTTATACAGACGCGCTAAACGATACAGACTATTTACATGCACATGTACGTGGGCTATAGTTCGCGAATCGTTTGTCCTAAATAAACATGTGCCTAGCACTCATGCGCCACCACTCGCCCGTATGCATCGTCGTTGCGGTGCCCGTGACGGTGGTTGTGACGGTGGAGCGTCGTTGTGGCTACGTCGCTGCTGTCGCGCCGCACCTTGTCGCGACGTGGAAGCAGGTGAAACAGCAGGCCGGTAGAACACCAGGCCACTGCTGTAGCTGGCCAGTAACGCCTGGCCTGGAACGCCTCGGCCGCTATAACGTCGGGCTCGGTCGGCGGACAGGTAGCTCAGGCGCCCCGGTGGCCAGCAGGAAGCACTGCACCAGGCCGCTATCACAGCAGGCCGCTGGTACAAGAGAGACAGAGCCACGAGCGGGATCCACGACCAGGTCCGCACGGTAGCAGGACGCCCGGTCGCCAGTCCTCGGGCTCGCTCAGCAGGCTGGTAGCTCAGGCGTCCCGGTCCAAGCAGGAAGCACTGCACCAGGCCGCTATCACAGCAGGCCGCTGGCGCGCAGGAAGGCCCAGCCACGAACTGGATCCCCGACCAGGTCCGCACGGTAGCTGGACACCCGGTCGCCGGTACCCGAGCCTGGAGCCGCCGTTTTGCGAGCTTGCGTTCGAAGCTGCCGCTCGCTCTCACGCTCTGCGTGCTCTCGTACCACTTCTTTGTTCATGGCACGTGGTCATCATCCATTATCACCATCATCAATCCTCTTCTTGGTGCTGCCATACAATCATCATTCCAAGCTGGTCTTCTCTCCACCGCACGCCACTATCCACATCATCACAAGGGCCCCCCACTTAAGATAGTTGCCCGCAACTATTCTAAACAACACAGGAGGAGGGGTGCATGAGTGCAGGCACGTGCGAATAGTTTAGGAAAAGTTCGTGGTCCACAGAAACAATTCATGTATACACACTGATCACAAACGCGTCGAGACTTTGGAACACAAGTCCAAAGTTCCAACAAGTGCCGTCCCAAGAGGTGACACAGTTCAGATACGACTTAAGTAATCTGCGCCTACATTGTTCGACCCTTTGATGTATTCCACAGTAAACGAATACTCCTGCATTAATAAGCTCCACCGTAAAACACGATTGTTTACGTGTTTGGCCGACTGCAAGTACTGCAATGGCTGATGGTCGCACTGAATAACGAAAGGTTTCCCGCAAAGGTAAATGTGGAACTTCTGCACAGCCCAGACAAGCGCTAAACACTCACGTTCAATGGTGGAATAACGGGTTTCTCTAGGCAGCAGGTTGCGACTAGCATAAGCAACAGGGTGTAACACACTGTCTTCGCTGGTCTGTAGGAGTACTGCGCCTAGACTCGTATTCGAGGCATCCGTGCGGAGCACGAAAGGCTTCGTGAGGTCCGGAGCTTGAAGTATTGGACTTGCGGCGAGCTTGTCCTTGAGGACGGCGAAGGCGTTTTCTTGTGTTGGTCCCCAAGATACAATGTGGCTTTGACCTTTTTTTGTGAGGTCAGTCAGGGGCTTGGCGATCTCGGCGTAGTTGGGGATAAACTTTCTGTAGTAGCCGGTTAAGCCGAGAAATGACTGCACGGCTTTCTTCGTGGTTGGCCTCTTAGAGGCTAAGATCTTGTCCAGTGTTTTTAGCATTGGTTCCACTTTCGCATCTCCAATGCGGTGTCCGAGGAAGGTAATATTATTTTGCCCGATCTCACACTTGCTAGGTTTGATCGTGAGGTTCGCATTGCGTATCCTTTGGAAAACACGTCGCAGGGCATCGACGTGGTCTTGCCAGGTAGTGGTGGCGATTACCACGTCGTCAAAGTAGTGATAGACGTTGGGTAGGTCTCCTAAAACTGTCCTCATTAGGCGCGCAAAGACAGCTGGGGCAGTCTTGATCCCAAAAGGCATATATTTGAAGTGGTAGAGCCCCGACATGCTTGAAAAGGCCGTTTTTTCGCGGCTCTCTGCAGCCATGGGTACTTGCCAGTAGCCCTTTGTAAAGTCAAATTTCGAAAAATATTTTGTTTCCCTGCCAGCGCAAGGACAATGTCAATCCTTGGGATCGGTTCACTGTCGAAAACCAACTTTTTGTTCAGTTCGCGGAAATCGATGCACAAACGAATAGTGTTGTCGGGTTTCTTAACGACAACGATCGGTGCGTGATATGGGGACTTGGACTTCTCAATTATGCCCAATCGCAGCATCTCTTGTACCTCGCTCTCCACCTTCTCACGCAGAGCCAGGGGAATAGAGTACCGGGGTACGTGAACAGGTTGCTCGGATATCAACTCCAGCGAACATTCAACGAGTTTTGTTTTGCCAGGGAGATCAGAAAATATATCTGCGAACTCATTGCACAATTCTTGAACTTGTTCGTGTTGTTCGAGATGTAAGCTTGGCGATACCTTGACGTCCGCGGTGGTCTGAGTTTGGCGTAGGCTTAGAGAAGGGATACTGTCTTCCGAATCATTGTCGTCAGTAACTTCTGACTCCGTGTTTTTGTCGTTGACAACGGTGGCTGTTGACACTTGGGTGTTTGGTACTTCCCGCTCTTCGTACTTCTTTAGCATGTTAACATGGAAGACCTTTGTCTTTCCACCTATGTCAATGGCATAGTCGACGTCATTCCTGACTTCAGAGACCGTAAATGGGCCTTTCCATTTCATGAGTAGCTTGTTGGAATCAGTCGGTAATAGGATCAAGACCTTGTCCCCGGGTCGTAGTCTGCGTTGTCTGCTCTTGCGATCATAATAAAACTTCTGTTTTTTATGGGCCTTACTAAGCTCTTCGTGGGCAAGGTGACATGTCTCCTCGAGTCGGTTCTTGAGGTCCACAAGATAGGTGTAGGTTGTGCGCACCTCATCGTCGATGTCATCTTTTGTCCACAGCTCTTTCAAAACGCTTAAAGGTCCGCGTACGTGCCTGCCGTATATTAATTCAAACGGCGAAAAGCCCAAACTGGCTTGCGGCACCTCTCGATACGCGAAAAGAAGAGGAGCTAGGTATCGATCCCAAGAACGTGGCTTTTCTTGGCACATTCTTTTGAGCATGGCCTTCAGAGTGCCGTTGAACTTTTCAACCAAACCGTTGGCCATGGCGTGGTACGGAGTGGTCCGGAAAAACTTGACCGAAAGCAGTCGACCGACTTCCTGCATGAGCTCAGAAGTGAAACTTGTACCTTGATCGGTGACTACCTCTCGTGGCAAGCCCACTCTGGAAAACATTTCAAGTAGTGCTTCGGCGACACTAACAGAATCGATATTAGCGAGCGCTATGGCATCAGGATAGCGTGTCGCAAAGTCAATAAGGGTCAGGACATAGCGATTTCCTTTATCTGACCTTGGTGATAGTGGACCGATCAGATCAACCGCGACTCTTTGAAATGGTGTCCGTATAAGAGGCATGTTGCCCAAAGGGGCGACACCAACTTTTCCTTTCGGCGTTGTCCTCTGGCACACATCGCAAGATCGGACAAAACGCTTGATGTCTTCATGCATCCCAGGCCAGTAGAAATCTCCGAGGATACGGTCGGTAGTACGTCGAACACCCTGGTGACCAGCCATGATGCTTTCATGAGCAACTTTCAGAATATGAAGCCGAAACCTTGTTGGGACGACTATTTGTTTAAAAGTTCTTCCCGTAGATATACGGTAGTGACGGTACAAAAGACCTGCCTCTTCAGAAAAATAATACTCCGTGTCTTTCTTGGAATAAAATCGCTTGCCAATCTTACGGAAGCTACTCTTAAGACTTGGGTCCTTTTTCTGTTCCTCGGCAAGTTTTGCTGGAGTAACTTCTAACGAATCTGTGATTGGCGCATTGATCACGGAGTTCGTTTTCTTCTGCGTCCATGCGACGGCAGAAGTCATGTCCGACATTCCTCCAGATGCCGGTGGTTGACTTGAAGCATTTGCTTCGGGAGGAACGTGTCCACATTCCCAATCAGGATCTGGCTCGTGTGGTTCCTTGACTCCCGGAATATTGCCAAGCACGAGATCATATAGAGGATTACTCATGCATAGTGCATTTACGTCCCCAGTGAAGTATGGTGTATGAATTCGGATGTGTGCCTCGGGCAAGTCCTTGCCATTGCCATCCAACAGTACAACTTTCCTGGTTTTACCAGTTAGGCACTCATCCGGAACCAAATCCCGTCGGACAATGGTTGTGTTGCTGCCCGTATCTCGCAGAACGTGTGCTGCTTGTCCTAGTACTCGTCCCTCTACAACTGGCATATTATCCACTACGAACATGGACGGCTTCTCGATCGTTTCGCGGCAGTGAATTGTCGCGCATGTTTTTTTCGTGGATTCAGCTAGCGGACCAGAATCTAGATTTTCCGCATTGTCTGCTATGACGCAAGATGCGTGCTTCTCCTTAGGCTTAGACTTGCAGTCAGCTGTTTTGTGCCCAAGCCGCCCGCATGAGTTGCATTTATCAGCCTCTCTTGAAGCGCTTCGACAATCAGGCGCCATATGTCCTTTGCGGTTGCAAAGAAAACAAGTTTGCTGTTGCTTGTTCTGGGGTACAACACTGGGTTGATTGACCCTCTTGGCGTCGTCTGCTACTCTCCCAATATTGTTGATGCCCTGGGCTTCGAGGAAACAGTCTGTTGTGTCCGCAAGAGATGTAAGGGTTTTGCATTCCCTTTCCTTGAGGAAGATGGCAAGCTTGGGGTGGCAGCAACGCAAGAACTGCTCAGCGATAACGTGATCCCGGAGGCCTTCAAAGGTTTTAGAAACCTCAGCCATCGCGATCCAGTTATCAAAGTAGCTTGAGATCCGTGCGGCAAACTGTTTTCCTGTTTCGCCATCTTCTGGTCGAACTTTACGAAATTTCTCTTTGTACCCTTGTGCTGTGAATCTGAAGCGTTGAAGAAGCGCCCTCTTCACCTTCTCGTAATCCAGGGAGTCTGCAGCAGTCATACGCCCAATCACAGTTAATGCCTCACCAGTCAGGCACATGCTTATGGCGACCGCCCATTTATCACTAGGCCAGTCCTGTCCAGTGGCTACGCGTTCAAACCTCTGCAGATACGCATGGAGGTCGTCGCGTCGTTCGTCGAACAGCGGCAGTAGCTTCTGGGGATTGAAGTAGGGTAGGTTTGGTGACGTTACAGGCGCGGTTGGGGCAGATGTCTGGCTCTGCGCTCCTTCTTGCAGCTTGAGCTTCAGCTGCAAGATTTGTAGCTGTCTTTCGTCGGCTAACCGCTGACTTTCTGCTGCTTCTTTTGCTGCTTCGCGCTCAGCTGCTCGTTCGTCCCGCTGCCTAGCCTGTTCTCTTTCCATCCATTCGCGCAGTTCAGCGCCAGACAAGCCTAACTGTGCTGCAGTGGCGGCTAACTTGTCTAAATCCATATCGGTCTAGTGCTGCGTGTATACACCCGAATGCCGGTCTCCGCGTTTGGGATGTTACTGGCGGATCCTGGCAGGCTCGCCAGATTGTGATGATGGAAAAACAACGACAAACTTGCCGGTTTCCAGTTGGGCCCAGGATCCGTTTAATAATGACACGGCAGACGGGAGCTTGCTACACGAAACACAGACTTTATACAGACACGCTAAACGATACAGACTATTTACATGCACATGTACGTGGGCTATAGTTCGCGAATCGTTTGTCCTAATATAACATGTGCCTAGCACTCATGCGTCCACCACTCGCCCGTATGCATCGTCGTTGCGGTGCCCGTGACGGTGGTTGTGACGGTGGAGCGTCGTTGTGGCTACGTCGCTGCTGTCGCGCCGCACCTTGTCGCGACGTGGAAGCAGGTGAAAACAGCAGGCCGGTAGAACACCAGGCCACTGCTGTAGCTGGCCAGTAACGCCTGGCCTGGAACGCCTCGGCCGCTATAACGTCGGGCTCGGTCGGCGGACAGGTAGCTCAGGCGCCCCGGTGGCCAGCAGGAAGCACTGCACCAGGCCGCTATCACAGCAGGCCGCTGGTACACAGGAGAGCAGAGCCACGAGCGGGATCCACGACCAGGTCCGCACGGTAGCAGGACGCCCGGTCGCCAGTCCTCGGGCTCGCTCAGCAGGCTGGTAGCTCAGGCGTCCCGGTCCAAGCAGGAAGCACTGCACCAGGCCGCTATCACAGCAGGCCGCTGGCGCGCAGGAAGGCCCAGCCACGAACTGGATCCCCGACCAGGTCCGCACGGTAGCTGGACACCCGGTCGCCGGTACCCGAGCCTGGAGCCGCCGTTTTGCGAGCTTGCGTTCGAAGCTGCCGCTCGCTCTCACGCTCTGCGTGCTCTCGTACCACTTCTTTGTTCATGGCACGTGGTCATCATCCATTATCACCATCATCAATCCTCTTCTTGGTGCTGCCATACAATCATCATTCCAAGCTGGTCTTCTCTCCACCGCACGCCACTATCCACATCATCACAATCTGTATGGACACAAAAAACCTTTCTAGTATTCACTAAAATTATTGTTTCGTGCTCAGCACATACTCCTTGCATACTGCAAGGCCTGAATGTTAGCCACTGTCATCACTGTCAAGTTACCGTACGCATCGAGCACACACGTAGCTAAAACGTCTTCGGTCATCGCGGTAAGTTAGTACGGAACGGTAATACCGTACCGGATACCGCGCTTACCGTACCGCAATACGGCATTGCTAAATCTCTCTAATATAGCGATACAGCGAGTAGCCACCGTCGAAGCGAGTAAGTAGGAGGCATGCACTTCTAGCGCTGCCACCACGAAGCCTACGCGAGGCCTCCGAGATTCATGGCGCGCTGTTGCGTGCGAATGCTGAGAAACGTGTTATGCGCCAACTGGGCGCTGCTCTCTCGCGCTTCGTGACGACGATAAATATTCATTAACATTCTTTTTGAAATGGTGTTGGGACCAATAGTCACCTAACCTGCTTGAGTAATTCATGTATGCAATGCGTGATTTTCATTTCAGTGTAGTTATATGTGTCTCCTTAATATTTCCTCTCTTTATCAAAACTTCTGTATCAATATTGTACCGCTACCTATGCCTGTAGCGGATCCGGTCATATCAATCTCTTCCTTGATTTTGTACTACCAATACTCCAAACATCTTTTGCTTATCTCGGCTGGTGACGTGATTATTCTTGCAGGCCACGCTGCACCATCTGCTGGCACAGCCGAGAAGTCCATGCGTAGACAAGACAAGAAGCGTGGCACACCGGTGCCTGCGAACGCCCAGAATCATTCCTTGGCTTGGCGCACATCGCGTGGTTCATACTCTGTGAGCGATGTTCGCGATATGTTTATTGAAATGCGGCACATATCCAGTGCACTCATGGGGCAGCTCGCTAAAGTGTTGGCGTGAAAGAGGTTCATTGAAAGGCTGCACAACCTCAGTGAATTTGTGGTGCCGCCAACTAAATCGTCGGGTTGCTGTCCTTCAGGAACTCCTGTGATGTGGATTCAATTCCGCTCAGGATCTGAAAAAGATTAGATCTTTTCGTCATTGTAGAACAGCACATTCACATTGGCACATACCTAGTTACCTAAGTTGGCGTAAAATACGTTCATTAGAGAGCTTTAGAATGGGGACCCGAGCGGCTTGGGGACCCACGCAAATTTCGGACTGCAAGTTGGCATGCGCAGAACCCAAGCCAATCATGGGTTCTTGCGTTCGCGTTGACCCAAGACCCAAAATCGAAAACTAGCGTGAGACCCCAAGCCCTCTTGGTTCTTAAAACAGCATACTTAATTCGTAGGGCTAACACAGTGATTACGTATATTACATTTTATTGTTCGCCCCTTTTTGCTCAAAATGCGTTGTCTTCGTTTTGACACATAAGAAAAGCTTTTTGCTTTCAGGCACCTTTTAATTTTCCCTACTGCGGCGTCCCAGCCTCTCGCCCCACCGATGTCTGCGTTTGACCCAATTCTTAAACTCTGGTGGTCTTCTAAATACAATCGCAGCCTACCGCACGCGGCTTGGAGACCCGCAGTCTTGGTTCCTCAACTTTAAAACTCTCTATTCAGGAGAGGCACACACCTACGGGCAGATACCCAGTGATCCAAGTTATCGTGAAAGGGGTTCATTGAAGACCAGCAAAGAGCTAGCCACACATACACTGTGCTCCGTGTCAGCGTCAAATAGCTGGATTCAACAGCGGCACCTACCGAGTTCCGCAACTACAGTGATCAAAGCGGCGTGAACGAGGTTCCTTGAAGAGCTGCTCATATGTACGCATTGTCACATACTCAATAACCCCAAGTGGCTCCGACGGTTGTTGGTTTTGAACTCTGTGCCCTCAGCACAGGAGCCGATACGCCACCCATGCGACCATAGACTACTCAATGTCCCAATTAGGCGGGAAAATTGTTCGACACACACACACACACAGAAACACACACATATTATATATATATATATATATATATATATATATATACATGTACAGGGTGTCCCAGCTAAATGTAGCCGATGTTTTAAAAACGACGGAGTGTGCTAGGAGGCTCAAACCACCCAGTGGCGTTGAGGATCGCGTGTCGTAGTCTGTGGTATTTTTTTTTCGTTTTACAAAGCCAATTATTTACATAAAGTAATTGCCTGATGTTTTAACTATTGCCTTCACCAAGCAAGTGGCAATACGAAAGTTTTAGATCACATTTAAAAATGGCTGATTGAAATGTTTGCAATTAAGTACCATTGATGGAGCGTCTTGTAATTGCCTTTAAAGATAACCCTCGAAATACAAAAACGACCGCGTGATAGCGCCACTATTTCAGCGCCCCCAAATGACCGTTCAGTAAAGGACATTGTTCAAATGGATTTTTTCGAGACTCACTTCGTGCCCTGTCGTGATCGGGCGCACAGAGCGAGCCGCGATGATGAAGGTGTGTCGCGCTTCGACGTGACGTGGCATAAACAAGTCATTCACTCCACCTTGGGAAGGAAGCCCGAACACACAAGATAAGAAGAAAAAAAAAGAAGAAAAAAAGCTCGGTCTTGCGTAGATATTGACCGCGGAACTATTTAATCGGGAAGGAAAATGCTGTTGTCATGTTTTCTTTTTTCTATTCGTTCGCTATCATATCTTACTAGCGACAGTTGCTGGCGCGTACCTTGCCGCCCCCGGAAACGCCAAGCCTGTCCCAGAACCGCTGTACAGACACGCACATATCGTTTTCTTCATCGGTCGCTTGCGGGCTCTGAAATGATGGCGCTATGAAAGTCCCTATATGAGAAAAGTACCGCCATCTACTCTTTCATCCGCCGCCTCCTCTCCTAAAGCGCTTGCTTTTTTCTTTACTTTTTGCTTGCGAAAGCCAAGTCGACGGTGGCGCACCTAGAAAGTCCACGTTGAAGCTTTCAGGCCGGGCGCGCGCCGCCGCCGCTGCCGGCGACTGCGGCTGCGCAGAGGACTTTCAGCATGGCTCTGTGGCGGAAAAATAGAAAATATAAAGAAGTGAAAAGCGCGCGCTATCATCGTCCAATCGGAGATACAGGAGAGAGAGAAGCGGCGTTTATCAAAGGATGGCGGTACTATTCTTTTATAGGGACTTTAGGCGCTATCACGCGGTTGCTTTTGTATTTCGCAGGCTTTCTTTAAAAGCAATTACAAGACACTCCATCAACAGTACTTAATTTCAAACACTTCACTCAGTTATTTTTATATGGGATCAACAACTTCCGTATTGGTACTTTCTTGGTGAAGCCAATATTTAAAAAGTTCGTGGATTACTTTATGTTAATTAAGTGACTTTACAAAACGAAAAAAATACTGCCGACTAGGACACGCGATCCTCAACACCACTGAGTTGGTTTCAGCCTCCTGGCACACTCCGTCGTTTTTAACACATTGGCCACATTTAGCTGGGACGCCCTATATACATATATATATATATATATATATACAGTGAAGTATACGCGCGTGTGTTTTTTTCGCATGTACTAAATGAAACACCACAATATTCTCATGAAATAAAATGCACCAAACACACCTTCGCTGAAAGGCCTACAGCAGTATAACGTAAAGCTAAAAATATTCGAGATATACTATTTTCATCATCTGAGACTGACTGCCCTGATGCCATCGGATGCCATCCTTGCCGAAAACCGCAATGTAAAGTATGCCCCTACATGTGCACATAGCAAAAGGTGCCTAGTACGGCTTCAAACTTTCCTTTAAAAATCAAAGGCAATTTCGACTGTGACACTCACCACGTAATATATATGCTTGATTGTACCCTGTCGAAAAAACGGTACATTGGACAAACAGAATGGCCTTTTAGATTGCGCTTCAACAATCACAAATCCCACGCTAACACGTTGCCCAACCTGCTCATCTTAAGACACGTGCACCTCCCTGACCACTCATTTGATAAGCTGAAAATCACGTTGCTTGAATCTGGATTTCGTTCAAATTATAATAGGGAAACCAGCGACTCCTTCATTATCAATAAGTTTGATACCGTCGCGTCTGGTTCGAATGAAAGTGTAGGAAAATTGAGTTGCCTGTCCTCGCAGCCCGTCACTTGTTCCTTCTTTCTATTAGTGCGTCACTATTCATTTTTTATATCCGTGTTTGCTTGGTAACATAGCACATATTGGGTGACGTTTTTTGTTGTCACCTGGCGATTGGTTTTTGCACTTCATTCCTGAGCGCCTCTATGCTTTGTATTTTTAGATGATTTGTTTGCAAACGCCATGTGTGTATACACGTATCAACTGTCCTTTTAGAGATTGACATGGATTTTGTTGGCCATTTTAATCGTTGTTCATGTAAACATATCTTCATTCGGGGATATGCACATGTATATTAACTGCACTGACACCATGCAATGTAGCCTGACGAAGGCTAGACCCCGGCCGAAACGTCAATAAACCGCTTCATACGCACGTCTACTTCACTATGAAAATTTACCCGAACCCAGAATCGCTTTTTCCTTGTATATATATATATATATATATATATATACGTCAGCGGTCGCGCTAGGATGGTGCGAGAAGCTTTTTCAATATTTTAGTTGGTCGTAGGTCAAACGTGTAGTACAATACAAGTAGTATATCTTGTCTTTCGGTTCTCCTGAAATGCCTTGGTAACGTCAGCACTTGGATCTCGGCTACCGACCTACGACCGGCGAAAATATCGAAACAGCTTCTCACACTGTCCTAGCGCTGCCGCTGACGTCAGGAGATGTCATTTGAAGTCAAAACAAGATGATGGATGTGGTGCAAGCAGTGAAAGAACACTTTTCTCCAGACGGTATACGCCTACTATCATAAAAGTGACGCTGGCGCATTCCTTTGTTTAAATTGAAATATCGTGATCTTCGACATTGAAGTGCAAGCGTTTTGTCATAGCACGTACAACTCAACAATAGTGAAAGAAATACCGTAGAAAGCTTGTACGGGAACGGTCAAGGATCGTTTCTGTTGAGTACGCACAGATGGATTTTCTAACAAGTAAATAAATAAATAAGTGTGATACAATGCTGAACGCCTACAAATATCGTCGTTTTTTTAATTATGGTCTGCTAACTTGCTTGCAGCACCAGACTTAAGCTCTTAAAACTTGTAGTCGGTCGTGATTAAACAACTAAGTGAATTTCATGTCTGTTGTACACGTTTATAGTTTAAATATTCGTGAATAAACATTGCATAGAAACGCGAGAATTGGTGATAGTTTATTGAGATGGTAATATAAATGGAGCTAGTTACGGTCAGAGCTGATAACGGTGTTCGTTGCTGGAATAAAACGTAGGAAATGATGCACCTGAACTCTGAAAGGTAAAGTTTTATTGTATTCGACAGGCTCAATACATCTGCAAGACTTATATTCGTGAAATTATTTACGAACATACTTTCTACATAGTACATTGTCGAAAATGCATCACCGACAGCGTGTTATACCTCAGCCTAATATAAGGCTCGCGCGCCTGCTATGGTACTGTGTAAATATGCGCAGACCATTACAGGGATGAAAAAATTGAGTTATGTCAATGTGAGTCTACTTTGTGTTCATACACACACTACCATAACGCACAATATAAAATATAAGGCTCATCAGCTGTTTATTCATTTTTTTTAATTCAATCGGGGCCGAACTAGAGGTTAGGTTTCGAAAAAGTAGTCTCAAACAGAGTAGATTACCTGTTCAAGTCTAACATGTAGAACTTCAAAGACGGTTGTTAGTGGCTGCCGTTAAGGTCGCGCCCAATGCAAGTGACAAATTAGCAAAGGCGGTTTCGCTCTGCGCATGCGATAAAAAAATAAACGAAAGAAGGCCATTGCTCGACACAGAGGTACATCAACTTTGTAGCGGTGATCTTGTTGAGATGATGCATTACATGGCACTGATAAACATTCATTCGAGAATTTAATTTTGTGCATGGACCAAAAACGAAACTACGAAACTATCACGACCGGATGTATCGCCATGCCATTTTTTTTCTTACTTAATTTTGCGCTAAACTTGTACTTCCTCGCTTGTAACGGTTTAAAATATTGGCAAATGCTGTTTATGTACGTTTTTGGTGTATTTCATTTTGCGCTTTATTAACAGCGATAAATCACTCTCGACCAATCGCGACCGGCCTCCGACATCACGAACGTGTAGTGGGGAAAATTCGAAGGGGCGTCAGCACCTATCCTTCAGGTTTTCACTATTTTCTCGCTTATTAAACATCTGTTCGTCGTAAAATGGTATGACTGTGATTGTGATAGGATAATCTACCATTAAAGCTCAACTTCCGGTTTCTCTTTAGTGTCCCTTTACGAAACCTGGGGTCCATTATCTATTAACGCCGTCAAAGGGACACCGTCGACGTCAACATCAAGTAAGTTCTGGTTCGTTGGGAGCATCAGAGGAGGATTTCGACACGATGAAGATAGTACAGCACTACCCCCAGGAGCTGCATTGTCTTGGTTTCCGTCCGGGAGGGACCATAATTGGTCGGCGACGAACGGCGGCGTGGCTGGGGCGACGGGGACCGACGGCGCTGAGGTGACTGCGAGCGAGCGGGACGACTGTCATCGACGAATACGTCAGAGGTATAAGGCATATGGCGAGGCGAGTGGCGGCGAGGGTCGGTATATGGGCGAGGAGACGGCGAATAGTAGCACGAATACAGGACGTTCAGGTCGTGCGGCTGTGGCGAGCGACGTGGCCAATTCGCAGGCAACGGAAGCAGATTGGCTTGTCGTACGGAGTTCTCCACTCTGTAGGGTTGCGGTATCTGGGAGGGGAATACAGATCGCTGCGAGGCGCAGCTGTCGGCACCGCTGTGGCGTCAGGTCGGGAGACAGAGCAGGTAATACAAGATTATGGATGTGCTGCAAGCAGTGAAACAATTATTTTTCTCGCAATGCGGAACGCTTACCATCATAAAAATGACGCTAGCGCATTTCTTTGCTTGCATTGAAATGATATGGCATTGTATACGGGTATTGTACTGTCTCGTTCTTGTCATCTCATCTCCGTCTGTGTCCTTCAACAGCAGAGCTGTTTAAGCCGACAAACAGCTTAAACAGCTTCTCACACTGTCCTAGCGCTGCCGCTGACGTCAGGAGATGTCATTTGAAGTCAAAACAAGATGATGGATGTGGTGCAAGCAGTGAAAGAACACTTTTCTCCAGACGGTATACGCCTACTATCATAAAAGTGACGCTGGCGCATTCCTTTGTTTAAATTGAAATATCGTGATCTTCGACATTGAAGTGCAAGCGTTTTGTCATAGCACGTACAACTCAACAATAGTGAAAGAAATACCGTAGAAAGCTTGTACGGGAACGGTCAAGGATCGTTTCTGTTGAGTACGCACAGATAGATTTTCTAACAAGTAAATAAATAAATAAGTGTGATACAATGCTGAACGCCTACAAATATCGTCGTTTTTTTAATTACGGTCTGCTAACTTGCTTGCAGCACCAGACTTAAGCTCTTAAAACTTGTAGTCGGTCGTGATTAAACAACTAAGTGAATTTCATGTCTGTTGTACACGTTAATGGTTTAAAAATTCGTGAATAAACATTGCATAGAAACCCGAGAATTGGTGATAGTTTATTAAGATGGTAATATAAATGGAGCTAGTTACGGTCAGAGCTGATAACGGTGTTCGTTGCTGGAATAAAACGTAGGAAATGATGCACCTGAACTCTGAAAGGTAAAGTTTTATTGCATTCGACAGGCTCAATACATCTGCAAGACTTATATTCGTGAAATTATTTACGAACATACTTTCTACATAGTACGTTGTCGAACATGCATCACCGACAGCGTGTTATACCTCAGCCTAATATAAGGCTCGCGCGCCTGCTATGGTACTGTGTAAATATGCGCAGACCATTACAGGGATGAAAAAATTGAGTTATGTCAATGTGAGTCTACTTTGCGTTCATACACACACTACCATAATGCACAATATAAAATATAAGCCTCATCAGCTGTTTATTCATTTTTTTAATTCAATCGGGGCCGAACTAGAGGTTAGGTTTCGAAAAAGTAGTCTCAAACAGAGTAGATTACCCGTTCAAGTCTAACATGTAGAACTTCAAAGATGGTTGTTAGTGGCTGCCGTTAAGGTCACGCCCAATGCAAGTGACAGAGGAGCAAAGGCGGTTTCGCTCTGCGCATGCGATAAAAAAATAAACGAAAGAAGGCCATTGCTCGACACAGAGGTACATCAACTTTGTAGCGGTGATCTTGTTGAGATGATGCATTGCATTGCACTGATAAACATTCATTCGAGAATTTAATTTTGTGCATGGACCAAAAACGAAACTACGA
The DNA here is from genome assembly GCF_013339745.2 of Dermacentor silvarum. Lineage (NCBI taxonomy): Eukaryota > Metazoa > Arthropoda > Arachnida > Ixodida > Ixodidae > Dermacentor > Dermacentor silvarum. The sequence continues at coordinate 166,990,831 of NC_051157.2, forward strand.
AACTATCACGACCGGATGTATCGCCATGCCATTTTTTTTTTCTTATTTAATTTTGCGCTAAACTTGTACTTCCTCGCTTGTAACGGTTTAAAATATTGGCAAATGCTGTTTATGTACGTTTTAGGTGTATTTCATTTTTCGCTTTATTAACAGCGATAAATCGCTCTCGACCAATCGCGACCGGCCTCCGACATCACGAACGTGTAGTGCGGGAAATTCGAAGGGGCGTCAGCACCTATCCTTCAGGTTTTCACTATTTTCTCGCTTATTAAACATCTGTTCGTCGTAAAATGGTATGACTGTGATTGTGATAGGATAATCTACCATTAAAGCTCAACTTCCGGTTTCTCTTTAGTGTCCCTTTACGAAACTTGGGCTCCATTATCTATTAACGCCGTCAAAGGGACACCGTCGACGTCAACATCAAGTAAGTTCTGGTTCGTTGGGAGCATCAGAGGAGGATTTCGACACGATGAAGATAGTACAGCACTACCCCCAGGAGCTGCATTGTCTTGGTTTCCGTCCGGGAGGGACCATAATTGGTCGGCGACGAACGGCGGCGTGGCTGGGGCGACGGGGACCGACGGCGCTGAGGTGACTGCGAGCGAGCGGGACGACTGTCATCGACGAATACGTCAGAGGTATAAGGCATATGGCGAGGCGAGTGGCGGCGAGGGTCGGTATATGGGCGAGG
>NC_051157.2:166991624-167026265 GCF_013339745.2 Dermacentor silvarum
CCTCCGCCGCCTACAGACAAACACCTATGTACACGGAATTATCACGCACAGACTATATCCTATACAGTATTCATACACACGCACCCACTGTGACGTCCCAGACACCCTGCAACACATGGTCCAGGATTGCCCACTGCGTGACACATCCCCAGACCCCAGCTCACAAGCTCAACAAGACGACACAAGACAAGACCCAACTCAGCGCACTTCTATACCACCACTGAAACGTGGGAGGCGAATGCTTTCCTCTGACGACCTGGACGATCAACGCAGTCTTGTCGCCCGGGCCAAGGAGGCAGCACAAGCCAGAGGGTTCCTGGAATAAGGAATCCTCCCATCTAGGGTGAACCGGGTCCTGACTCGGATTACCGTTTCGGAAAATAAAAGTTTATTTCTCTCTCTCTCGAATTGTAAGGAAGAAGAAGTGCCTCGTGTAGAGCTCCGCAGCCGTATCGCCAGCGCTACTGAAGTGGGGCTCGGGCTCGACGCTGTTCCTGGTGCGCCTGGCTAAGCCTACGCTGCTGTGTCTTCCTGTCGGCATCCTTCGTGTCGTCCAGCAGCCGTGCTAGACTTTCTTGTCATAGAATAATCATCTAGAAGGGCACGGCTGTACCACCGAAAATTGCGATGCCCAGCTATTTTGCTGTAAGCAACCAACTCTATGATACTCATTCTTCCCACAGAAGCAATGATTCTGCACAGGAGTTTAAACCACAAAATTTGATTTGCCTATAATGTGCGGGGGTATGATGAGTGGTTTTCATGAGGCGGACGCGCTGGCGTTGCGAAAGAAAGACTACGAAGATGAATAGAGTGAAAACACACGCGTGCTTGTGCAACAGGAAAAAAAAACAGCGTGGCCGAAAAAACAGTGAGATACAAAACTGGAGTCACCGGAGAGCCTCGAGGCGCAAACTTAGAACATGGAAGCGGTGCCATTATGCAATGAGAAGCCCGAAGAGAAAGGCAGCAGCGGCGGATGAAGCAACCCGACAGGCGATGGGTTCATCTCTATATGCCTGGTGCTTCTGAGCCTGAAACTGGAAGTTTAAAGCATCTGGGGCATCCAGCGGAGCATCGAACACAGCGTTTTTGCACTTGGCCGGTGTTCGTGGTGTCCCCTCGCAAGTGACTGGTCCTGCCAAATCCACTGGCGGCCCGTGTGTGGTTGGAATATTTAAGTTACAACAGACAACCGACGCCTACGTCACTCCAGCAATGGAACTTCCCCGACGCAATCACGTAGGGTGGCGTGTGAACATTCCAAGTATGCTGGCATAGTTTCATGACTAAGGACTTTGTAATTAGGTGTTTTTTGCTTTTATCTTAATGACGTTTTATGTTCTTTGCAGGTTTACATATGTGTGCCTGTTTGTCAAACAGGGAACCCAGGCTTCGTCTTCATTACGCTTGCGCAGATGGAGGCAATTCGAGGGGACAGAACACATGCAGGAGAACAAAGTGAAGCGGCACAAGCGATTCGTTCCCCAGACAATAAATCCGCATAAATTTTCCCCACAGTTTTACGATGCCCGAGATGGCTTGGACGCTTATCTCAAAGGATTTGAGTCAGCCAAGGCTGGAGCAAACCTAAATAGGGCCATTGCACTGAATATGTGCCTCACCGGAGAGGCCTTGAAGGTGTATGGTAGACTGTCTCCGCAAGACTACAAGGCTATGCTAAGGTCAAGTTAGCTCTGCTGCAGTGTTTCCGGATTAGAGCAGGAGGTTATCCCGAACGTTTCTGCACCTCCTATCCTGAGTACCGAGGGATGGCTACCCAATATGCGCCAAGAATTGCGGGCTATTGCCACAGAAGACGTAGAACGATCAGAGGCGCATCAAACGTTCCAAGGTCTTGCAGAGCTGATCGTGTTGGAGCAATTCTTAGCCAACTGCTGTGAAAACCTAGTGACCGTTCTGAGGCAGAGAGACTGCCAAACTTTGCATGCTGCTACAAAAGCAGCTGATCAATATATGAATTCCAAGTAAGAACTAAATTGAAATCACTTCAAATACGAATTGGAAATGAATGACACTGGAAGGCATTGCCCCGCTGGGGACGTAGGGGCTCCAATTACAAAGTGCTCTTTCCGTGGTAGAGTGGGCCACAGGGCTACAAACTAAGATGAATTTCACTATGGTACAACGGTGTTGGCGCTACCACCAACTTTCTGTTAGGCCGTTGCTGCTGTTTTTTTCTAGCCATTCCAAGGCTGTAAAAAATTTCATTGCCTTTTCTTAACATCGATTTGTACTCTCAAGTTCATGTGTCCTTAGCATGGCAATCAGCTTCCAAAGCAATTATCTAGGGTGCATGAGGCGGGCTACCCCAGCTACTGTGTGACCACGGTTTGTGACAAACTTGTCAAATGTGTCCTACAGATGGGAGACAGAGCGCTAGAGCGCCGCCATAAAAAAAAAAAAGCCGATTCTCATGCCATAAATATACAAGTGGTCGCATAGCCTGAAGAATATTACTAACAGATACAGCGTTGACAGCGTGTCGTCCCCTGCTAAGCTAGTGAGAATATGTGATCTCCTTAGAACTAAGCTAACAGAAATACTGGTGCGAATGTCTGTGGTGTTAGACATGTGCATTCTTTTGTGCCAAGAAAAATTGGTGTAGTTGAGAAGCTACCATTATCTTGTAGAAAGGTCTACTTCTTTCAGAGTGGCCGATGCGTCAATGTGAGAATAAAAGAACACAAGCACGTCCTGACCAGTTCACCTTATTCCCACTTAGCAGACCATTGCAAATTTGTGGTTGTTTGCCTTGTTTCACTAACACCATCATTCTCGCCAGCAGCCATAGTCCGCTTAACAGAGAAATCATGCAGGCCTTTCATATTTGTTCAAGATGACTATATAAGGCAACCATAGATGTCCCTAACACATGATGAAGTCAAATATCTGCTGCATTCTCTCCTCTCCTAAGCTTGTAGTGCATATGACCACAAGAATTTCTTGTTTGTATTGTCCTTACTCATGCCTTTTGTCCCCTTTTCATGTTTTCTACTTTTTGTTTTGATGTGCTGTTTATGTTTTATGTCCGCCAGGTGGCGTGCTTGAAAAGTTTATATTTCACTTTTCTTGAATAAACCACGGTTGAGAGTCAGCGCATTCACCTGTTGTTTGCTTATGCTGCCTGCGTCCCTGGCACTGTTTTATAATTATGTTACCACCTAAACTCGTCCAGCTGTCCCTAGTTTTGCAATTCGAATTATATTCACATAGTTTCAGGACAAAGTTAGGACTTCATAGTAAAGCGTTCCTAATTGATATAATAATAATGTGATACTTTTGTTTGAGATTTGCATATTTGTGCCTTTCTGTGCAACAGGAAACGGACGCTACGCCTTCATTTTCTGTTCGATTCTGTTCGTATTGAGCAGATTCAAGAACCGGCTACGGTGAATATACCTAAAGCATGAGAGTGGTGCACTCACAAACGAGGTGAGGTGTTTCACGCGAAAACGGCTCGGCTAGCATAGTTTGAAAATCTCCCAAACTGCTGTCTTCCTGAAAAAGTTGTCGCAGTTTCACCTGAAAGGCGAAGCATCAATTGTGATAGCAAATTTGTAGAGAGCTATACGGAGTAATGATAGTAGCTTTATCAGGTGTATAACCTTGGACATGCAGCAGCACCGGCAACACGCAGAACTGTTGTCGACGCCGTCGGCGTTTTTCCCGCGTTCGCACAAAATGCGTACGGCGTTGGTGACTGTTGTCGGAGCCTCTGATATAAATAGGCACTTGATGCCGCAGCTAAACGTCGCCTCCCTTCCCTCCCCCTCCCCCCCTCCCCGCCACGGCCTTTCGCGCGTCGGAAGAAGGCGCGTTTGTTCTACATATATGGTGATTGTAAAGGAGGAAAGAGACGCCTACTTCTGCAGCCCTTAAGGGAGCACGGCGCAGAACGCGCGTTTTTTCTTCGCCGTGCGTTCACTCAACGTGAAAGCGTGCGTCCCTCGCGCCCTTTCACTCGCACATACAGCGTTCGGCGCGCGGCGACGATTTCATCTCCACTGACGTCATACGGAACCTCACGGCGACGGCATAAATCTGCTTTGGAGTGTGCATATAATTGCTATCGCAATAAAACTCTGGTGTCATCCTTGACGTATTCAGAACTCAGTGTTCCGTGACCGGGTAAAGAACAGTTTTTTTCGAGGCATGCAGCAAAGGCAGAAAGCACCTGTATATACCCTGCATTGGCTATAACATTCATTAGTACACTTTTCGGACATGGCACGTTGAACAGCTGTGTTTTTCTTTTGAATCTGAAGACTGTTTTGAGCACGCTCCTAGCTCAGGTGTTGTGTGTCCAAGGTGACATTATCAAAGCACCAACGCAAGTAGGCGTACTTCATAATTGTGTTTCATGCATTTGCAGGATGCTATATTTTACTTACGTGGTATGCTATGGGTTCACCATCCTTAGTTGTGTGAATTAGAAACTCTTCCGAGAACACAGAGGTTTTTCGCAAGTTGAGCGTCATATCATCATTTATCTTCAAAACTTTTATGCCATCGTCAGATCGGCTTTCCATCATTCTTGGATAAACAATTGTAGTGGCTGAAAGAAAATTTTCTCCGCTGCACGTCACCAGTGAAAGTACTTATTCGCTGTAAAGTCACTGTGCATGAAAAATGCATTCTAATGAACAGGCCATAAAGAAATCCGTACTCAAACATTCCTACCACAAACACGTAATCTACAAGCAAATACCACGTACTGTGATCCATACGTGCTACAACCAAAGTAACACAGAACGTTGTGTAAACGTTGCCTGATTGTAACAAATGTCAGGCAACGTTAAACAGCCAACCTCAACGTTGAATGTACGTTGCCAGCTGTACGTTCAAGTGATGTCACAAATACATGTCACAGCGACATCCCGACACCCACGTTATGTCAACGTTGCATGTAAACATCAATTTAACGTGTAAATGCTATCAATGTAGCAACGTTACAAAACGGCACGTTCCCAGAACGTTGCCGGATGTCACCAATATTGACATTAATGTGGTGCCAGGCTGCTGTAGCATTTCGCATGTGTACGTTCATGCAATTATAAGAGATTTTCATTTTCAACTGAACACTCATCTTTATCATACAGTGAGGTATGGAGCTGTATAGTGATTATGCAGTAAATAATATTTTCTAAGGAACACCATGTTAAATTATGTTTATTGTGCTTCTCCACAGATAAGAACTGCTACAAATTATATTAATTAAATGGCAGAAACATTCACATGACGAAAATACTAATTGTTGCAACGGTTTACCTATAGTAGACAAAGTTACCCATAAAAGTATTCCCTTCTTCCGCACCAAATGCACAAGACCTTGCGACTACTTGCACGCCACATGCCCCTAAAAGTGGAAACATTAAGCAGTCGCCATCATGAATAGGCGCAAGCCCCAGTGATACCAGCTGCATAAAAATAACAAACACATCCATAATGCACAGTGGATACACACAGATCATATCTACTTGTCTATATGAAAAACAGCGTATTTTTTTCAGTTCGCGTATGACTTACATCATAGAAACAGCACTAGAGCAAATGACTATAAGCCACCAATACGGCTGCAAACACATCGTACACCACCGCACATTTCTGCCCTACACCACATAGGACACAAGCAAGCTGCAGAGACATGTTTTTTAGGAGGAATCTTGGCGAGCCGCCCGATAAACACAGAAGGCACGGACGACAGGAGTGCAACCCGCTCAGATTCAACACACCGACACGAAAGGAACTGCGGAAGATACGGGTGTAACCTGCGCCACACGAGCTATCAACGTTCGTGGATTTGATCCTTTCCGACTAAAACAATCACAACGCGCACGGAAACATCGCACACTGCACATGTGTACCTCCGATATCGTGTCAACAATTCCTGAGGCTACAATTCATGTTGACGACATGAGAAAGTTATTTAAAACGAAGTGATGGCGTAGGAAAAGTAGGAAGCATCGCGAAACATCATGGATTGGCTTCGAGACAGCTTCGAGACAGCCAAAACCGTTCAAATCACGCCACAGCGACGGCTAGTTAACGATAACGTTAGCTGATCTCGAAGGCCATGCTTTTGATGGATGCAGACGGCGGAAGCAACTCAAAGGTGAAAATACGTGGTAGAATCTTTTTCTGCGCTTAACTATAGCGTAAAATATAGATTGTTCTGTGGTTATTTTGTCTCGCAACATCTATACGTAGTTGGATGCAACCGGGCACAAAATTTTTGCGTGTGAGTGTACCAGTTAATATTTTTGGCATCACAGTGGCCACAGCAGTCTCACAAGTATGCAGGCAGCGCTGTTGTTTTTACTCCGTGTTCTTTAATGGCGGTCGTATGTGCGGGGTAGGGCGATGCGTTTACTTGAACGTGTGTTTTTGTGTTTGCTGTAATGAAGTCGGTCGCAGTTAGTGTGCACAGAAGTACCTGAACATACCTTGTGTCATGCTGCAAACTCGCCGTATGCGTGGCGCGCCAGGCGAATGTGGACCAACGATTTTATGCCGTGGAGTGCGGCCCCTTTTTTCTTGTTGTGGAAAGTTTGGTGGACGTCGCAAAGAAATAATGAGTGTTAGCGCGTCTCAGCTCGTCCACTACGCAGCGGAATGTATGCGGGGAGTAACGTCGTCGACGCAGCACCGGCAACTTGGAGAGCTCTTTGCGAACGGGTCGTACCATTCAAAGGTAAGTAATCGTGCTGGCTAACTACACGTGGATTGTGCGAGCTTCTCGTGTGTGCATAGCGTGCGCGAACGTAGGAAATAGAAGTCCCGCGACAACAGTGAAACCTGTGCTGATGCTTGCTGAACGCTGGTTGTCAGCACTCAGTTACGGAAGTTTATTGCTTCGATGCGAAATTGAAAATCTTGAGAAGCGTGTTCTTCTGACGAGAAATATAACGTTCGCAAATAATCGTGTTCATCATGTGCGCGCTGTGCGTGATCTCCCGCTTTTCTGCTGAAGTTGCATAATAACAAGTCATTTGCCTCTTCACCGATTTTTATTGCAATGATGTTTCCTCGCCTATAAATGTTTCGACGTTGTAAATAATCTCTGCTTACGAAGTTTTCGGTTTACTGACAGTTTTAGAGAAAAAATGTAATCAAAAACACACCTTGCTACTAGTAAAACTTACTTTTGAAGACAAGATGTTTTGACATACTTCATACGTAACTGATCATGACAGGTGAAAGTTGCTTAAACTGAGTCATGAAAAAACTGAATTGTTTTGTAAACAAACATTTCTTCGCTATGTGCTGCTGCTGCATGTCAATAATTTTACTGTGATGTAAGGGTCCCCATTATCAAGACATTCATCAGTGACTTCTACTTTGTGCTCTGTTGCCACCCTGCACTAATGCAAACATTGTTTTCGTGACTATTTTTATGTACTCCATGCATGTTTAGACGATTTGACAGCCTTATAAAGCTATGTGCCACTGCTATTTGTTAACACAGAACTTATTTTATAGTGGCGAGGCTGTGACCCACAATAGTGCCCACATAACGAAGGATCCACCAGACCCCTGGGCTATGCCTGCCGTAGCGCAACCTGTAATCTGGATGGTCGGGTCAGGTATGTATGTAGTGTATGTGTTCGAAAAAGTAGCATCTCGGTATCATTCATGTCTAAGTTAATCGACGTTACTCAACACAGCTAACTAAATAGGTCCAATATTTATGCAACTTGCTCTTTATTTGTGTTCATAGCTGTTATGCACACCTTATCGTGTTCTAGATAAAACTAGACCTAACATGTCCTCATGTTATGTATTTTTTCTTGCATCAATCGCGTGGCTGCAAGTTACATTTTAATTTTGCTTAGTACACACTCTATTTATCACTTTTTATTTTGGTTTTCTTCTTTGAAACTGTTTCCTATGCTGTAGGTTTTATTTCCGAATTTTTTGTGTTTATGCTACACTTTTGTGCAGCTTCTGCGCATGTAAGAATTCAAAGTGTAGTGGGCCAAATATGTCATAGGTGTAAGCAGACAGTGTGCTTACCATTGTTTAACATTCATATTCACAATTATTCCTGTCTTGTTCTCAGAATAACTGCCTCTGGCAGATACACATTTGATGAGCAAAAACTTCTTGAAATGATACATGAAGGCCAGTATTCCCTGTGCTGCAGTTACTACAGTTCTGAAGTGTTTTAGTAAGCTTGCTTTTTTCTCTCCCATGTTATATTCTTGGCAAGCTATCCCCATTCATGCAAGTAGGCATTTAGCAGTTGCGAGTCTGTGTCCAGTTACATTATTTTCACTTTAAGTGAATACATAGAACACATAGTAAACTGGTAAGTAGTTAATTGTATTGAGTTTTAAAAAATAAGAGTCAAGTTAGGGCAACGTAAAACAGCTTCACACCAAGGGAAGCAGTAGAGCTGTTTTTTGAATTTCTTGTTTTTCAAACCTTAGTAGCCGCTGCTCGCATGAAGGGACATTGTAGAGGCTGAATTCACCTAAGTACGTGCTTATGCATTCGAATAGGTGTGTTTTGTTCCATAGCAGTATGTTGTTTCTTGTTTGGACATTTCTGTATACCTATACAGAAGTTCACGAGCTCATGACTGCCGATTAGAAGACACGCGGACAACAAAGCAACAGGGACGGAAATCGCCCTAAACAAGGGCATAGCAAAGAATCTAAATTTCTAGATATACTAGTTCACCTACTTCATGGTCAAAAGATTTGTTGGGCTGCTACCATGATAGCTCGCTTTCAAAAGATGCTTTTGATAGAAGCATAAGGCAAAATCGGCTTATGTGTCACAAAATTGTCAGCTTCTGTGGACGCCTAGAGTGACTCGAAAATCGCACAGCGCTAAAAATTTTGCTTCAAGAACTACAAATCAACAATGTGGTCTCGGCCCTGCAGTCGACTAAGACTGAAAGGGACAAGCTTGACACGTTGATGCGGAAAAGCGTCATGAAGGTACTGGGTGTTCCGGTCACGGCGAGCACGGACAGGCTAATGCAGCTCGGCGTTCATAACACCACCCTCGAACTAATAGAGGCGCAACAAGCGGCGCAGATCACGATGCTTTCGGGCTCCAGCGCGGGTAGGCACCTCTTCGCGGCGGCGGGCTTGCGGCCGCGTTACAGTCACCGTGAGGCGGTTCACCTGGACGAGAACTCCCGAGGGACCTACGTCGTCGGTCCCTTCCCTAGAAACGTTCACCCACAGCACAATGCGGGCAGGCGAGCAGCTCCTGCCATGACGATATTAAAGACAACGGTCGGCATGGAAACCTTCGTGGACGCAGATCAATATGGGCGCTTCGGTAAATTCGCGGTCACGGAGGTCAGGGAGAAGGGCGAGCTCCTATATGCGGCCTCGGTAGGTGCTGTCACGGCCAACGTGGCAGAGCAGGTGGTGGTTGTGCTGGCGATTCAGGATTCTGAAAAGCCGTATATCTACAGTGACTCATGCGCGGCCATCAGGGCTTTCGCTTCGGTTACGGTTGCGAGACAGGCGGACGCGCTTCTGAAAAACAAGCCCAGAACTAGTTCTGACCCCGTGCATTACATTAGGTGGTTCCCCGCTCACATGAGCGACAACGTGCTGCCGGGCCACCCGAGCTCCAATGAGATTGCTCACTGTCGTGTGCGAGAATTCACGCGCCGAGACGGCGGTGGGGCTTCATTGGATCCGGAGGAGCTCGGCCAGAGCGACCCCTTGTTAACATTCCATGAGATTGTCTCCCACTATAAAGAGGAACGCAGGCGCTTCCCGCCTCCACACCCAAATCTATGTAGATCTCAATCGATCACGCTTAGGATGCTTCACACGAGGTCATATCCCTCGCGAGGTTTCCTAAGCAGGATTAACACAGAAATTGACTCACAGTGCCCGGATTGTGGGGAGGAATTAAGCACTCTATCTCATATGCTCTGGCAGTGTCCTGCGTTAAGGGATACGTCTCTCACCAGCGAACCGGACTGGGTAGAGGCCATCTCTAGTACGGAACTCAAGCTCCAGTCCATGGCTGTCCCGAGGGCCCGTGAAAGAGCGGAGAGGCTTGGCCGCCCGAATCCGACATGGGAGCAGCCAGTGGCGAGCCGGGGGCCCCAACGGGTCTCCGCCGGCTGGTCCCTCAGGTCCTCAATAAAAGTTCGTTGTCTGTCTGTTTGTCTGTCTGTCTGTCAAGACCTGCAATTTATACTCGGGTTTCGCTTGCCAAAACCTCGCTCTTGGTATGACGAACGGCATAGTGTGGGAATGGGGATTAAGTTTTTAATCACCTCAGGCTCTTGAACATGCACCCAACGCGCAGTGCACAAGCGTTTTAGTATTCTACCCCTATCAGCTGGAGTGCGACCGCCGCGGCCGCGATTGAACCCACTACCTCGTTGAAAGCATTGCAACGCTACACCCACAGAAAAAGTGCTGTGGGTTGCTAAGCGTTTTGTCTAGTGCTTTACTAGGAGCGTTTTTTACAGCGTAAGCTGTTATGGATGATTCCAATAGCCGTTCCTGGTCGCGATGATGCCGCCACCGCCCCCGGCCCCGTAGCCGCTATCGCCGGAAATATGAAATAAAAGTACCCGCCCTCCGCCGGGATCGAACCCAGGCCCGCTGCGTTGGAGGCGAATACTTCATCACAGAGCCATGCAAGCGCTTGCTATCAGGAAGAGGAAAAATGCCCTTTATACGCGCCCTATAGGCACGCGCGTAGGCGCAGACGACCCAGCCTCCACCAGTATGGTGTCGCCATCTATTTAACGGTGCCTGCAACCGCCGCGTGTGATGAGATGCGATTCAGACGCGATGCGATTCTATCGCTATCCCGATGTTAGGTGTGCGCCACGTATACTGGGTACCTCTTCGGTACGAACCGCTGCTGAAGAAGCCAATCGCAGAGCTACGTGCACGGCTACAACCAGGCATCATTTGGCTCAGCAGACTGCTGTGCTAGAGAGCATTACAAGCCGCAGCTCACCGCCGGCGCCGGGCGGACAGTTCAGATCGTTCTCGTCAAAATCGAGGCTGAAGACACTTTGCCGGGAAGACCTTGTTGTGCGTGGTGCCGAAATTGGAGCTACTCTTGCGCCGCTCAACCAGCTTACGCTGTGACTGTGCTGCGTGTGCCGCGCAGGCCTGTGGCTCTTTTACCAACTATTTGTTTGTTTGTAAATAAAGACAAAACCCATTCTGTTTTCTATTTCCTTCACTAGTGCAAAATATACAGGGGGTCCCAGCTATCACGCAGCACGATAAAAAAAGAGGAACGGCGTTACGCGAAGCAAACCTAGTTGTTTCCAGTGCATTGGAGTAGCCGCCAGTAATTTTTTCGTTGCCGAGATTTAATTAGCTAATTGTAATTTTTATCTAACTCTTGAAGTATTGTCCGAACTATCAAAGTGTCAATGAGAAAATTGTAGAGCAACATCAAAAACTCCTGATACAGCTTTCTGTTACTCAGTACGTGCTACATAAAATAGTTTTTCCGAGCGTGCGAATACGCCCGCGAATACGCGTAAAGTGCCTCGAGCGACCAGGCGCCGCAGTTCTGCGTGTATTCTTGGGCTCCTTTCACACTCGGAAAAACTATTTTACGTAGCACGTACGGAGCAACAGAAAGCTGTATCGGGATTTGTTAACGCGATAGCATTTAGGTCCCCGTGTCGCAGAAAATCCGGCGTCGGCAACCAGCGTGTGATCGCGGTTGGCGGAGAAAATCATCCAACTACATCGACCACGCAGGCCCTCCACGTGGTGCAAGGTTTTGGTGCACAAAAATTGAATTTCTCACAGTTAAATCCGTCAGAAAAATACTGTCAGCCCTTCCACAGGGGTGGAGATGGAAGACCAGTGAAGCTGTACTATGGTGGGAATTATTTATTTACAATTAGGACTATTAAAATGGGATGGTGCAATTGGTTACCTTAGCTATTAAAGAATGAGAAATATATATGATCGGGTGGTTTTCATTTATTTAGTGACCACAGGGACCTTGGCCTTATGGTCGCTACGGTACACCGCCATAGGGTGCACGGCAAAGATTGGCACGTTCTTCATAAACACGTCACCAACGCCGCGCGCGTTCGGAGCGAACGCGGGAAATACGTCGCCACCGTCGGCAACAGTTGTGCGCGTTGTTTGTGTGACCGCACACAACCTCTATCAAAATGCTGGCTACGTGACGAACGGCTAAACACCGTTGTCGACACTCTTTGGGGAGAGGCGTGCGAGAGCCCAGAGAGAGTCGGCGGCAGAGGCCGGCAGGGCTAGAGAGCGTACATGCAGCGCTGTTTTGAAACAGCGTTGCATGTAGGCTCCCTAGGCAGGGCTGCGCGCATGCGCTGCAGTGGGAGAGCGGGCACGCACACGCATAGTCTAGGCGTTGGCCTAGAGTGCCTCGATAGCGCAAAGCAAAATTTATTGTAAAGAAAAAGACAAGTATGTAGGATAACATCATTGTGCTGCCTAACCGCATCTCAAAAGCGTCACCACAGAATGGAGAAAGAGGTCGAAAAAGTTGTCAACTAAATGTAGGGTAATTCAAAATGCAAATACGAGTAGACAACGCGTTTCAATAAAGGAATCGTAGTTTCGACCGAACGACATGGCAGTTTAGCGATAGCGATCTAGCATAAACACTTTATTCATAAAATAAAGTATAATATTGTGGAGAATGAAGCATCTGACTTGTTAGCCAAGCAGTGTAATGATGCAGCTAATACATAAACATGTTTTAAAAAGCAGTGCAAAGGAAAAGGCTTACGCATCATATAAGAATATAATAAAAATGTTAATATTTTGAATTTACAAAATATCAGTAACTATTACTAAATGGAGCCATTATAGAACCACTACAAAGGAGAGTTCACATAGGGCGGCATTAGTATGTATTCTTAAGAACACAAGCATTTTTGTTAAATTATGTTGTGTTTCAATATGGCTGCGAAATTTCTGGTGTGATTTACATGAAGGGGTATTCCATTCTAGACTATGGAACCAGCAATGACCATCACGTCATGGTTATACACAGCATTGTTCTTTGACAATTCAAGTTCATGCACATTGCCTCCCTCGTTACATTTTATATCACCGGAAATACGATGAAGGAAAGGAAACGTTAAAGCGTGCTATAGTGTGTATAAAAATGCAGTTTCATAATTACTAGCTTGCATGCTCAGTACTATAAAGCGTAAGCAGATGGGGCGTTAGTACGTGGAACTGTCATGATCCTTAATGTCTTTTCTGCGAAATAATTACAACTTGCGGTCGCGATGGAGACCTGAAATCCCATGAATCGATGCAGCAAGCCACATGGCAATAAAAAATGCTTGAACATATTAATTTCAGTACATTCTTACTAAAGTTCTTTCCAGCCTTGGTTAATGCCAAACAACCAGTGGTCAACTATTCACATAGGTGGTCAATGCAAGATGCCCAATAAAATAGCTGAGTTAATTTTGACTTCCAAGTAATTATACGCATCTACAGGCTCAAAGGCACTCCACTAAAGCGCAGATTGCAGGTATGTGGGAGATGTTTGGGATAGGACGCGAAAACCATAGCGTATGTTGAATATCTATAGTTACTTATTGCAGGTAAAGCAATTTGTGGCGCTTCTTATGTCGTCTTTTGCGAGAGATTCTGCTATTTCCAATGAAATTATGTGGTTGTACGTGCCAAAACGGCAACCTGAATGAGCCGTGCTTTATTATAAGGGCTGTGTCATCCGCGTATAGTTGTACTGTTGCACTTTTAAGAGAGGACATGAACATTGCCTGCCTCGTTACACTTTTATAACACCGGATATAGGATGAAGGAAAGGAAACGTTAAAGCGTGCTATAGTGTGTATAAAAATGCAGTTTCATAATTACTAGCTTGCATGCTCAGTTCTATAAAGCGTAAGCAGATGGGGGGTTAGTACGTGGAACTGTCATGGTTACCTGAATGGCTACCTGGCCATTGCGGCATCAGTGGAAACAATCTCGCTGACAAAGCTGCCCGAGAGTCACATCAAGAACAACATAGCGTTCCCATTCCTCTTTCCAGGACAGACGCTTGAAGGCAGCTTCGTCACCTGGCACGCAAGCTCTCTTTAACAGAGTGGAACACCCCAAATATAAGGCGCACGAGGCTACACGAACTGAACCCTTCGCTCCAACTCCGAACTCCACCCGGGATTCACCGACGTGAGGCATCGCTTCTATACCGGCTGTGGTTGGGAGTGGCTTTCACGAAGGCGTACTGTGCTTTGATTGGAATGACCGAAAGTGCCACGTGCGACGTCTGCGGCAGCGAAGAGAACATAGAACATTTATTGTGTCACTGCGATCAATTTCAGTCGGAAAGACAAACTTTTTCCGACGCATTGCGACGACTTGACGATCGACCGTTGTCCGTGCAGGTGCTCCTTGAAGACCGTCCCCATCGCTCGTCAGCCCACAAAGCTGTGAAGGCACTGTTGTCTTACTTGAGGACGACTGGCCTATGTGAACGCCTTTGAATTGCTCAGGCCAAGGCGTGCGTGCGCGAGCTCACCGTGTCCTTCCTCCCCCCCTCCTCTCTCTACCTCATCTTTCTATTCCCTCTTTCCCGTCCCCCAGAGTAGGGTAGCCAACCAGACGCATTTCTGGTTAACATCCCTGCCTTCTCTTTCTCTCTTCCTCCTCCTCATCCTTAAGAGAGGAAGAATAACCCTTATTAAACAAGGAAAAGAAAAGTTGTCGCAGCACGGAACCTTGTAGGAATCCGGCTGTTGCGTATTTCATATCAGGTTTTCATTCTAATATTTGTGTGTATTGTTTTCTTTATGGATACTCAGGTAACTGTTAAAGAAGCCTAATTGCCATTCGACGAAATTCATGCAAGTATATGACAACTACAGAGCTGGTAGTTTGATCGGCCACATAAATTGTAGTAAACATCCGCTTCCTAATTAAATTACCATGATAGTGTCACGCTTGTACAGGCAAACGTGACTAAATGTCACCGTATCACTGCGAACACTAGTTGCCTCCACATTGGCGTGATGAAGAATTCTGGCATGGGTAGCGAACGCTTCGTGTTTCCTCTCCCTTAAACGTATCCCCGACCATAAAAATACGTGACCTCCAACACTAGGCGCACGAGAAGACGGCGCATATGAATCCACCCGCCGTCTCGGTGGGCCCAGTCTTGGCACCTGCCGTAGATAATCTCCAAGACAGGGTGCGTGGGTCATGCATGCGCGCCCCAACGCCAGCGTAGCCACGGCCGGGCTAGTGGCTGTGCACTATCTCCAGTCCCCCCCCCCAGGGCGCTTGGTTGCCTGATATCCAGCATTGTGCGCGCTGCAAGACGGTGTGCGTCAAGTAAGCATCTTTCTTGGCTCATTGTAGCACGATTTTCCTCACACCCTCAGCGTACGGCGTGCAGGGAGCAATTTTATCGCACTCGGGCTTTATACGGAATATCCCGAGGACGCTGACAACAACAGCGAAAAGTCGCCTTGGGTGTCCATGAAATCACAACCACACGGAAATATACTTCAGTAGGACGTTCTGGCGGGCTAGTTGGTTCATAGCTTTTAGACGTTTATAAACTGCGCAAGAAAACGAAGACACAAGAAAGAAAACACACACGACACCACGAGCGCAGATAATTGAAACACTGAAAAAAAGTGAGAGAAACGCAGAGGGTGATATAGATGGAAAGGATGAAATCAAAACGAACACCATTGAAAGTTACAATTACGACAAGAAAAGAATGAGGAGTGAAAATCGCTACGGTAGCAGAGAGGGCAGTGCCTTACTGTTGAGGCCCGAGGTGGCTGCTTGAGGACAAAAAGATGCCGGACCAACTATTCACAACAGAATGAGTCCGGAGATAACTTAGAACGTCGTAATTGAATTTCAAGGTATTCAACCAGTAGGAATGGTTAGGAATGTCCACCTTCGAGATGTGCTGGTATTCAGAGCCGAGGGAAGCAATAAATGGTCGGCGGTAGAGATATCCAAGCGTATCGCAGGATTTGATATCTAAGATAACCAAGCCCGCGAATACACGCAGAATTACCGCGCGACTGGCCGCTCGAGGCTCTTTGCGTGTATTCGCAAGCTTCTTTCACGCTCGCAAAAACACTTTTATATAAAACGTATTCAGCAACAGAAAGCTGTATCCAGAGTTTTTCATATTTCTCTACAATTGTCTCATTGACACTTTGATAATTAGGACAGTACTTCTCGAGTTAGATAATTAATTACAATTGCCTAATTAGATTTCATTAACGAAAAAATTATTGGTGGCTACTACACTGTATTGGAAACAATACGCACTAGGTTTGCTTCGCGTAACGCCGTTCCTCTTTTTTTAAATCCTGCTGCGTGATACCTTGGACACCGTGTATAAGTTAACAAACCTTGTACTAGGCACGCACAATGTGATTGCACTCCACAAACGCGAATACCCGCGTTCACGCCGGCGTGATAAAGAGCGCAAACAGAGGGCAGCGAATGCTTCTGATGCCTCTCGCTTTAACGCGTCTCCGAAACTAAAGATCACGCGACCTCTCTCATTGGGAGCGTCGGGAGAACGTGGACTTGCAGCCTCCGGCCATGTCGGCTTTTACAAGCTTTCCACCCGCCAGAGATTACTTCCAAGAATAAGGTGCAGACCGGGTGTGTGTCAGCCGGGTTGACAGCCATGCTGGCATGGCAGCCGACGACATGGGCCCTCACCCGCCACCCTTAGCGCGCACATGATCACGTTACCACACTCTAAACCCCTTCTTCCCTCATGTTTGTGCGCACTTTATTATGTGATAACGAATACTTGGTGCGCATTAAGCTACCATACAGGATATGGCGGGCTGGGAGAGATAGAATTTATCGCTCTTGAAGTTTATACGGAACCCCACGGCAGGGGTGGACGAAGAAGACGACGCTCGAGCCATGGTCCCGCTCGCATCGGCTCTCGCTTTCCGCCAATTTTTCTAGTGTTTTTCACCGAGTGCTCACGAACTGTTGTTCGCTTCGGATCCGTGAAGACATCAGGATTATATCGATACCATATTTGACCACAGTGAGTGATTATCCGCCTATTTATGGACATTTTCTTCTCCTGAGGGGCGGCGCTCTCGCTAACCCTAGCGGGTGGCTCGGGAGACCGTGCTTACGCTAGGCTTACTTTTGCCTGCGGCCGACCCTTTGGAGGCCCGGAACGCCTAATTTCTTACTCAAGATGCCCTATTACGTGGATGGGGAGGATATTTCCCCGGAAGAGGTTACCCAAGATCAAGGTTGGCGGTCCGCGGGGGTTACATGAGTTGGCGCCAAAACGCGCACGGCTGACTCTAATGCGCCATCGCCGCAGCCGGGAGCGCGCCGTGGCAAATCGGGTGGTGCTGCACTTAAATCCAAGGTGTTACGAGCGGGAAGGATGCCCTCACTTCATCGAAATGATATCAAGATTGTGAATAGGCCGCGAGGTGGCCTGGATATCTCCAAGATTGGCACGGTTACGGTATCTGACGCAATACTCGCCGCCGCTGGCATCAGCCAGGAAGATCTATGCCAAGATACTCTATGCCCCAATCTACAGCAAAATATTATGGTTGCCAGTACTCCCAAGCGTGAGAATGCGAACCGCTACGTCCGAATGAGGCAGATACTCATCTCAGGCAAGGTACATGAGCTCAGTGCCTACGAGACAACCCCGCACTCCACGTGCAAGGGGGTGATCCGCAACATCCCCCTTCAAGATAGCCCTGACGTCATCGATGCCAAGATTGTCAACACCAATAATCCACTCGCCTTTGCAGCCAAGAGAATAGCCCAAACCGGCACGGTCATCGTAGCGTTCGATGGACATCATGTACCGAACTTTGTCAGGTATGGACCGTTGCTCATGCAGTGCTCGCTCTACCGCAAGCAAATCGACGTGTGCTATACGTGCGGCCGCTTCGGTCATCGTGCCGACGTGTGTCCCACGCCCGGTGACGCGATTTGCCGTGGCTGTGGTGCCCCTAGCCCCGATGAGCAGCATCAGTGTACCCCTCAGTGTAAACTCTGTGGTGGCCAACATCTCACGGCTAGTAAGGAATGTGCTCAAAGGTTCAAGATCCCATACATCGTGCGTCGTTGTCGCAGTGAGCGCGCTAAGATGGCCGGTGCCGACACCGCGGACGAGTTCCAGGCTTCGTCCACCCTGGGTACTCAGCGTAGAGGACGCTCCCGTTCCAGGAGCCGCTCGAGAGGCCGTTCCGGGTCTAGGGGCCGCTCCACCTCCAGGGGACGTTCCGGCTCCCGCTCCAGGTCCAGAGGACGCGCCTGTTCCCGGGGACGCTCCGGTTCTCGGCCTCGCTCCAGCTCCAAGCCGGGGCACGACGCGTCGGGGCGGATCAGGTCCCGGTCCCGCACGCCCACCTCCCTTAGAAGCAAGAAGCCGACGGTCTCCTAGGCCGACTTGGCCCGAGGAGGACGTGAAGCCCCCAGAGGCGATGACCTGCGTCGCGATTCGCACCACGCGAACGAGCTCGAGAAGTTGCGCCGAGATAACGAGCAGTTGAGGAAAGAAAACGCGCGGGTTAAGCAAGAAATGAGCAGGCCAGCTGCGTAGATGGCGGAGATTAGGAAGCTCGCGCTTTCACCCTCCCCGGTGCAACCCGCCTCCGTCCCTGTCCCAGTCGCCATGGATATGGCATCCCTGTCCCGGTCGCCATGGATATGGATAAGGCATCCCACGGGTCTAGCGCGCCCAAGCGTCGAGTGGTTGAGAACATACAGGAAGATGAAACTATAAAATTAATCTCGGAACTCAATAATGCCGTCGCCAGCATGCAGGCTAGCTTAGAAAAGGTCCAGGCAGCTATAGCGCACCCCAAAATGGGATTAGGTGCACTCAGTGAGCGCATCAGCAAATTGGAAGAGGTCGATGCCAGGCCGGCTCCTTCGCAAGTTGCAGTGCAACGCAATGTTCTAGCACCATCAACGGAAGGCGCGATTCTGAGGGCAGCGTTATCCGCTCAACCCTCCCCTCAGCCTAGACATGGATAGTCCGGACGAGAACTTTAGCATCTGGAAATGGAACTGCGGAGGGTTTCCCAACAAGAAGCCACTTCTGCAGCAATATTTACGAACCCTCGCAAGTAAACCCAAAATTATCACTATTCAGGAAGTTGTATCTAGTACCCCCATCAAACTCGCGGGTTATCTGGTATTATCATCACATTCAGGAGGTAGGGGAGTTGCTACCCTCGTCAACAAAAGGTACAATTGCCTCTCGCGCGACCTCGGCACAGTTAGTGATGGCATCGAGTATGTCATGACCGAAATCCTCATAGACCCACCCAGGAGGGGCCTCAGAAGAAACAGCCTCTTTATCCTTAACGTATACTGCAGTCCCAGCTACCGCAGAGCGAGAGCGGAGTTTCTCCTCAAGAGGGCCGTCAGCCTGGCCGGTGGGCACCCCCTTGTCGTAGTCGGGGATATCAACGCCCCACACAGGGTGTGGGGGTACACCTATGACACGCCCAAGGGACGCGACCTGTGGCAGACTGCGATGGAAGCGGACTTGACACTCATCACCGATAAGGATTTCCCCACAAGGAGAGGCAACTCCACATACCGGGACACTACCCCAGACCTCTCTTTTGTCAAGAACGTCGGGGAAGTGAAGTGGGTAAACACGGCTCTAGACCTCGGGAGTGACCACTACGTCATCGAGGTCTCCTTCACGGTTGCCCGCTGTAGGACGCGGAAATTCAAGATGATCGACTGGGGCGTTTTCCGCAAGATCAGAGCGGAGCGTGCACCGACGGCCGTGACAGATTTAGAAAGTTGGTGCAAAGGGGACAGGGATGATGCCGCAGCGGCGACGAAGGAGGCCGTCACTGACCTCGACATTGACAAGATGGATAACAGGTTGGCCCACCTGCTAGAAGCCAAGCAAGCCCTCCTTACGAGATGGAAGGGACAGAAGCATAACAGGAGGCTCCGCAAGAAGGTTTCCGAGGTCAACAGAGAGATCGAAGAGCACTGCAAGAACCTGTGTAAACAACAATGGGAGGAGCTCTGCGAATCCGTCGAGGGCCAGCTCAGATCCGGCAAGAGCTGGGGTCTGCTCAAACACCTCGATGAGGGCAGCACCAGGTCCAGCCAGACACGTTCTCTTGCGCAAGCCATCCAACTCGTTTCAGACTCTACCCCGGACGAGTTGATTGTCGACAAGCTCATAAAGAAGTATCTACCAGTCGCTGATAGCTCTGCCCCTACCCAGTTCCCAGACTACACGGGGTGTGATGTGCCGGAGTTGGACCAGGATTTCACTGCGGTTGAGATCCGACAGGTCCTCTTCTCCCTGAACAGCAAATCCGCCCCTGGCCCAGATGGCGTCACTAATAAGATGCTCAAGAATCTCGATGATGAGTCGGTCGACTTCCTCACCGAAAGGATTAATGAAGTCTGGCGAAGTGGACATGTCCCCACACAGTGGAAGACGGCTTGCACGGTCCTCATCCCCAAACCCGGTAAAGCACCAGGAATCGACAATCTGAGACCAATTTCCTTGACGTCCTGTGTAGGTAAAGTCGCAGACACGCCCTGCTCAGCCGGCTCACGGTGCACCTCGAGACTAATGACATATACACCCACAATATGATTGGTTTCAGAGCCGGCCTCTCTACACAGGACGCCACGAAGCTGATAAAGCATCAGATCATCGAGCGGAGCACGAGAGATACCAGAGCAATCTTTGGAATAGACCTGGAGAAGGCTTTCGACAATATCTCACATGAATTCATTCTCCAGACTATTACCGGCCTCAGGCTTGGAAAAAGGGTCTACGATTTCGTCCGATCATTCCTTAGCCAGATAACTGCCAAGCTCAAGATAGAAGGATACCTCTCGCAAGAAATCACCCTCGGTTCACGCGGCACGCCTCAGGGCTCAGTCATCTCGCCAAAATTATTCAACATCGCAATGATCGGGCTTTCTAAGGAGCTCGCCAAGATTCAAGGAATCAACCATACTATCTACGCAGATGACATCACCATCTGGTGTGCTGGCGGGAGTGACGGCCAAGTTGAGGACGCCATGCAGAGCGCCATCGATGCGACCGAGCGCTTCCTACGCCCCACTGGGCTCAGATGTTCTCCATCCAAATCTGAGCTACTTCTCTACAAGAAAAGACCCAGAGGTGGTGGTCATCGTGATTGGAAACCGGCGTCCGAAAGCGAAATACGGCTTTTCACTGGTGACGGGTCCCCGGTGCCCAGAGTGGACTCGCTCCGAATATTGAGGATGTATATCGAGTCTAACGGTGCCAATGGTGCCGCACTCAGAAGGATCATCGCCAAAACGGAAATTGCTCTCGGCCTCATCCGGAGGATCGCCAACAGGCACCGGGGAATCAAGGAGGACAATCTCATCCGCATTATCCATGCTTTTGTGCTCTGCCACCTTTCATACTCGGCAGCCATGCATAATTGGCATGTTGCAGAGAGGAAGAAGTTAAATTCCCTCATCAGAAAGGTCTTCAAGCTTGCCCTCGACTTACCTGTGAGCACTCACACCGAATACATGTTAAAGCTCGGAGTGCACAACACGCTCGAAGAAATAATAGAGGCGCAAGAGCGTTCACAGCTGCTCAGGCTATCCGGCACCCCGGCGGGCCGCAAGATACTCCATGAGATGGACCTCTACCCTGTCGACCATTGCCCCGGCGCCGTGCGCATTCCCAGCGACATCAGATCTCAACTACACATCGCGCCCATTCCCCGCAATGTGCACCCCGCGCACAACGTCGGCAGACGTCGGGCCAGGGGTAGAGCTCCACTCGAACATGTCCATAACAACCACATTGAGGCAAGCTTCGTAGATGCCGCAGCATATGTCCAACAGGAGGCGTTCGCCGTCTCCATCGTCGACTCTAATTCCATAATCACTTGCTGCGCTACAGTACGCACTTTGAAGCCATTAGTAGCCGAACAGGTTGCAATCGCGCTGGCTGTGCTCGATGGTCGCAGAGAGGTAATATATAGCGATTCTAAGGCGGCCATTAAGGCCTACCAAATCGGGATGGTCTCCCCTCAGGCCCTTCGCATTCTCCAAAGCTTGAAAAGTATCTCTCCACATTCTCTCATTTGGTTTCCCGCTCACTTGGGGTCGACTTAGGGCTCTCCCTCTAACCCTAACGAGAGCGCACACGAGGCCGCGCGAAGACTTACTGACCGCGCCGCCTCCGCAGTCCCCCTACCCCGCGGGGAACCATTGATGACGTATAATGAGATCACCAAGCATTATTATCTGTCAAGACGGGTATTCCCCCTCCTGCACCCTGCCTTATGCAGGGCGCGGGCGGTGACCCTTCGACGTTTACAAGCTCGTGCGTATCCTAACCTTGCGGTTCTTCACGCTATATACCCTGAAAGGTATCCCAGTGCGGACTGCCCTGCCTGTGGACTAACGGCAACATTTAACCATGTGTTGTGGGAGTGTGAAGCCATCGGCTCCGCCTTCAGCGAGGATAGGTGGGCTGCGCTTTTGGGCAGCCCCGAACTCAACGACCAAACCCTGGCCGTCCAGAGTGCCCGCGATCGGGCCGTCAAGCTCGGCTTGCCGGTCCCTACGTGGGACTAGCCGGGTGGCGCGGGGTGTCCCCTGCGTCTTCTCTTGACCTCAATAAAGTTATTTCACTCACTCACTCACTCACTCACCCCACGGCAACGACTACGGCAAAAATTCACCTGTAGCTTGGTTCCATATAATAAAAAAGCCGGAAGATCCCACGCTCTGTGGGAATCAAGGAAGGAAGGAAGCAAGAGAAAAGCAGAAGGCAGGGACGTTAACCAGGATAACGTCCGGTTGGCTACCCTACACCGGGGGAATGAGAAAAAGGTACACAAAGATGACAGGGAGAGAGAGGAGGGAAGGAAAGACGGGAAATGAGTGGGAATCAAAGTTATGCGAAGCAGTGTGCGGGAGCCTACCAAGTTACCGAAACGACCAGGACAGCACCAAGACGTAGTTGGCTGTTTAATGACCTACATGACACGCATGTCATGACATTCATGTCATGAGTTCCTCAGGAGCCACTTTAGCTAGCCCTAAGAGACCTTAAGGCGAAAGCCTTAGTCATTAGACATCAACCTTTAGCTTTCCGTCACTTAGCACCCATGTTCGAACCTATTTCAGCGGTTTTTGAGTGTTATTGTTTTCTCGCTGAGTCATTGCATTTTTTGCTGAGCCATGCTCAAGTCTATCTCTTCCACCATCATCCTTTAGTGTTTCTTGCACTTAGTACCCACGTCAAAAACCATTTCAGTGGGTTCTTGGGGTTAAAGTTTTCTCGCTGAGTCATTGTCATTCTTGCTGAGTCATGCTCATGACTATGATTTCTACCACCATCATTTAGTGTTTGCTTCACTTGGTACCCATGTCTGAACCCATTTCGGTGGTTCTTTAGGGCAATAATTTTCTGCTGAGTCATGCTCATGATTATGACTTCTGCCATCATCCTTTAGTGTTTTCTCCACGTCAGAACCATTTTCAGTGGTTTTTGAATCTTTTCTCTCTGAGTCATTGTCATTTTTCCTGAGTCATACTCATCACTAGAGCTTCTACCACCATCCTTTAGCGTTTTCTTCACTCACGTTCGCACCCACTTCAGTAGTTTTTGAGTGTTCATTTTTTTGCTGTGTCATTGTCATTTTTTCTGAATCATACTCGTGACTATGACATCTACCATCATGCTTTAGTGTTTCCTTCCCTTAGAACCCACGTCCGAACCACTTTCATTGGTTTTTGAGTGTTAATGTTTTTGTTGTGTCATTGTCATTTTAGGCGGCTGCTTCATGATCTACATGACACGCATGTCATGACATTCATGTCATGACCTACCATTTATGTTCGTTATACACTTTTGTCATACTATGTCAATTTTCGTACCTACCAAGTTAACGAAACGGCTATGAGAGCACCAAGACCTAGGCAGCCGTTTCATGACGTACATAACACACATGTAATGATATTCATGTCATGACCTATCATTTATGTTCCTAATACACTCTTGTCATACTATGCCAATTTTGGTAAATACCAAGTTACTGAAACGACCATGAGAGCACTAAGACGTAGGCGGCCAGATAGATGGACACTGTCAAAGTGGCAAATGTTCGCCAATAAATGCTTCACATTTAAAAATTCATTTGCATGTGGACGGCTCCCACCACGACGTAGAAGGCGTAGACAAGCTAAATGTGACGTACTTCAATGCACTGTGGCGGCACAGACAACCAACAAAGCAGCTCAGAACATCTCGAATCGTCGAACCAACCGCTTTCATGCATTCACATGGAGCCCCCAGAATCAAGGTGACGCAAATTAGCGAAAAACACATAGGTGCTATCTCGGAGACCATTATTCGGCGCTGCCAGGTACAGCAGTCACCCCCCCCCCCTACTATAGCTGATGTGAGGCATCATTGAAACTCGCAAAACGCGCAGCTGCGAACGCTATTTCATTGTGCTCTCCACTGTGGCGAGTGCAAACACCAAAACTGGTCTAACACCATGGTTGAACGAAATGTAAAGGCAGGTTTTAAAAACCGTGTGTGATCGGCCAGCGAAGGATTTATTCAATAGCTCACAATTCATCAAGCTTAATAGCTTTGTAGGCTATGAAGCCTAGAGACCTTCAACACCGAAATCAAAATTGAAACCTGCCATTCCAGCGAGATTTGGTGGTCCAAGAAAAAAAAACGTTAATTGGGAATATTAAATGTAAAATGTTGCTCAGTCATGCGTATTGACCAAAAGCAAGGATGGCTGCTGGTAACTATATATTTTCACAATTTCAATGAAAGTACTAAGTACTACAAAATGCGAAAAAAAAAACCAGGCAACATCAAATAATTTTATTTGCATTGACTATTCTCCATCTACACTTAACAAATGTGAACTTCTCTACGAAAGCGCATGGACTGACAATCTCCAAGAAAAAGAAGTGCCTTTTATACAGGACAGCTTCTATGTAGACAAGGACGTATTCATTTTGCGAGCAGTCATGAAACAAGCGCGTATGTACGTACGTGTCGTCGGCCGTCACCATGCAGAAATGCAAGTATAAGGCCGCAAGAAGTTACAAAATTGTCTGTTTCGATTTGTCAATACTTCCGAGACTATTCTCAATGAAATGAATTATCTACAAATCCTGGTATGTGAACATTATTCTCACATTACAGTTATCACCAAAACTTGTTTAGTAATATTAACGGTTGGGACATTTTTCCTCCCTTTTGCAATACCATCTTCATGAAATGTTTTCTCGTTGAGGAGGTGCGGTTGTCCTTGTTAAAGAGGTAATAATAATAAAGAGGAAATAATAATGGTATAATAAGGTATTCCTTAAGCGCTATACATTTACCTCATTCACACCCGCGGCGGTGGCTCAGTCAGCTAAGGCGTTGCACTGCTGAGCACGAGATCGCGAGATCGAATCCTGGCTGCGGCGGTCGCACTTCGATGGGGGTTAAATGCAAAAACGCCCGTGTTCTTGCGTTTTAGTGCACGTTAAAGAACCCCAGGTGGTCAAAATTAATCCGGAGGCCTCTACTACGGCGTGCCGCATTTTTAGCTGACAAACACCACATTTGTATGATGTAGCCTGCTACTCTTGCCACAATTGTATTAACCTCCATTTGTTTCCTGTTTAGGAGGTCCCCCCGACAGTTTTTACTTCGGGACCTCCGATTGTGCAATTATACTTCACCTGTTAATCAGAACCGGTTTTGGCACGTGAAACCCTAGAAAGAAGAAGAACCTTATTCACAAGATACAGGTATTCTGATATCCCACGTGGCTATTTATATAAGTTATTGGATTGCATAGTTAGGCATTCAAAGAGGATTTTAATCTAGCGGCCCAAAGAGTACATCACACTAAATATTTTAACACACTGTTTGACATTGTGCTAGGACATGGCTTCATGCAAACTATTTTTTTATTTCTTCGCTACGCGATTACCCAGGTTGTCACCCAGTCGAGCAAGGAGTGAAGTTAGTCAATTCAAAACATATTGAAGGCTAATAATGTCGCGGTGTCGGACCAGGTCACTTTTTGTATGTAGCACGGGACGAGAAATACGTGAGAACATAGCTTCGCAGAAAGTAGCGTGCATAAAACGACTCGATGAGATGCTTTTGAACTGAATAGCAGATTTGTCGTTGGAAGTCACTCCCTTATTCAAAATTATGTAGTTAATCAATCATTATTTTCCTAGTGGCCGAAGAAGGTGGACGACCAAACATCGTAGGTCTTATGACCACATAAACATCAGTTTTACAGTATATGGCTCAGATCTGGGGTTTTTGTGGCGTCTGTTTGCAAAGACTATCATCATCTGTAATTGGTCGACTGTCGACGTCTTCTTTGACAGCTGGCTGGTTGGCGTCCCTCGGCGTAACCACGCGAACGCGCTCGTGCCATTAGTCGCGCGTTTGTCGTCGTCTTCTTCCACACCTGGCTCCATTGCCACTCATCACTCCAGCGTAGAATTTCACTTCTCCTCTGTGGTCGTAATCTCATTTCGTTCCACGGTTGCCATGGCTAGGCCACGCGTCGTCAGGCCTGCCCAAGAGCAGCGCGCGTACGAACAGCGACGCAGGAAGAAGGGACAATTGTGTAATCGTCGACGGCGTGTCGATACGAATGCGTCGTCCGACGAGCGTGCCCGCGAGACGGCACGTAAGTGACGACCGAGAACCGACGAGGCATATCGAGAGGCAGAGAATCCCGCAAAGCGCCTTCGGCGTCAAGATGCCAACTTGGAAGAGTTCACGGGCACGTACGCCAGGTTCTAAAGAGGCTTTCTAAATCGTCATTTCGACTAGAGCTGCAACGTGGGCGGCAGACTGGGGTTCGATAGCGACCTCACCAAGATCGGCGGCGTGAGGGACGACGAGGAGCGGCAACATGCGTTGGGGGTGTAAACGTGGTTACTTGCCCGGCGAGTGTGTGTTGGACTTTCATCTCTGCGGTACGTGCAAAGAGGCTCTGCTAAAGGGTGCGGTTCCGCGTTTCTCTTCGACGAACGGTTGCGTTTACCCGGCTTTGCCTGCGCATCCTAATAGTGTAGCTCTAACTAGAACATAAGGTGACCTTATACAGCTTTGCTGGTCAACCACCTTCACAGAGTGGAATGGCCGGAAAACTCACTTTTTAAAAGCTTGCCAACGTTATTTGAAAAACTGTATACATGAAACAATTGTACCGGGTGTTCATTTTTAGGTTCTGCGGAATTTTTAGAAATCGCCTGTGGCAGGTAGCATAATTCTTATCGTTCAGAAGAGGCGGACATTAGTAGCACGAGAAATCGAAACACATATTCAACTAATTAAGAAAAATTGACCAATGAACTTCTTCATTAATAACTTTACGACACGTTGCAATTTACTAATTGTAGCCGGTGAGTTTTGCAAGACGCATCCACTTGAAATGAATTGCCAGCATGACACCAGTTTCGATATATTATTTCCCAAAGTGTGAGTCGAAATACATAAGCGTTCCAGTTACTTTTGCGCTTCAATGTACAAAACAGTATTTTGGTAAAAAATTCAGTGGAACAACAGTGCATTTTTACGGCGAGTTTGATGCTCAAATCTCCAAACTGGTGTCGTTCTGGAAATTCATTCCGAGTAGATACGCCTGACAAGGTCACAGGCTACAATTCGTAATTTGCAATATGTGTCGTAAAGTAAGTAACTAAGACGTTATTTAGTGAATTTTTGTAATTATTTGAACATGCGTTTCGATTTCTCATGCAACTTATGTCCGCCTAATCGAATAACCCAGCTCAATGATAAGAATTATGCTACCCGACACAGTTGATGTCTAAAAATTCCGAAAACCTTAAAAATGAACACCCGGTATATTCGTTGAGTGCTGTACGCTCGCTTCCAGGAATGTAGGTGCGTTCCAAACTACCATAGCTGCACAAATTCTAGTAAAGCTAATTGATTCACTCGAATTAATTAAAAAGTCGAAGTACGAGGTAGAATTCGTGAATGGCCGCATTATAAGGCACCTTGCTATTTATCCAACACGTTCAGTAGGCTATATACAGTCTATGCAACTGACTGTCGATATTTCGATTTTTTCTTAATTAGGTTCCAATTCGCTATTTCCTAATAGGCTTAGCAAATAATAACCAATCATAATAGGTAATGTAATATCTTAGGTAAATATATTTAGAACTTCTTTTAGGAGGTACAAATGTACATGATAGCACCATTTTTTTTTACCTCGCACGTAAGTACGGAGCAATAATAACTCAGAAACACGAAACTAGAAAATGTTCCCTCCTGGCGATTACCTTCTTTGGCGTAGGCAAACGTAAATAACAGTACGAAGCAGCAGTAGCTATTGCACTCCATGATGACTTTAAACATTTACCCATAGCACTAGAAGAATATTGCTAGCACCTAGTTTTATAGGGAACGACAAATATTTTTTTTTTGCCTTTCGTGCACTTTGCTGCAATAGAGCATATAATTGTCAATCCACGCTTGTTATGTTAACGTCACTGTCCTTTCGGAATTGTCGAGCGAAGAGAAGCGCTAATGCCAGCACCTGCGCGTGTCGATATTTCATACGGAACAAATATTAGTCCAGGAAACCTTAAATTATTTGAACTACTAAACGAGAAACACAATTACCGACTTCTGTAAATCATGGAAATTATAAATATGTAGTAGCCCAAATATTATCATGCAAGCATGGTCACTCCTTTAAACAAACATTAAGAAGGGCATATTCATATTCGTAATGCTTTTCCTTTTTTAGACTTTGAAGCTTGCTTTATGTTCCTATACAATGGTTGATGGCATTGATATTGTTAGTTTTTAAAGAGTGCGGTCAGCACTTTAACGCGTACAAGTTATCGCAGGGAGGCCTCGTGGTGGTGCTACTTCCCAAATACATTATGTGAATTTGACGAAATTCTAAAACATTAGACACATCACTCTTCTATTCTCCGCTAAGCGTGCAATTTGTCAAACATAATGAAGGAAAGGAAATGTCACGATTGACGATGTTATTAAACGAAAGTACTTTCAATTTCAGTCGAATATCACAGCTCCCAAATAGTGAGTGCACTTCAATCTGGATTCCAAGCGCCAGAGTGAGTTCCTGGCATTCGGCTAATCTACCAGGCTAACATCGCAAAAATTCTGAATCATCCTGTATTGCGAGTGCGATTGCTTATGGTGAGTGAAAAGTGCGTGCATTTTTTAAATATCTGCTGAAAGGGGCATTCCATTAGCACACGTTAAGGGATTGGATAATGCGGTGGCAGAGGCCGTAAAGAAGTTACATTCACAACCAAGGATCCTGCGTATGTAAAACATACCAAGCTTGTTCATTGAAGGTTATTGAAGGCATGCGCCTATGAGTCCTATGATGTAGTGACTCGAAACCACTATATCGACTTCTTTGTTAATTGTGTGTGAAAAAGCTAGGCTCTCGTGTTAGCATACTTTGGCCCCGTAGTGGCATAGATCACTGCAACGATCACTGTGCGGTTTAGGTCTCCTTGAATGAAGGTATATACCATGAATGTTTTTTTTCTCGAAAACAGAGTCGGATAGTATCAGAAATACACATAGGGACTAGTTTTAAAACTGCCTGCTGAATTAGCAAGTGCTGTCACTTATCTAGAGTCGGGTATAATTATGTAAAGAAGCATGTTTCATTCAGACAGATGATGTGAAAGCTCATCTGCAGATATTATATGTTGAAACTTTTTAAAGGACTGGCAATCAGGGCGACTGATGGCCCTCTAGCAACATCCCTGGATTTTCTGTGTGAACATATGCATGGGGACCTTCCGGATAATCTGCAGCAGTAGCAAAAACCACCTATAACAACTGGCAACAGGACTACGAGATCTATTGGTATGCACTTAATAATTATTAAGAAAGGGCAACACTAAATCTACACCCGAGGCGCCAGCTAGTCAAAAGGCTTACAAAATTATTTCATCCTGGCAAACAATGTGGCATAGATAATGATAACAAAATAGCCACTGTCGATTGATTACCTGACATCGTCTGGCGATGTTCTTGGAGATGACCTGCTTTATTTTGCAGTTTTAAATGCGCCATGAGTAGGTATGACAGCCCAATTAGAGCGCCAAACGTAAATTCCATGTTTTTTTTTTGTTGAACGTAGTATAGATTTATTTGACGAGGTCTCATAGCCGAATTAGCTCATATGGTTGTGTAGTATGGCAGCCTGACTGTCACCCTGACGTATTGTTACCTGGAATTAAAAGCAATGGTAAAGATTGTCATAAAGAATAAGGAACCTTCAGAGGTGGCCATTCCATCTGATGGAAAGACTCAGATCGCCCTTCACCTAACATATTACAACGTCGTTCTTATCCCTATGCTCACCATAATCGTATTTATAAACTCATGCTTACGGCAGCATACTTGGCGAATTGTGATGTCGACTACTTGTTTCACTTATAAAAAAGTTGTCGCAGTTTCACCTGAAAGGCGAAGCATCAATTGCGATAGCAAATTTGTAGAGAGCTATACGGAGCAATTATATTAGCTTTATCAGCTGTATAAACTTGGACATGCAGCAGCACCGGCAACACGCAGAACTATTGTCGACGCCAGTCGGCGTTTTGCCCGCGTTCGCTCAAAATGCGTGCGGCGTTGGTGACTGTTGCCGGAGCCTCTGATATACATAGGCACTTGGTGCCGCAGCTAAACGTCGCCTCCCTTCCCCCCCCCTCCCCCTCTCCCACGGCCTCTCGCGCGTCGAAAGAAGGCGCGTTTGCTCTACATATATGGTGATTGTAAAGGAGGAAAGAGACGCTTACTTCTGCAGCCCTTAAGCGAGCACGGCGCAGAACGCGCGTTTGTTCTCCGCCGTGCGTTCACTCCCCGTGAAAGCGCGCGCCCCTCGTGCCCTTTCTATCGCACATGCAGCGTTCGGCGCGCGGCGACGATTTCATCTCCATTGACGTCATACGGAACCTCACGGCGACGGCGACGGCTACGGCGACCGCGACGCCGACGGCAGAAATCTGCTTTTGAGTGTCCATATAATTGCTATCGCAATAAAAATAGCCCCGCAACAAGACTTCTGAGTAGTACACTGCACAAATACAAATGTATCATGCCTCTGCAAGTGTGCTTGTGCAAAGTAAGTGAAGTGTAATTGCAGCATCAGTCTTTCAACCGGAAGAGTGCGGATGTCGGGATGAGGACAAATTTTTTTGCCAGGCAAGTTCAAGCGTGGGGGGCATTCAGAGAGTGATCCTTGCAGTCAACGCACACGAGAGCATCACCAAGAGTATTGTGAGGACTCTCGGCATCCTCTTCTGATGATTTGCTTGTTTTCAACGCTGCTTTTCCTTCCTGTATACCTTCGCATGGGGGTAAGCCTTTATGGCGAAACAATCACTCCCGCT
Organism: Dermacentor silvarum; assembly: GCF_013339745.2. Classification (NCBI taxonomy): domain Eukaryota; kingdom Metazoa; phylum Arthropoda; class Arachnida; order Ixodida; family Ixodidae; genus Dermacentor; species Dermacentor silvarum. Next base: position 167,023,076 of record NC_051157.2, read on the forward strand.
TCAGCGACCTTCTCATCTGAAACTGGTATTCCGCTACATCTTTGTTTTTCCTCGTGGTATATAATAAATGAAGAAATGGAAAGCGACGCAAGAGAAAAAAAAGTCGACCTAGTGAAAACCTGTGCACATGCCGTTAGACGAAACCTCTGTATAAAGGACCCCATAAGTGTAATTGAATAATTAGGATAGACAGTGGCCAATTCCTCTATATCAAAAATATGGCTACCGCACACAACTAACACTTTAATTATGAACAGGCATGCATGCGGCTGATAAAATTCTGAAGCTGCACATAGAGAAGGAGCTTTTGAAGCTTGCTGAATCTTCCTAAAGGAAAGGTCAATTTTAAGTAAAGGTGATTTGCGAGCCGAGAGCCTTTTGAAGGAACTATATTTCCAAGGAAATGAATTAAGTTTGCTCTGATCATGTAGATCCTTCAGCTAGAGAAATATTGCGCCTCATTTGATTACTGAGGAATCGATTTGTTGGACGTTGTCGCACACCATGTTCATCATTTACAAATTCTGGATTCCGATAAGTGAAACAAAAACGGTATATAATCACACTGGACGAGCATAAATATCACAGTGTGAGAGCATACAATAAAACCTTTTCCCTTAGTTCGTAAATATCCATTTGAATAAATGGCGTTTCTGCAGATTATTATACAACATTGAAGCGCTTATCGCACACTGCACATAATATATTGAAGAAGAAGCAAGTATTCCTGATGTGTAAGGCCTAGCTTGGACATCACAATATCACTGCGAACCTAGTGAAGGATCAGAGTTCTACTGAGTTGACCGCCATCACTTTTGCCGAAATGCTGTCTACAGTAATATACTTCTCTTGTTCGCTCACTGTTCACGTTCTCTTCATCTTCCAAATACCATTTATCTTGCAGATGACACTATGCGCTTTCAAATATTTTTTTTGTGAAACGACAGAAGGAACATCACGTTCTAATGAAGCATTTATTAGGCATTTCATGCAAAGCGCTGAATATGGTTTTCGTCTGCTGCAGTCGTGGGTCATGAGGGCTCCAAGACGCGTACAAATATCCCACTGTCAGAGTCATCATCATCATCATTATTACCATCATCAAAAATTATCACTCTGTGTATGTCCACTCGGAAGAAGGCCTCTGTTATTGAGCTACAATTATGCCTGTCTTGCGCCTCCTGACCCCGTCAGATGCCTTCAAATCTTTCAATTTCAACTGACCGCTCGAGACACTTGCATATTGCCATTTTTGCAGTGGCATTTGCATATTTTAAAATCTTAGTGCATGATAGTTTGAACACCCTGTATATACATATATATGTGTTTACGTCATTTACATCCTACTTAAGCATAAAGAAACACTAAGAGCGTGGCAATAGGAGGGCTCTAACGATGTAAGCACCCTACTTAAACGGTGTAGTATTCCAAAATATTGGCAAAAGGCGTGAGCATGGGTGTAAAAACAGAGTGCACCCTTTGGGTGTAAAAGATTTCACTATGTGGGGGGCTCACCACGTCTCCGAGAAACTTCAGTTCCTGAAAACCGAAGTGATATTTTTCAGGCGTCATGGTGAGATTTGTCTTGGGGACAGCATTAAGAACGCTCTTCAGCCGTGCCATATGTTCCTCAAATATGCTTGAAAACACAACGACGTCGTACAGGTAGACCAGGCACGTCTGCCACTTCAGTACAACGAAGTACAGTGTCCATAATTCGCTGAAATTTGGTGCGAGAGAAAAACATTCCGAATGGCATGCATTTGAATTTCTATAGCCCACGAGGAGTCCCAAATGCAATCTTCTGGCAGTAGCGTTCTTCGACTTGAATCTGCCATTACCCTGACATGAGATCTAGCGTGGTAAGTAATTGGGCAAGGCGTGGACGATCCAAGGCGTCGTGGATCCTAGTCAGGAGGTAAGCATCACGTTTCGTGACTTTGTTAAGCTGTCTGCAGTCGGCATAGCAGTGCAGTGCGTTGGCCTTCGTTTTCAAGCGAAGCTTGTATACGCTAGCCTGCGCCGGCGATGTAACGCGAAAAAAGAACAGCTGCTCAGTGCTGTGCAGTGGTGGGCACGCACTCGTGCCACTGCTCGCGCGTTCGTCGTCGTCCTCTGCTTCCACAGCTGGCTGCATTGCAGCTAATCATTCTAGCATAGACTTTCACTTCTCTTCTGTCTCCTGAATGGGAAGGCCGAGGCAATGAGTCATTCATTGTCTTAATTAATGGAGAGATTCCATTGTGCAGAAATTTCATAGAATGCTTTCAGAATGAAAGCGATCGGGAAGGGCTCGACGGCGAGCCCTTTCTAGCATGAGGGCTTCCGAAGCCCAGGCGAAACGTCTGCGAAGCGCCTCGGACACCGAGTTGAGGGAGTGTGATGTTGAGGCAAAACGTCAGCGAAGAGCCGCCGGCCCTGCGTTGAGGAAGCGCGATGTTGAGGCCAAAGGTCAGGTCGTCTAGCCCTCCGGGAACCTCACAACGATGGCGCACGCCTCGGCAACGCTAACGCCAACTTCCCAGGTGCGACGGCCACGCTTCAACACCAGTTTCCCAACCGAAACTTCGGATCAAGGTGCAGTGCGTGTTACAGGTTGTGGTTGGATCACAACGTTGGTTCGAGTACAAATACGGTGTTTTGAAACAGAGGTGCGCTGAACTTTCCATGCTGTGGTGAAGGAGCCGACAGGAGGCCTAATAGTCGCTGCTTTTGCAGTTCCGACAAGCCGGCATTAATGTGAATGTGACTGCTCCTGCTGGTAGCATTTGTCATGTCTGGTGAAGTCACCTCCAATCTGCCGACGTCGGAGAAGTGACTAATTTCGTTGAGAAAGATGAGAGCCGTACCTTGAGGGACGTGCTGAAGCTCGCTGCTGGAGTTCATCAGCAGAAAATAGTGAACATTTGCTCTGAGAATCAACTGGTATCGAGCTATGCAGACATACCGTTCGAGCAGCAGCAGACTATTTCTCGCGGCGAAAAGCCCTCATAATCGTCGCATGGGTCACAGGTTACAAGGGTTCTTACGCTACTCCTTGGCAGTAACGTGACCTTAGCCGTGGGCAGTGCGCTAGGCGTTTTTATGACTGTCGTAATTGCTGCTTGCTACGGTGTGCGCCGTCGAAAACGTTACGGGCGGCTCCAGAAAATTGTGATGGCTCCATTAGCCTGCAAGAGGTTCTTACAAG
>NC_051157.2:167026365-167167875 GCF_013339745.2 Dermacentor silvarum
TAAACCGTTCCAATTTTAATTAATTATGGTACATCCAGTTTTGTCACAAAAACTCTTTAAAAATGAATAAATAAACTGCAAAGATAATTTGCACTGCCGAAGAAGCATTCTTGCGTTGTAAAACTAGCCCAAAATCAGCAAAGTCTGGTAACTAAGGAAAACATAAGTTTGCCGCTGAAGGAACCTAAATAAAAAATATTGGGAATTGTACCAACATTGTCATTACCAACGTTGGTGACATCGCTCTAAAGTTCTCGGAGATTCTGCAACACCACCGACTCAGCAGAAGAACGTATCCATCACCACACAAGAAGCTGAGCAAAGAGGAAGAAGTCATCCTCCGCCGCCTACAGACAAACGCCTATGTACACGGAATTATCACGCACAGACTATATCCTACACAGTATTCATACACATGCACCCACTGTGACGTCCCAGACACCCTGCAACACATGGTCCAGGATTGCCCACTGCGTGACACATCCCCAGACCCCAGCTCACAAGCTCAACAAGACGACACAAGACAAGACCCAACACAGGGCACTTCTATACCACCACTGAAACGTGGGAGGCGAAGCTTTCCTCTGACGACCTGGACGATCAACGCAGTCTCGTCGCCCGGGCCAAGGAAGCAGCCCAAGCCAGAGGGTTCCTGGAATAAGGAATCCTCCCATCTAGGGTGAACCGAGTCCTGACTCGGAGTACCGTTTCGGAAAATAAAAGTTTATTTCTCTCTCTCTCTCGAATTGTAAGGAAGAAGAAGTGTGTCGTGTAGAGCTCCGCAGCCGTATCGCCAGCGCTACTGAAGTGGGGCTCGGGCTCGACGCTGTTCCTGGTGCGCCTGGCTAAGCCTACGCTGCTGTGTCTTCCTGTCGGCATCCTTCGTGTCGTCCACAGCCGTGCTAGACTTTCTTGTCATAGAATAATCATATAGAAGGGCACGGCTGTACCACCGAAAATTGCGATGCCCAGCTATTTTGCTGTAAGCAACCAACTCTATGATACTCATTCTTCCCACAGAAGCAATGATTCTGCACAGGAGTTTAAACCACAAAATTTTATTTGCCTATAATGTGCGGGGGTATGATGAGTGGTTTTCATGAGGCGGACGCGCTGGCGTTGCGAAAGAAAGACTACGAAGATGAATAGAGTGAAAACACACGCGTGATTGTGCAACAGGAAAAAAAACAGAGTAGCCGAAAAAACAGTGAGATACAAAACTGGAGTTACCGGAGAGCCTCGAGGCGCAAACTTAGAACATGGAAGCGGTGCCATTATGCAATGAGAAGCCCGAAGAGAAAGGCAGCAGCGGCGGAAGAAGCAACCCGACAGGCGATGGGTTCATCTCTATATGCCTGGTGCTTCTGAGCCTTAACTCGAAGTTTAAAGCATCTGGGGCATCCAGCGGAGCATCGAACACAGCGTTTTTGCACTTGGCCGGCGTTCGTGGTGTCCCCTCGCAAGTGACTGGTCCTGCCAAATCCACTGGCGGCCCGTGTGTGGTTGGAATATTTCAGTTACAACAGACAACCGACGCCTACGTCAATCCAGCAATGGAACTTCCCCGACGCAATCACGTAGGGCGGCGTGTGAACATTCCAAGTATGCTGGCATAGTTTCATGACTAAGGACTTTGTAATTAGGTGTTTTTTGCTTTTATCTTAATGACGTTTTATGTTCTTTGCAGATTTACATATGTGTGCGTGTTTGTCAAACAGGGAACCTAGGCTTCGTCTTCATTACGCTTGCGCAGATGGAGGCAATTCGAGGGGACAGAACACATGCAGGAGAACAAAGTGAAGCGGCACAAGCGATTCGTTCCCCAGACGATAAATCCGCACAAATTTTCCCCACAGTTTTACGATGCCCGAGATGGCTTGGACGCTTATCTCAAAGGATTTGAGTCAGCCAAGGCTGGAGCAAACCTAAATAGGCCATTGCACTGAATATGTGCCTCACCGGAGAGGCCTTGAAGGTGTATGGTAGACTGTCTCCGCAAGACTACAAGGCTATGCTAAAGTCGAGTTAGCTCTGCTGCAGTGTTTCCGGATTAGAGCAGGAGGTTATCCCGAACGTTTCTGCGCCTCCTAACCTGAGTACCGAGGGATGGCTACCCAATATGCGCCAAGAATTGCGGGCTATTTCCACAGAAGAGGTAGAACGATTAGAGGCACAGCAAACGTTCCAAGGTCTTGCAGAGCTGATCGTGTTGGAGCAATTCTTAGCCAACTGCTATGAAAACCTAGTGACCGTTCTGAGGCAGAGAGACTGCCAAACTTTGCATGCTGCTACAAAAGCAGCTGATCAATATATGGATTCCAAGTAAGAACTAAATTGAAATCACTTCAAAGACGAATTGGAAATGAATGACACTGCAAGGCATTGCCCCGCTGGGGACGTAGGGACTCCAATTACAAAGTGGTCTTTCCGTGGTAGAGTGGGGCACAGGGCTACAAACTAAGATGAATTTCACTATGGTACAAGGGTGTGGGCGCTACCACCAACTTTCTGTTAGGCCGTTGCTCCTGTTTTTTTCTAGCCACTCCAAGGCTGTAAAAAATTTCATTGCCTTTTCTTACCATCGATTTGTACTCTCAAGTTCATGTGACCTTACCATCGCAATCAGCTTCCAAAGCAATTATCTAGGGTGCATGAGGCGCGCTACCTCAGCTACTGTGTGACCACGGTTTGTGACAAACTTGTCAAATGTGTCCTACAGATGGGAGACAGAGCGCTAGAGCGCCGCCATAAAAAAAGCCGATTGTCATGCCATAAATATACAAGTGGTCGCATAGCCTGAAGAATATTACTAACAGATACAGCGTTGACAGCGTGTCGTCCCCTGCTAAGCTAGCGAGAATATGTGATCTCCTTAGAACTAAGCTAACAGAAATACTGGTGCGAATGCCTATGGTGTTAGACATGTGCATTCTTTTGTGCCAAGCAAAATTGCTGTAGTTGAGAAGCTACCATTATCTTCTAGAAAGGTCTACTTCTTTCAGAGTGGCCGATGCGTCAATGTGAGAATAAAAGAACACAAGCACGTCCTGACCAGTTCACCTTATTCCCACTTAGCAGACCATTGCAAATTTGTGGTTGTTTGCCTTGTTTCACTAACACCATCATTCTCGCCAGCAGCCATAGTCCGCTTAACAGAGAAATCATGCAGGCCTTTCATATTTGTTCAAGATGACTATACAAGGCAACCATAGATGTCCCTAACACATGAAGAAGTCAAATATCTGCTGCATTCTCTCCCCTACTAAGCTTGTTGTGCATATGAGCACAAGAATTTCTTGTTTGTATTGTCCTTACTCATGCCCTTTGTCCCCTTTTGATGTTTTCTACTTTTTGTTTTGATGTGCTGTTTATGTTTTATGTCCGCCAGGTGGCGTGCTTGAAAGGTTTATATTTCAGGAAATGAAAAGGAAATGAAATGGTGGGAATTCACCAAGGATTGAAGCAAGGATGCCCTCTGTCACCATTGCTGTTCACGCTTTACGTCAAGGGCATAGAAAGACGACTGGAAAACAGCGAATTAGGTTTTGATTTATCCTACATGCGTAATGGACAAATGGTGGAACAGAAGATCCCTGGACTGATGTACGCAGACGACATTGTGCTACTAGCGGACAATAAAAAAGATTTACAGATACTTGCGAATATCTGTGGGAACGCAGCGACAAATCTAGGCCTTAAGTTTAGCACAGAGAAATCAGGGATTATGATCTTTAATGAGCACACGAGTAACTTCGTGGTGTCAATTCAACAGCAAGTAATACCCATAGTGAAGCAATATAAGTACCTCGGCGTACACATAAACGAAGGAAAGAATTACTCAAGCAACCACCAAGATAATCTGAAAATAAAGGGGAAGCGGAATGCAGCATTAATGAAACACAGAGCACTGTGGGGCCACAATAAGTATGAGGTGGTGCGTGGAATCTGGAAAGGAGTAATGGTGCCAGCGCTAACATTCGCAAATGCCATTATATGCTTAAAATCGGATATATTGGCGGGTTTGGAAGTTAACCAAAGATCAGTAGGCCGGTTGGCTTTGGGAGCACACGGTAATACGACAAATGAGGCAGTGCATGGAGACATGGGTTGGGCCTCTTTTGAAGTCAGAGAAGCACAAAGCAAAATTAGTTTTGAAGAAAGGCTCAGGAACATGGATGAAAATAAATGGGCGGCTAAAGTGCACAAGTATCTCTGCATGAAAAGCGTGGACACAGAATGGAGGAAGAGGTCAAGGAAGTTGGCAACCAAGTACAGGATAATCGAAACTGTAAATAGACAACCAGGGGTCATCAGAAAGAAAGTGAGAGAAATAGAGACCGTGAATTGGATGCAAAGAATGGAAACGAAAGGACAATGGAGATTTACAAGAATGAGAAGAAAGAAATTAGAAGGGAAAATCTGTACGATAACACAAAGGGCAGTGCCTTGCTATTTGAGGCTCGAGCCGGTTGCCTAAGGAGGAAAACATATCGGAACAAATATTCGGAATTAGATGAGACATGTGTATGCTGCAGTAAAGATCCAGAGACCACTCAGCACATCCTAATGGAATGCGACGGGATCCACCCAGCGAGAACCGTAGGTAACGTGCAACTCCCAGAAGCGCTTGGGTTTAAAGTGGAAGGAAACATAAACAGATCAGCCGTAGAGATCAGCAAGAGACGATTAGAGTACTGGTGGAAAAAAAGTAGGGAAAAGATGGATGCGACCTGATCTCTTAAAATCATAGGCAGCGGTACAAGGTAAATTTTTGAAAAAGAAAAATAATGATAGGTATACAAAAATGCAAGATAAAGAACATGTATAGTATACCTGATTAAATCAAGCAGGCTAGGTGACTATTTGTCGCCGCCCCGTTTCAAAGGGGATGCCAATAAATCATCATCATCATCATCATCATCATCATATTTCACTTTTCTTGAATAAACCACGGTTGAGAGTCAGCGCAAAAATCCTGTTGTTTGCTTATGCTGTCTGCGTCCCTGGCACTGTTTTATAATTATGTTACCACCTAAATTCGTCCAGCTGTCCCTAGTTTTGCAATTCGAATTATATTCACATCGTTTCAGGACAAAGTTAGGACTTTATAGTAAAGCGTTCCTAATTGATATAATAATAATGTGATACTTTTGTTTGAGATTTGCATATTTGTGCCTTTCTGTGCAACAGGAAACGGACGCCACGCCTTCATTTTCTGTTCGATTCTGTTCGTATTGAGCAGATTCAAGAACCGGCTACGGTGAATATAGCTAAAGCATGAGAGTGGTGCACTCACAAACGAGGTGAGGTGTTTCACGCGAAAACGGCTCGGCTAGCATAGTTTGAAAATCTCCCAAACTGCTGTCTTCCTGAAAAAGTTGTCGCAGTTTCACCTGAAAGGCGAAGCATCAATTGCGATCAAATTTGTAGAGAGCTATACGGAGTAATGATAGTAGCTTTATCAGGTGTATAACCTTGGACATGCAGCAGCACCGGCAACGCGCAGAACTGTTGTCGACGCCGTCGGCGTTTTTCCCGCGTTCGCACAAAATGCGTACGGCGTTGGTGACAGTTGTCGGAGCCTCTGATATAAATAGGCACTTGATGCCGCAGCTAAACGTCGCCTCCCTTCCCTCCCCCTCCCCCCCCTCCCCGCCACGGCCTTTTGCGCGTCGGAAGAAGGCGCGTTTGTTCTACATATATGGTGATTGTAAAGGAGGAAAGAGACGCCTACTTCTGCAGCCCTTAAGGGAGCACGGCGCAGAACGCGCGTTTTTTCTTCGCCGTGCGTTCACTCAACGTGAAAGCGTGCGTCCCTCGCGCCCTTTCACTCGCACATACAGCGTTCGGCGCGCGGCGACGATTTCATCTCCACTGACGTCATACGGAACCTCACGGCGACGGCATAAATCCGCTTTGGAGTGTGCATATAATTGCTATCGCAATAAAACTCTGGTGTCATTCTTGACGTATTCAGAACTCAGTGTTCCGTGACCGGGTAAAGAACAGTTTTTTTCGAGGCATGCAGCAAAGGCAGAAAGCACCTGTATATACCCGCATTGGCTATAACATTCATTAGTACACTTTTCGGACATGGCACGTTGAACAGCTGTGTTTTTCTTTTGAATCTGAAGACTGTTTTGAGCACGCTCCTAGCTCAGGTGTTGTATGTCCAAAGTGACATTATCAAAGCACCAACGCAAGTAGGCGTACTTCATAATTGTGTTTCATGCATGTGCAGGATGCTATATTTTACTTACGTGGTATGCTATGGGTTCACCATCCTTAGTTGTGTGAATTAGAAACTCTTCCGAGAACACAGAGGTTTTTCGCAAGTTGAGCGTCATACCATCATTTATCTTCAAAACTTTTATGCCATCGTCAGATCGGCTTTCCATCATTCTTGGATAAACAATTGTAGTGGCTGAAAGAAAATTTTCTCCGCTGCACGTCACCAGTGAAAGTACTTATTCGCTGTAAAATCACTGTGCATGAAAAATGCATTCTAATGAACAGGCCATAAAGAAATCCGTACTCAAACATTCCTACCACAAACACGTAATCTACAAGCAAATACCACGTACTGTGATCCATACGTGCTACAACCCAAGTAACACAGAACGTTTGTAAACGTTGCCTGATTGCAACAAATGTCAGGCAACGTTAAACAGCCAACCTCAACGTTGAATGTACGTTGCCAGCTGTACGTTCAAGTGATGTCACAAATACATGTCACAGCGACATCCCGACACCCACGTTATGTCAACGTTGCATGTAAACATCAATTTAACGTGTAAATGCTATCAATGTAGCAACGTTACAAAACGGCACGTTACCAGAACGTTGCCGGATGTCACCAATATTGACATTAATGTGATGCCAGGCTGCTGTAGCATTTCGCATGTGTACGTTCATGCAATAATAGGAGATTTTCATTTTCAACTGAACAGTCATCTTTATCATACAGTGAGGTATGGAGCTGTATAGTGATTATGCAGTAAATAATATTTTCTAAGGAACACCATGTTAAATTATGTTTATTGTGCTTCTCCACAGATAAGAACTGCTGCAAATTATATTAATTAAATGGCAGAAACATTCACATGACAAAAATACTAATTGTTGCAACGGTTTACCTATAGTAGACAAAGTTACCCATAAAAGTATTCCCTTCTTCCGCACCAAATGCACAAGACCTTGCGACTACTTGCACGCCACATGCCCCTAAAAGTGGAAACATTAAGCAGTCGCCATCATGAATAGGCGCAAGCCCTATGATACCAGCTGCATAAAAATAACAAACACATCCATAATGGACAGTGGATACACACAGATCATATCTACTTGTCTATATGAAAAACAGCGTATTTTTTTCAGTTCGCGTATGACTTACATCATAGAAACAGCACTAGAGCAAATGACTATAAGCCACCAATACGGCTGCAAACACATCGTACACCACCGCACATTTCTGCCCTACACCACATAGGACACAAGCAAGCTGCAGAGACATGTTTTTTAGGAAGAATCTTGGCGAGCCGCCCGATAAACACAGAAGGCACGGACGACAGGAGTGCAACCCGCTCACATTCAACACACCGACACGAAAGGAACTGCGGAAGATACGGGTGTAACCTGCGCCACACGAGCTATCAACCTTCGTGGATTTGATCCTTTCCGACTAAAACAATCACAACGCGCACGGAAACATCGCACACTGCACATGTGTACCTCCGATATCGTGTCAACAATTCCTGAGGCTACAATTCATGTTGACGACATGAGAAAGTTATTTAAAACGAAGTGATGGCGTAGGAAAAGTAGGAAGCATCGCGAAACATCATGGATTGGCTTCGAGACAGCTTCGAGACAGCCAAAACCGTTCAAATCACGCCACAGCGACGGCTAGTTAACGATAACGTTAGCTGATCTCGAAGGTCATGCTTTTGATGGATACAGACGGCGGAAGCAACTCAAAGGTGAAAATACGTGATAGAATCTTTTTCTGCGCTTAACAATAGCGTAAAATATAGATTGTTCTTTGGTTATTTTGTCTCGCAACATCTATACGTAGTTGGATGCAACCGGGCACAAAATTTTTGCGTGTGAGTGTACCAGTTAATATTTTTGGCATCACAGAGGCCACAGCAGTCTCACAAGTATGCAGGCAGCGCTGTTGTTTTTACTCCGTGTTCTTTAATGGCGGTCGTATGTGCGGGGTAGGCGATGCGTTTACTTGAACGTGTGTTTTTGTGTTTGCTGTAATGAAGTCGGTCGCAGTTAGTGTGCACAGAAGTACCTGAACATACCTTGTGTCATGCTGCAAACTCGCCGTATGCGTGGCGCGCCAGGCGAATGTGGACCAACGATTTTATGCCGTGGAGTGCTGCCCCTCTTTTCTTGTTGTGGAAAGTTTGGTGGACGTCGCAAAGAAATAATGAGTGTTAGCGCGTCTCAGCTCGTCCACTACGCAGCGGAATGTATGCGTGGAGTAACGTCGTCGACGCAGCACCGGCAACTTGGAGAGCTCTTTGCGAACGGGTCGTACCATACAAAAGGTAAGTAATCGTGCTGGCTAACTACACGTGGATTGTGCAAGCTTCTCGTGTGTGCATAGCGTGCGCGAACGTAGGAAATAGAAGTCCCGCGACAACAGTGAAACCTGTGCTTATGCTTGCTGAACGCTGGTTGTCAGCACTCAGTTACGGAAGTTTATTGCTTCGATGCTAAATTGAAAATCTTGAGAAGCGCGTTCTTCTGACGAGAAATTTAACGTTCGCAAATAATCGTGCTCATCATGTGCGCGCTGTGCGTGATCTCCCGCTTTTCTGCTGAAGTTGCATAATAACAAGTCATTTGCCTCTTCACCGATTTTTATTGCAATGATGTTTCCTCGCCTATAAATGTTTCGACGTTGTAAATATTCTCTGCTTACGAAGTTTTCGGTTTATGACAGTTTTAGAGAAAAAAATGTAATCAAAAACACACCTTGCTACTAGTAAAACTTACTTTTGAAGACAAGATGTTTTGACATACTTCATACGTAACTGATCATGACAGGTGAAAGTTGCTTAAACTGAGTAATGAAAAACATGAATTGTTTTGTAAACAAACATTTCTTTGCTATGTGCTGCTGCTGCATGTCAATAATTTTACTGTGATGTAAGTGTCCCCATTATCAAGACATTCATCAGTGACTTCTACTTTGTGCTCTGTTGCCACCCTGCACTAATGCAAACATTGTTTTCGTGACTATTTTTATGTACTCCATGCATGTTTAGACGATTTGACAGCCTTATAAAGCTATGTGCCACTGCTATTTGTTAACACAGAACTTATTTTATAGTGGCGAGGCTGTGACCCACAATAGTGCCCACATAACGAAGGATCCACCAGACCCCTGGGCTATGCCTGCCGTAGCGCAACCTGTAATCTGGATGGTCGGGTCAGGTATGTATGTAGTGTATGTGTTCGAAAAAGTAGCATCTCGGTATCATTCGTGTCTAAGTTAATCGACGTTACTCAACACAGCTTACTAAATAGGTCCAATATTTATGCAACTTGCTCTTTATTTGTGTTCATAGCTGTTATGCACACCTTATCGTGTTCTAGAGAAAACTAGACCTAACATGTCCTCATGTTATGTATTTTTTCTTGCATCAATCGCGTGGCTGCAAGTTACATTTTAATTTTGCTTAGTACACACTCTATTTATCACTTTTTATTTTGGTTTTCTTCTTTGAAACTGTTTCCTATGCTGTAGGTTTTATTTCCGAATTTTTTGTGTTTATGCTACACTTTTGTGCAGCTTCTGCGCATGTAAGAATTCAAAGTGTAGTGGGCCAAATATGTCATAGGTGTAGGCAGACAGTGTGCTTACCATTGTTTAACATTCATATTCACAATTATTCCTGTCTTGTTCTCAGAATAACTGCCTCTGGCAGATACACATTTGATGAGCATAAACTTCTTGAAATGATACATGAAGGCCAGTATTCACTGTGCTGCAGTTACTACAGTTCTGAAGTGTTTTTAGTAAGCTTGCTTTTTTCTCTCCCATGTTATATTCTTGGCAAGCTATCCCCATTCATGCAAGTAGGCATTTAGCAGTTGCGAGTCTGTGTCCAGTTACATTTTTTTCACTTTAAGTGAATACATAGAACACATATTAAACTGGTAAGTAGTTAATTGTATTGAGTTTTAAAAAATAAGAGTCAAGTTAAGGCAACGTAAAACAGCTTCACACCAAGGGAAGCAGTAGAGCTGTTTTTTGAATTTCTTGTTTTTCAAACCTTAGTACCGCTGCTCGCATGAAGGGACACTGTAGAGGCTGAATTCACCAAAGTACGTGCTTATGCATTCGAATAGGTGTGTTTTGTTCCATAGCAGTATGTTGTTTCTTGTTTGGACATTTCTGTATACCTATACAGAAGTTCACGAGCTCATGACTGCCGATTAGAAGACACGCGGACAACAAAGCAACAGGGACGGAAATCGCCCTAAACAAGGGCATAGCAAAGAATCTAAATTTTTAGATATACTAGTTCACCACTTCATGGTCAAAAGATTTGTTGGGCGCTACCATGATAGCTCGCTTTCAAAAAATGCGTTTGATAGAAGCATAAGGCAAAATCGGCTTATGTGTCACAAAATTGTCAGCTTCTGTGGACGCCTAGAGTGACTCGAAAATCGCACAGCGCTAAAAATTTTGCTTCAAGAACTACAAATTAACAATGTGGTCTCGGCCCTGCAGTCGACTAAGACTGAAATGGACAAGCTTGACACGTTGATGCGGAAAAGCGTCATGATCCAAGATAACCAAGCCCGCGAATACACGCAGAATTGCCGCGCGACTGGCCGCTCGAGGCTCTTTGCGTGTATTCGCAAGCTTCTTTCACGCTCGGAAAAACACTTTTATATAAAACGTATTTAGCAACAGAAAGCTGTATCAAGAGTTTTTCATGTTTCTCTACAATTGTCTCATTGACACTTTGATAATTAGGACAGTACTTCTCGAGTTAGATAATTAATTACAATTGCCTAATTAGATCTCATTAACGAAAAAATTATTGGTGGCTACTGCACTGTATTGGAAACAATACGCACTAGGTTTGCTTCGCGTAACGCCGTTCCTCTTTTTTTAAATCCTGCTGCGTGATACCTTGGACACCGTGTATAAGTTAACAAACCTTGTACTAGGCACGCACAATGTGATCCCACTCCACAAACGCGAGTACCCGCTTTCACACCGGCGTGATAAAGAGCGCAAACAGAGGGCAGCGAATTCTTCTGATGCCTCTCGCTTCAACGCGTCTCCGAAACTAAAGATCACGCGACCTCTCTCATTAGGAGCGTAGGGAGAACGTGGACTTGCAGCCTCCGGCCATGTCGGCTTTTACAAGCTTTCCACCCGCCAGAGATTACTTCCAAGAATAAGGTGCAGACCGGGTGTGTGTCAGCCGGGTTGACAGCCATGCTGGCATGGCAGCCGACGACATGGGCCCTCACCCGCCACCCTTAGCGCGCACATGATCATGTTACCACACTCTAAACCCCTTCTTCCCTCATGTTTCTGCGCGCTTTATTATGTGATAACGAATACTTGGTGCGCATTAAGCTACCATACAGGATATGGCGGGCAGGGAGAGACAGAATTTATCGCTCTTGAAGTTTATATGGAACACCACGGCAGGGGTGGACGAAGAAGACGACGCTCGAGCCATGGTCCCGCTCGCATCGGCTCTCGTATTCCGCCAATTTTTCTAGTGTTTTTCACCGAGTGCTCACGAACTGTTGTTCGCTTCGGATCCCTGAAGACATCAGGATTTTATCGATACCATATTTGACCACAGTGAGTGATTATCCGCTATTTATGGACATTTTCTTCTCCTGAGGGGCGGTGCTCTCGCTAACCCTAGCGGGCGGCTCGGGAGACCGTGCTTACGCTCGGCTTACTTTTGCCTGCGGCCGACCCTTTGGAGGCCCGGAACGCTTAATTTCTTACTCAAGATGCCCTATTACGTGGATGGGGAGGATATCTCCCCGGAAGAGGTTACCCAAGATCAAGGTTGGCGGTCCGCGGGGGTTAGAAGAGTTGGCGCCAAAACGCGCACGGCTGACTCTAATGCGCCATCGCCGCAGCCGGGAGCGCGCCGTGGCAAATCGGGTGGTGCTGCACTTAAATCCAAGGTGTTACGAGCGGGAAGGATGCCCTCACTTCCTCGAAATGATATCAAGATTTTGAATAGGCCGCGAGGTGGCCTGGATATCTCCAAGATTGGCGCGGTTACGGCATCTGACGCAATACTCGCCGCCGCTGGCATCAGCCAGGAAGATCTATGCCAAGATACTCTATGCCCCAATCTACTGCAAAATATTATGGTTGCCAGTACTCCCAAGCGTGAGAATGCGAACCGCTACGTCCGAATGAGGCAGATACTCATCTCAGGCAAGGTACATGAGCTCAGTGCCCACGAGACAACTCCGCACTCCACGTGCAAGGGGGTGATCCGCAACATCCCCCTTCAAGATGGCCCTGACGTCATCGATGCCAAGATTGTCAACACCAATAATCCACTCGCCTTTGCAGCCAAGAGAATAGCCCAAACCGGCACGGTCATCGTAGCGTTCGATGGACATCATGTACCGAACTTTGTCAGGTATGGACCGTTGCTCATGCAGTGCTCGCTCTACCGCAAGCAAATCGACGTGTGCCATACGTGCGGCCGCTTCGGTCATCGCGCCGACGTGTGTCCCACGCCCGGTGACGCGATTTGCCGTGGCTGTGGTGCCCCTAGCCCCGATGAGCAGCATCAGTGCACCCCTCAGTGTAAACTCTGTGGTGGCCAACATCTCACGGCTAGTAAGGAATGTGCTCAAAGGTTCAAGATCCCATACATCGTGCGTCGTCGTCGCAGTTAGCGCGCTAAGATGGCCGGTGCCGACACCGCGGACGAGTTCCAGGCTTCGTCCACCCTGGGTGCTCAGCGTAGAGGACGCTCTCGTTCCAGGAGCCGCTCGAGAGGCCGTTCCGGATCTAGGGGCCGCTCCACCTCCAGGGGACGTTCCGGCTCCAGCTCCAGGTGCAGAGGACGCGCCTGTTCCCGGGGACGCTCCGGTTCTCGGCCTCGCTCCAGCTCCAAGCCGGGGCACGACGCGTCGGGGCGGATCAGGTCCCGGTCCCGCACGCCCACCTCCCTTAGAAGCAAGAAGCCGACGCTCTCCTGGGCCGACATGGCCCGAGGGGGACGTGAAGCCCCCAGAGGCGACGACCTGCGTCGCGATTCGCACCACGCGAACGAGCTCGAGAAGTTGCGCCGAGATAACGAGCAGTTGAGGAAAGAAAACGCGGGGGTTAAGCAAGAAATGAGCAGGCTAGCTGCGTAGATGGCGGAGATTAGGAAGCTCGCGCTTTCACCCTCCACGGTGCAACCCGCCTCCGTCCCTGTCCCAGTCGCCATGGATATGGCATCCCTGTCCCGGTCGCCATGGATATGGATAAGGCATCCCACGGGTCTAGCGCGCCCAAGCGTCGAGTGGTTGAGAACATACAGGAAGATGAAACTATAAAATTAATCTCGGAACTCAATAATGCCGTCGCCAGCATGCAGGCTAGCTTAGAAAAGGTCCAGGCAGCTATAGCGCACCCCAAAATGGGATTAGGTGCACTCAGTGAGCGCATCAGCAAATTGGAAGATGTCGATGCCAGGCCGGCTCCTTCGCAAGTTGCAGTACAACGCAATGTTCTAGCACCACCAACGGAAGGCGCGATTCTGAGGGCAGCGTTATCCGCTCAACCCTCCCCTCAGCCTAGACATGGATAGTCCGGACGAGAACTTTAGCATCTGGAAATGGAACTGCGGAGGGTTTCCCAACAAGAAGCCACTTCTGCAGCAATATTTACGAACCCTCGCAAGTAAACCCAAAATCATCGCTATTCAGGAAGTTGTACCTAGTACCCACATAAAACTCGCGGGTTATCTGGTATTATCATCACATTCATGAGGTAGGGGAGTTGTTACCCTCGTCAACAAAAGGTACAATTGCCGCTCGCGCGACCTCGGCACAGTTAGTGATGGCATCGAGTATGTCATGACCGAAATCATCATGGACCCACCCAGGAGGGGCCTCAGAAGAAACAGCCTCTTTATCCTTAACGTATACTGCAGTCCCAGCTACCGCGAGCGAGAGCGGAGTTTCTCCTCAAGAGGGCCGTCAGCCTGGCCGGTGGGCACCCCCTTGTCGTAGTCGTGGATATCAACGCCCCACACAGGGTGTGGGGGTACACCTATGACACGCCCAAGGGACGCGACCTGTGGCAGACTGCGATGGAAGCGGACTTGACACTCATCACCGATAAGGATTTCCCCACAAGGAGAGGCAACTCCACATGCCGGGACACTACCCCAGACCTCTCTTTTGTCAAGAACGTCGGGGAAGTGAAGTGGGTAAGCACGGCTCTAGACCTCGGGAGTGACCACTACGTCATCGAGGTCTCCTTCACGGTTGCCCGCTGTAGGACGCGGAAATTCAAGATGATCGACTGGGACGTTTTCCGCAAGATCAGAGCGGAGCGTGCACCGACGGCCGTGACAGATTTAGAAAGTTGGTGCAAAGGGATCAGGGGTGATACCGCAGCGGCGACCAAGGAGGTCGTCACTGACCTCGACATTGACAAGATGGATAACAGGTTGGCCCACCTGCTGGAAGCCAAGCAAGCCCTCCTTACGAGATGGAAGGGACAGAAGCATAACAGGAGGCTCCGCAAGAAGGTTTCCGAGGTCAACAGAGAGATCGAAGAGCACTGCAAGAACCTGTGTAAACAACAATAGAAGGAGCTCTGCGAATCCGTCGAGGGCCAGCTCAGATCCGGCAAGAGCTGGGGTCTGCTCAAACACCTCGATGAGGGCAGCACCAGGTCGATCCAGAGACGTCCCCTTGCGCAAGCCATCCAACTCGTTTCAGACTCTACCCCGGACGAGTTGATTGTCGACAAGCTCATAAAGAAGTATCTACCAGTCGCTGATAGCTCTGCCCCTACCCAGTTCCCAGACTACACGGGGTGTGATGTGCCGGAGTTGGACCAGGATTTCACTGCGGTTGAGATCCGACAGGTCCTCTTCTCCCTGAACAGCAAATCCGCCCCTGTCCCAGATGGCGTCACTAATAAGATGCTGAAGAATCTCGATGATGAGTCGATCGACTTCCTCACCGAAAGGATTAATGAAGTCTGGCGCAGTGGACATGTCCCCACACAGTGGAAGACGGCTTGCACGGTCATCATCGCCAAACCCGGTAAAGCACCAGGAATCGACAATCTGAGACCAATTTCCTTGACGTCCTGTGTACGTAAAGTCGCAGAGCACGCCCTGCTCAGCCGGCTCACGGTGCACCTCGAGACTAATGACATATACACCCACAATATGATTGGTTTCAGAGCCGGCCTCTCGACACAGGACGCCACGAAGCTGATAAAGCATCAGATCATCGACCGGAGCACGAGAGATACCAGAGCAATCCTTGGAATAGACCTGGAGAAGGCTTTCGACAATATCTCACACGAATTCATTCGCCAGACTATTACCGGCCTCAGGCTTGGAAAAAGGGTCTACGATTTCGTCCGATCATTCCTTAGCCAGAGAGCTGCCAAGCTCAAGATCGAAGGATACCTCTCGCAAGAAATCACCCTCGGTTCACGCGGCACGCCTCAGGGCTCAGTCATCTCGCCAAAATTATTCAACATCGCAATGATCGGGCTTTCCAAGGAGCTCGCCAAGATTCAAGGAATCAACCATACCATCTACGCAGATGACATCACCATCTGGTGCGCTGGCGGGAGTGACGGCCAAGTTGAGGACGCCATGCAGAGCGCCATCGATGCGACCGAGCGCTTCCTACACCCCACTGGGCTCAGATGTTCTCCATCCAAGTCTGAGCTACTTCTCTACAAGAAAAGACCCAGAGGTGGTGGCCATCGTGATTGGAAACCGGCGTCCAAATGCGAAATACGGCTTTTCACATGGTGACGGGTCCCCGGTGCCCAGAGTGGACTCGCTCCGAATATTGGGGATGTATATCGAGTCTAACGGTGCCAATGGTGCCGCACTCAGAAGGATCATCGCCAAAACGGAGAGTACTCTCGGCCTCATCCGGAGGATCGCCAACAGGCACCGGGGAATCAAGGAGGACAATTCATCCGCATTATCCATGCTTTTGTGCTCTGCGACCTTTCATACTCGGCAGCCATGCATGATTGGCATGTTGCAGAGAGGAACAAGTTAAATTCCCTCATCAGAAAGGTCTTCAAGCTTGCCCTCGGCTTACCTGTGTGCACTCACACCGAATACCTGTTAAAGCTCGGAGTGCACAACACGCTCGAAGAAATAATAGAGGCGCAAGAGCGTTCACAGCTGCTCAGGCTATCCGGCACCCCAGCGGGCCGCAAGATACTCGATGAGATGGACCTCTACCCTGTCGACCACTGCCCCGACGCCGTGCGGATTCTCAGCGACATCAGATCTCAACAACACATCGCGCCCATTCCCCGCAATATGCACCCCGCACACAACGTCGGCAGACGTCGGGCCAGGGGTAGAGCTCCACCCGAACATCTCCATAACAACCACATTGAGGCAAGCTTCGTAGATGCCACGGCATATGATCAACAGGAGGCGTTCGCCGTCTCCATCGTCGACTCTAATTCCATAATCACTTGCTGCGCTACAGTACGCACTTCGAAGCCATTAGTAGCCGAACAGGTTGCAATCGCGCTGGCTGTGCTCGATGGTCGCAGAGAGGTAATATATAGCGATTCTAAGGCGGCCATTAAGGCCTACCAAACCGGGATGGTCTCCCCTCAGGCCCTTCGCATTCTCCAAAGCTTAAAAAGTATCTCTCCACATTCTCTCATTTGGTTTCCCGCTCACTTGGGGTCGACTGAGGGCTCTCCCTCTAACCCTAACGAGAGCGCACACGAGGCCGCGCGAAGACTTACTGACCGCGCCGCCTCCGCAGTCCCCCTACCCCGCGGGGAACCATTGATGACGTATAATGAGATCACCAAGCATTATTATCTGTCAAGACGGGTATTCCCCCTCCTGCACCCTGCCTTATGCAGGGCGCGGGTGGTGACCCTTCGACTTTTACAAGCTCGTGCGTATCCTAACCTTGCGGTTCTTCACGCTATATACCCTGAAAGGTATCCCAGTGCGGACTGCGCTGCCTGTGGACTAACGGCAACATTTAACCATGTGTTGTGGGAGTGTGAAGCCATCGGCTCCGCCTTCAGCGAGGATAGGTGGGCTGCGCTTTTGGGCAGCCCCGAACTCAACGACCAAACCCTGGCCGTCCAGAGTGCCCGCGATCGGACGTCAAGCTCGGCTTGCCGGTACCTACGTGGGACTAGCCGGGTGGCGCGGGGTGTCCCCTGCGTCTTCTCTCGACCTCACTTAAGTTATTTCACTCACTCACTCACTCACTCACTCACCCCACGGCAACGACTACGGCAAAAATTCACCTGTAGCTTGGTTCCATATAATAAAAAAGCCGGCCGATCCCACGCCCTGTGGGAATCAAGGAAGGAAGGAAGCAAGAGAAAAGCAGAAGGCAGGGAGGTTAACCAGGATAACGTCCTGTTGGCTACCCTACACCGGGGGAATGAGAAAAAGGAACACAAAGATGACAGGGAGAGAGGGGAGGGAAGGAAAGACGGGAAATGAGTGGGAATCAAAGTTATGCGAAGCAGTGTGCGGGAGCCTACCAAGTTACCGAAACGACCAGGACAGCACCAAGACGTAGGTGGCTGTTTAATGACCTACATGACACGCATGTCATGACATTCATGTCATGAGTTCCTCAGGAGCCACTTTAGCTAGCCCTAAGAGACCTTAAGGCGAAAGCCTTAGTCATTAGACATCAACCTTTAGCTTTCCGTCACTTAGTACCCATGTTCGAACCTATTTCAGCGGTTTTTGAGTGTTATTGTTTTCTCGCTGAGTCATTGCATTTTTTGCTGAGCCATGCTCAAGACTATCTCTTCCACCATCATCCTTTAGTGTTTCTTGCACTTAGTACCCACGTCAAAAACCATTTCAGTGGGTTCTTGGGGTTAAAGTTTTCTCGCTGAGTCATTGTCATTCTTGGTGAGTCATGCTCATGACGGTGATTTCTACCACCATCATTTAGTGTTTCCTTCACTTGGTACCCATGTCTGAACCCATTTCGGTGGTTCTTTAGGGTAATAATTTTCTGCTGAGTCATGCTCATGATTATGACTTCTGCTATCATCCTTTAGTGTTTTCTCCACGTCAGAACCATTTTCAGTGGTTTTTTAATCTTTTCTCTCTGAGTCATTATCATTTTTGCTGAGTCATACTCATCACTAGAGCTTCTACCACCATCCTTTAGGGTTTTCTTCACTCACGTTCGGACCCACTGCAGTAGTTTTTGAGTGTTCATTGTTTTGCTGAGTCATTGTCATTTTTGCTGAATCGTACTCATGACTATGACATCTACCATTATGCTTTAGTGTTTCCTTCCCTTAGAACCCACGTCCGAACCCCTTTCATTGGTTTTTGAGTGTTAATGTTTTTTGTTGTGTCATTGTCATTTTAGGCGGCTGTTTCATGATCTACATGACACGCATGTCATGACATTCATGTCATGACCTACCATTTATGTTCGTTATACACTTTTGTCATACTATGTCAATTTTCGTACCTACCAAGTTAACGAAACGGCTATGAGAGCACCAAGATGTAGGTAGCCGTTTCATGACGTACATAACACACATGTAATGATATTCATGTCATGACCTATCATTTATGTTCCTAATACACTCTTGTCATACTATGCCAATTTTGGTAAATACCAAGTTACTGAAACGACCATGAGAGCACTAAGACGTAGGCGGCTAGATAGATGGACACTGTCAAAGTGGCAAATGTTCGCCAATAAATGCTTCGCATTTAAAAATTCATTTGCATGTGGACGGCTCCCACCACGACGTAGAAGGCGTAGACAAGCTAAATGCGACGTACTTCAATGCACTGTGGCGGCACAGACAACCAACAAAGCAGCTCAGAACATCTCGAATCGTCGAACCAACCGCTTTCATGCATTCACATTGAGCCCCCAGAATCAAAGTGACGCAAATTAGCGAAAAACACATAGGTGCTGTCTCGGAGACCATTATTCGGCGCTGCGAGGTACAGCAGTCCCCCCCCCCCCCTACTATAGCTGATGTGAGGCATCATTTAAACTCGCAAAACGCGCAGCTGCGAACGCTATTTCGTTGTGCTCTCCACTGTGGCGAGTGCCAACACCAAAACTGGTCTAACACCATGGTTGAACGAAATGTAAAGGCAGGTTTTAAAAACCGTGTGTGATCGGACAGCGAAGGATTTATGCAATAGCTCACAATTCATCAAGCTTAATAGCTTTGTAGGCTATGAAGCCTAGAGACCTTCAACACCGAAATCATAATTGAAACCTGCCATTCCAGCGAGATTTGGTGATCCAAGAAAAAAAAACGTTAATTGGGAATATTAAATGTAAAATGTTGCTCAGTCATGCGTATTGACCAAAAGCAAGGATGGCTGCTGGTAACTATATATTTTCACAATTTCAATGAAAGTACTAAGTACTACAAAATGCGAAAAAAACCCGGCAACATCAAATAATTTTATTTGCATTGACTATTCTCCATCTACACTTAACAAATGTGAACTTCTCTACGAAAGCGCATGGACTGACAATCTCCAAGAAAAAGAAGTGCCTTTTATACAGGACAGCCTCTATGTAGACAAGGACGTATTTATTTTGCGAGCAGTCATGAAACAAGCGCGTATGTACGTACGTGTCATCGGCCGTCACCATGCAGAAATGCAAGTATAAGGCCGCAAGAACTTACAAAATCGTCTGTTTCGATTTGTCAATACTTGCGAGACTATTCTCAATCAAATGAATTATCTACAAATCCTGGTATGTGAACATTATTCTCACATTACAGTTATCACCAAAACTTGTTTAGTAATATTAACGGTTGCGCCATTTTTCCTCCCTTTTGCAATACCATCTTCATGAAATGTTTTCTCGTTGAGGAGGTGCGGTGGTCCTTGTTAAAGAGGTAATAATAATAAGGAGGAAATAATGGTATAATAAGGTATTCCTTAAGCGCTATACATTTACCTCATTCACACCCGCGGTGGTGGCTCAGTCAGCTAAGGCTTTGCACTGCTGAGCACGAGATCGCGGGATCGAATCCTGGCTGCGGCGGTCGCACTTCGATGAAGGTTAAATGCAAAAACGCCCGTGTGCTTGCGTTGTAGTGCCCGTTAAAGAACCCCAGGTGGTCAAAATTAATCCGGAGGCCTCTACTACGGCGTGCCGCATTTTTAGCTGACAAACACAACCTTTGTATGATGTAGCCTGCTACTGTTGCCACAGTTGTATTAACCCCCATTTGTT
The DNA here is from genome assembly GCF_013339745.2 of Dermacentor silvarum. NCBI lineage: Eukaryota > Metazoa > Arthropoda > Arachnida > Ixodida > Ixodidae > Dermacentor > Dermacentor silvarum. The sequence continues at coordinate 167,046,832 of NC_051157.2, forward strand.
TCCTGTTTAGGACGTCCCCCCGACCGTTTTTACTTCGGGACCTCCGATTGTGCAATTATACTTCACCTATTAATCAGAACCGGTTTTGGCACGTGAAACCCTAGAAAGAAGAAGAACCTTATTCACAAGATACAGGTATTCTGATATCCCACGTGGCTATTTATATAAGTTATTGGATTGCATAGTTAGGCATTCAAAGAGGATTTTAATCTAGCGGCCCAAAGAGTACATCACACTAAATATTTTAACACACTGTTTGACATTGTGCTAGGACATGGCTTCATGCAAACTATTTTTTTATTTCTTCGCTACGCGATTACCCAGGTTGTCAACCAGTCGAGCAAGGAGTGAAGTTAGTCAATTCAAAACATATTGAAGGCTAATAATATCGCGGTGTCGGACCAGGTCACTTTTTGTATGTAGCACGGGACGAGAAATACGTGAGAACATAGCTTCGCAGAAAGTAGCGTGCATAAAACGACTCGATGAGATGCTTTTGAACTGAATAGCAGATTTGTCGTTGGAAGTCACTCCCTTATTCAAAATTATGTAGTTAATCAATCATTATTTTCCTAGTGGCCGAAGAAGGTGGATGACCAAACATCGTAGGTCTTATGACCACATAAACATCAGTTTTACAGTATATGGCTCAGATCTGGGGTTTTTGTGGCGTCTGTTTGCAAAGACTATCATCATCTGTAATTGGTCGACTGTCGACGTCTTCTTTGACAGCTGGCTGGTTGGCGTCCCTCGCCGTAACCACGCGAACGCGCTCGTGCCATTAGTCGCGCGTTTGTCGTCGTCTTCTTCCACACCTGGCTCCATTGCCACTCATCACTCCAGCGTAGAATTTCACTTCTCCTCTGTGGTCGTAATCTCATTTCGTTCCACTGGTTGCCATGGGTAGGCCACGCGTCGTCAGGACTGCCGAAGAGCAGCGCGCGTACGAACAGCGACGCAGGAAGAAGGGACAATTGTGTAATCGTCGACGGCGTGTCGATACGAATGCGTCGTCCGACGAGCGTGCCCGCGAAGACGGCACGTAAGTGACGAGCGAGAACCGACGAGGCATATCGAGAGGCAGAGAATCCCGCAAAGCGCCTTCGGCGTCAAGATGCCAACTTGGAAGAGTTCACGGGCACGTGCGCCAGGTTCTAAAGAGGCTTTCTAAATCGTCATTTCTACTAGAGCTGCAACGTGGGCGGCAGACTGGGGTTCGATAGCGACCTCACCAAGATCGGCGGCGTCAGGGACGACGAGGAGCGGCCACATGCGTGGGGGTGTAAACGTGGTTACTTGCCCGGCGAGCGTGTGTCGGACTTTCGTCTCTGCGGTACGTGCAAAGAAGCTCTGCTAAAGGGTGCGGTTCCGCGTTTCTCTTCGACGAACGGTTGCGTTTACCCGGCTTTGCCTGCGCATCCTAATAGTGTAGCTCTAAATAGAACATAAGGTGACCTTATACAGCTTTGCTGGTCAACCACCTTCACAGAGTGGAATGGCCGGAAAACTCACTTTTTAAAAGCTTGCCAACGTTATTTGCAAAACTTTGTATACATGAAACAATTGTACCGGGTGTTCATTTTTAGGTTCTGCGGAATTTTTAGAAATCGCCTGTGGCAGGTAGCATAATTCTTATCATTCAGAAGAGGCGGACATTAGTAGCACGAGAAATCGAAACACATATTCAACTAATTAAGAAAAATTGACCAATGAACTTCTTCATTAATTACTTTGCGACACGTTGCAATTTACGAATTGTAGCCGGTGAGTTTTGCAAGACTCACCGGCTAGTGACTTGAAATGGCTTGAAGTGACTTGAAATAGTGGCTTTCAGTGACTTGAAATGAATTTCCAGCATGACACCAGTTTTGATATATTATTTCCCAAAGTGTGAGTCGAAATACATGGGCGTTGCAGTTACTTTTGCGCTTCAATGTACAAAACAGTATTTTGGTAAAAAATTAAGTGGAACAACAGTGCATTTTTACGGCGAGTTTGATGGCTCATATCTCCAAAATGGTGTCGTTCTGGAAATTCATTCCAAGTAGATACGCCTGACAAGGTCACAGGCTACAATTCGTAATTTGCAATATGTGTCGTAAAGTAATTAACTAAGAAGTTATTTAGTGAATTTTTGTAATTATTTGAACATGCGTTTCGATTTCTCATTCAACTAATGTCCGCCTAATCGAAAAACCCACCTCAATGATAAGAATTATGCTACCCGACACAGTTGATGTCGAAAAATTCCGAAAAGTTTAAAAATGAACACCCGGTATATTCGTTGAGTGCTGTACGCTCGCTTCCAGGAATGTAGGTGCGTTCCAAACTAACATAGCTGCACAAATTCTAGTAAAGCTAATTGATTCACTCGAATTAATAAAAGTCGAAGTACGAGGTAGAATTCGTGAATGGCCGCATTATAAGGCACCTTACTATTTATCCAACACGTTCAGTAGGCTATATACAGTCTATGCAACTGGCTGTAAATATTTTGATTTTTTCTTAATTAGGTTCTAATTCGCTATTTCCTAATAGGCTTAGCAAATAATAACCATTCATAATAGGTAATGTAATATCTTAGGTAAATATATTTAGAACTTCTTTTAGGAGGTACAAATGTACATGATAGCACCATTTTTTTACCTCGCACGTAATTACGCAGCAATAATAACTCAGAAACACGAAACTGTTAACAGAAAATGTTCCCTCCTGGCGATTACCTTCTTTGGCGTAGGCAAACGTAAATAACAGTACGAAGCAGCAGTAGCTATTGCACTCCATGGTGACTTTAAACATTTACCGATACTACTAGATGAATATTGCTAGCACCTAGTTTTATAGGGAACGACAAATATTTTTTTTCCTCTCGTGCACTTTGCTGCAATAGAGCATATAATTGTCAATCCACGCTTGTTATGTTAACGTCACTGTTCTTTCGGAATTGTCGAGCGAAGAGAAGCGCTAATGCCAGCACCTGCGCGTGTCGATATTTCATACGGAACAAATATTAGTCCAGGAAACCTTAAATTATTTGAACTACTAAACGAGAAACACAATTACCGACTTCTGTAAATCATGGAAATTATAAATATGTAGTAGCCCAAATATTATCATGCAAGCATGGTCACTCCTTTAAACAAACATTAAGAAGGGCATATTCATATTCGTAATGCTTTTCCTTTTTTAAACTTTGAAGCTTGCTTTATGTTCCTATACAATGGTTGATGGCATTGATATTGTTAGTTTTTAAAGAGTGCGGTCAGCACTTTAACGCGTACAAGTTATCGCAGGGAGGCCTCGTGGTGGTGCTACTTCCCAAATACATTATGTGAATTTGACGAAATTCTAAAACATTAGACACATCACTCTTCTATTCTCCGCTAAGCGTGCAATTTGTCAAACATAATGAAGGAAAGGAAATGTCACGATTGACGATGTTATTAACGAAAGTACTTTCAATTTCAGTCGAATATCACAGCTCCCAAATAGTGAGTGCACTTCAATCTGGATTCCAAGCGCCAGAGTGAGTTCCTGGCACTTCGGCTAATCTACCAGGCTAACATCGCAAAAATGCCTGGTTCATCCTGTATTGCGAGTGCGATTGCTTATGGTGAGTGAAAAGTGCGTGCATTTTTTTTAATATCTGCTGAAAGGGGCATTCCATTAGCACACGTTAAGGGATTGGATAATGCGGTGGCAGAGGCCGTAAAGAAGTTACATTCACAACCAAGGATCCTGCGTATGTAAAACATACCAAGCTTGTTCATTGAAGGTTATTGAAGGCATGCGCCTATGAGTCCTATGATGTAGTGACTCGAAACCACTATATCGACTTCTTTGTTAATTGTGTGTGAAAAAGCTAGGCTCTCGTGTTAGCATACTTTGGCCCCGTAGTGGCATAGATCACTGCAACGATCACTGTGTGGTTTAGGTCTCCTTGAATGAAGGTATATACCATGAATGTTTTTTTTTCTCGAAAACAGAGTCGGATAGTATCAGAAATACACATAGGGACTAGTTTTAAAACTGCCTGCTGAATTAGCAAGTGCTGTCACTTATCTAGAGTTGGGTATAATTATGTAAAGAAGCATGTTTCATTCAGACAGATGATGTGAAAGCTCATCTGCAGATATTATATGTTGAAACTTTTTAAAGGACTGGCAATCAGGGCGACTGATGGCCCTCTAGCAACATCCCTGGATTTTCTGTGTGAACATATGCATGGGGACCTTCCGGATAATCTGCAGCAGTAGCAAAAACCACCTATAACAACTGGCAACAGGACTACGAGATCTATTGGTATGCACTTAATAATTATTAAGAAAGGGCAACACTAAATCTACACCCGAGGCGCCAGCTAGTCAAAAGGCTTACAAAATTATTTCATCCTGGCAAACAATGTGGCATAGATAATGATAACAAAATAGCCACTGTCGATTGATTACCTGACATCGTCTGGCGATGTTCTTGGAGATGACCTGCTTTATTTTGCAGTTTTAAATGCGCCATGAGTAGGTATGACAGCCCAATTAGAGCGCCAAACGTAAATTCCATGTTTTTTTTTGTTGAACGTAGTATAGATTTATTTGACGAGGTTTCATAGCCGAATTAGCTCATATGGTTGTGTAGTATGGCAGCCTGACTGTCACCCTGACGTATTGTTACCTGGAATTAAAAGCAATGGTAAAGATTGTCATAAAGAATAAGGAACCTTCAGAGGTGGCCATTTCCATCTGATGGAAAGACTCAGATCGCCCTTCACCTAACATATTACAACGTCGTTCTTATCCCTATGCTCACCATAATCGTATTTATAAACTCATGCTTACGGCAGCATACTTGGCGAATTGTGATGTCGACTACTTGTTTCGCTTATAAAAAAGTTGTCGCAGTTTCACCTGAAAGGCGAAGCATCAATTGCGATAGCAAATTTGTAGAGAGCTATACGGAGCAATTATATTAGCTTTATCAGCTGTATAAACTTGGACATGCAGCAGCACCGGCAACACGCAGAACTATTGTCGACGCCGTCGGCGTTTTGCCCGCGTTCGCTCAAAATGCGTGCGGCGTTGGTGACTGTTGCCGGAGCCTCTGATATAAATAGGCACTTGGTGCCGCAGCTAAACGTCGCCTCCCTTCCCCCCCCCTCCCCCTCTCCCACGGCCTCTCGCGCGTCGAAAGAAGGCGCGTTTGCTCTACATATATGGTGATTGTAAAGGAGGAAAGAGACGCTTACTTCTGCAGCCCTTAAGCGAGCACGGCGCAGAACGCGCGTTTGTTCTCCGCCGTGAGTTCACTCCCCGTGAAAGCGCGCGCCCCTCGTGCCCTTTCTATCGCACATGCAGCGTTCGGCGCGCGGCGACGATTTCATCTCCATTGACGTCATACGGAACCTCACGGCGACGGCGACGGCGACGGCTACGGCGACCGCGACGCCGACGGCAGAAATCTGCTTTTGAGTGTCCATATAATTGCTATCGCAATAAAAATAGCCCCGCAACAAGACTTCTGAGTAGTACACTGTACAAATACAAATGTATCATGCCTCTGCAAGTGTGCTTGTGCAAAGTAAGTGAAGTGTAATTGCAGCATCAGTCTTTCAACCGGAAGAGTGCGGATGTCGGGATGAGGACAAATTTTTTTGCCAGGCAAGTTCAAGCGTGGGGGGCATTCAGAGAGTGATCCTTGCAGTCAACGCACACGAGAGCATCACCAAGAGTATTGTGAGGACTCTCGGCATCCTCTTCTGATGATTTGCTTGTTTTCAACGCTGCTTTTCCTTCCTGTATACCTTCGCATGGGGGTAAGCCTTTATGGCGAAACAATCACTCCCGCTTCAGCGACCTTCTCATCTGAAACTGGTAATCCGCTACATCTTTGTTTTTCCTCGTGGTATATAATAAATGAAGAAATGGAAAGCGACGCAAGAGAAAAAAAAGTCGACCTAGTGAAAACCTGTGCACATGCCGTTAGACGAAACCTCTGTATAAAGGACCCCATAAGTGTAATTGAATAATTAGGATAGACAGTGGCCAATTCCTCTATATCAAAAAATATGGCTACCGCACACAACTAACACTTTAATTATGAACAGGCATGCATGCGGCTGATAAAATTCTGAAGCTGCACATAGAGAAGGAGCTTTTGAAGCTTGCTGAATCTTCCTAAAGGAAAGGTCAATTTTAAGTAAAGGTGATTTGCGAGCCGAGAGCCTTTTGAAGGAACTATATTTCCAAGGAAATGAATTAAGTTTGCTCTGACCATGTAGATCCTTCAGCTAGAGAAATATTGCGCCTCATTTGATTACTGAGGAATCGATTTGTTGGACGTTGTCGCACACCATGTTCATCATTTACAAATTCTGGATTCCGATAAGTGAAACAAAAACGGTATATAATCACACTGGACGAGCATAAATTATCACAGTGTGAGAGCATACAATAAAACCTTTTCCCTTAGTTCGTAAATATCCATTTGAATAAATGGCGTTTCTGCAGATTATTATACAACATTGAAGCGCTTATCGCACACTGCACATAATATATTGCAGAAGAAGCAAGTATTCCTGATGTGTAAGGCCTAGCTTGGACATCACAATATCACTGCGAACCTAGTGAAGGATCAGAGTTACTACTGAGTTGACCGCCATCACTTTTGCCGAAATGCTGTCTACAGTAATATACTTCTCTTGTTCGCTCACTGTTCACGTTCTCTTCATCTTCCAAATACCATTTTATCTTGCAGATGACACTATGCGATTTCAAATATTTTTTTTGTGAAACGACAGAGCACATTTTTGTAGGTGAGTGACATCACGTTCTAATGAAGCATTTATTAGGCATTTCATGCAAAGCGCTGAATATGGTTTTCGTCTGCTGCAGTCGTGGGTCATGAGGGCTCCCAAAGACGCGTACAAATATCACCACTGTCAGAGTCATCATCATCATCATTATTACCATCATCAAAAATTATCACTCTGTGTATGTCCACTGTCGGAAGAAGGCCTCTGTTATTGAGCTACAATTATGCCTGTCTTGCGCCTCCTGACCCCGTCAGATGCCTTCAAATCTTTCAATTTCAACTGACCGCTCGAGGCACTTGCATATTGCCATTTTTGCAGTGGCATTTGCATATTTTAAAATCTTAGTGCATGATAGTTTGAACACCCTGTATATACATATATATGTGTTTACGTCATTTACATCCTACTTAAGCATAAAGAAACACTAAGAGCGTGGCAATAGGAGGGCTCTAACGATGTAAGCACCCTACTTAAACGGTGTAGTATTCCAAAATATTGGCAAAAGGTCGTGAGCATGGGTGTAAAAACAGAGTGCACCCTTTGGGTGTAAAAGATTTCACTATGTGGGGGGCTGACCACGTCTCCGAGAAACTTCAGTTCCTGAAAACCGAAGTGATATTTTTCAGGCGTCATGGTGAGATTTGTCTTGGGGACAGCATTAAGAACGCTCTTCAGCCGTGCCATATGTTCCTCAAATATGCTTGAAAACACAACGACGTCGTACAGGTAGACCAGGCACGTCTGCCACTTCAGTACAACGAAGTACAGTGTCCATAATTCGCTGAAATTTGGTGGGAGAGAAAAACATTCCGAATGGCATGCATTTGAATTTCTATAGCCCACGAGGAGTCCCAAATGCAATCTTCTGGCAGTAGCGTTCTTCGACTTGAATCTGCCATTACCCTGACATGAGATCTAGCGTGGTAAGTAATTGGGCAAGGCGTGGACGATCCAAGGCGTCGTGGATCCTAGTCAGGAGGTAAGCATCACGTTTCGTGACTTTGTTAAGCTGTCTGCAGTCGGCATAGCAGTGCAGTGCGTTGGCCTTCGTTTTCAAGCGAAGCTTGTATACGCTAGCCTGCGCCGGCGATGTAACGCGAAAAAAGAACAGCTGCTCAGTGCTGTGCAGCTGGTGGGCACGCACTCGTGCCACTGCTCGCGCGTTCGTCGTCGTCCTCTGCTTCCACAGCTGGCTGCATTGCAGCTAATCATTCTAGCATAGAATTTCACTTCTCTTCTGTCTCCTGAATGGGAAGGCCGAGGCAATGAGTCATTCATTGTCTTAATTAATGGAGAGATTCCATTGTGCAGAAATTTCATAGAAATGCTTTCAGAATGAAAGCGATCGGGAAAGGGCTCGACGGCGAGCCCTTTCTAGCATGAGGGCTTCCGAAGCCCAGGCGAAACGTCTGCGAAGCGCCTCGGACACCGAGTTGAGGGAGTGTGATGTTGAGGCAAAACGTCAGCGAAGAGCCGCCGGCCCTGCGTTGAGGAAGCGCGATGTTGAGGCCAAAGGTCAGCGTCGTCTAGCCCTCCGGGAACCTCACAACGATGGCGCACGCCTCGGCAACGCTAACGCCAACTTCCCAGGTGCGACGGCCACGCTTCAACACCAGTTTCCCAACCGAAACTTCGGATCAAGGTGCAGTGCGTGTTACAGGTTGTGGTTGGATCACAACGTTGGTTCGAGTACAAATACGGTGTTTTGAAACAGAGGTGCGCTGAACTTTCCATGCTGTGGTGAAGGAGCCCGACAGGAGGCCTAATAGTCGCTGCTTTTGCAGTTCCGACAAGCCGGCATTAATGTGAATGTGACTGCTCCTGCTGGTAGCATTTGTCATGTCTGGTGAAGTCACCTCCAATCTGCCGACGTCGGAGAAGTGACTAATTTCGTTGAGAAAGATGAGAGCCGTACCTTGAGGGACGTGCTGAAGCTCGCTGCTGGAGTTCATCAGCAGAAATAGTGAACATTTGCTCTGAGAATCAACCTGGTATCGAGCTATGCAGACATACCGTTCGAGCAGCAGCAGATTATTTCTCGCGGCGAAGCCCTCATAATCGTCGCATGGGTCACAGGTTACAAGGGTTCTTACGCTACTCCTTGGCAGTAACGTGACCTTGCCGTGGGCAGTGCGCTAGGCGTTTTTATGACTGTCGTAATTGCTGCTTGCTACGGTGTGCGCCGTCGAAAACGTTACCGGCGGCTCCAGCAAATTGTGATGGCTCCATTAGCCTGCAAGAAGTTTCTTCCAAGAATCAAGTATATTGGACAGCTCGGCAGGATAATTAAACCTCCGATAATTAAATCCGCGAATATTCACTCGTGCTGCAAACCTGCTCACAGGACTTTAGAGGTGGCCTCCTGTGGAACGGATGTGTGACCCAGACCAAAGTATGCAAACTTTTTTTGGCTTGCAGGTAAGATCCATGGTCATAGCGTAGGTTTCCGCTCCAGTGTCGGTTTAAGCTGTTATTTCTTCGTCGTCTGCAGCTACAGGAATGTAAGACGTTACCACTTATCTTACGGTATACTTGACTGTGTCTGCACCTCGCTTTGCTATCGTCGTTGTCGTAATGGAAGATCTTCAGTACACCTAATGTCAGCGGCCTCACCTCCTGAAGTCGCTAGACTCAAATTTGCATCCACAGGGCTGGCAAGTGGCGCCTAGCAACGCCACAAAAGAAGGCTGTGCTTGGGGACCGGTATCGAGCAGGTGACGAGCAGGTGAACACAAACGAGTTTCATGCCGTCGTCCTTCGAACGCATTAAAACAGTTCACGTGGTATCACTGGAACTCCACAGGTCGCTCACCAGGGCAGGGACGAGGTTCATTTGGAGAAAACACACGAATTACCACTGCGCGGTAAGGACACGTGCTCTGGATTTGTCCGGCTTCATCAAAATGACAACAAAGAGGCCTGCGGTCCGGGGTTGATCGCCTTGATCAGCTCTCGTAATGCGCTGGTGGGGTTACCTATAGTCGGGTACAACTTTAGAAAGCAGCGACATTTTCCTCACAAATGCGGATGCACACGAGCCTCCACCAATGGGCGCGCACTCTAGACTGACGTCACGAGCAGGACGGCCGTTGAGCCCACCGAAAGAGAACATGGCAGCCCGAGCTTCGAACTGGGCCGAGTCATGTCAGCGGGACTATTTCTTTAGCACGGAGGCAATCGACTGCCACATATCGGTCATCGGGGCGGAGCCTATTCTGTCTTTTTAAGTTATACCCGACTATAGAGTGACGGCAGCGAGGTTACGTGGAACCATGAAGTTGCGGTTGTACTGCCTGGCCCGCCTTTGAAGGGCTTTTTCTGTAGTAGTGGCTTCGGTGAGAAAGTCCATAAGTATCGGCGGCGGGTTGCGAATGATGCCGGCAAAGCGTTCTTGCTTGACACCTCGCATTAGGTGACCTACTTTTTCAACTTCAGCCACAGAGGTGTCGCCAGGTTTGAAGAGCCGAGCCATGTCTTCCACATAATCGGTTACTCTATCAATCGGGCTTTGAACCCTTGCCTGGATCGTCGATTCTGCTTTATCCTTTTGGTCCGCACTGGCATAGGCGTTGAGAAACTGCCGAAGAAATTTGTGCCACGATGTCAGCGTCGCCTCGTGGTTATGGAACCACGTCCTCGCGGAATCCTCGAGTGCGAAATGCGCATTGTGTATCTTGCGCTCTTGGGTCCAGTCGTTAAGGTTGGCGACTCGCACGAATTGGTCAAGCCAGTCATCGGCGTCTGCAAAAACGCCGCCATGAAACAAATCTGGCGCCCGGGGTTGATTGACGATGCACTGTGCTGGAGTGGTAAGCCGTTGAAGGTGGTGGATTCATCGTCGTCGCACACTCAGGTAGCAGACCGTGCTGCGGCTGGAGTCCCTGAAGGCGACAGCTGGTACCTACATGCACAGGCATACGCTCGGTCAAACTACTCGTTGGGCTTGTGTCGAGGGTACGTTCCGGGATTGTGTCATCTACGCACCACGCACCTACACCAGAAGAAAATGTATCAAAGTTAAGACGCGAGGCCTTGGAAAAACGGTGTTTTAATAATACTTGACACTCGAGCGCGCGTACTACTGCGCACTTCGTCGTTCTCGTTCAAGTGGCTGGCGGCTGCAGATGCCAGCCTTTCTCGCGTCAATGCGTAAATCGAAGCTCGCACTTTTCTGTTGATATGCGTACATGTGGTTTTATCATAGTTGATATCTATGTCCCATTTTTTGCACCATGCATCCACCACTTGAAGGCACTCATTTAGCATAATTTGACATTGTGTGCATAGCTGGCAATAAATTAAAGTGATCAGCAACAAACTTTCTTTTTATAGGTGGAACAACTAATGCGGAAGTATAATTAAAGTACAAAAGAAACAGTTATGGTCCCAAGATGGATTCTTGGGGTACCCCTGAGAACACCTGCATTGAACTTGAGGTGTAGTTATCTATTCGTACTGTTTGCCGACGCATAACTGGATAAGCTTCTATCCATTTTAATAGCTCATCATTGCGTCATATAGTACTGAGTTTTGAAAGCAATTTTCCATTCGATACTTTATGAAATGCCTTCAGAAAATGTATACTGATGACGTCAGTTTGTCGGCGCACATCAATGGAATTGTAAAAATCGCATAGCATTTCTGTCAGCTGCGTCCCAGGGGAAAGCCGACCCGTGGACCCATGTTGATTTGAACAATGAAGTTAATTGGTTTCGAGGGAACTAAATATTTGTTTAACTAATATATGATCTATAAGCTTGCACCACATTGTCGTCATTGATAGGGAACTGTAATTATTTATATGCATGCGGTCCCAATTTTAAAAACGGGGATTACTGTGGCACTACGCCAGTCCATTGGAAGTGAATGAGTTCTGAGTGAGTTTAGAAAAATAATGTTTAAATAAAACGACACCCACTCTGCATAACGTTTACGGAACATAGTTGGCGTCACTACATTGCTTCAATGACAATTGGATTAACGTCGGCATTCATAATGAGATGGGTTCTGCAAACAACTTGCTGTCGTTGAAAAGACACGATAGTGATGTCCCCAAAACGTTTTCAGATTAACGTCGAAAAGCAACTCGCAGCCATCGAAGTGGCGGCCCCTAAATTATTATAACCACAGGTCGGTGGTTATTATAATCAAAGGCATCTCAGAGGGCAACAAAATCCGAACCGTCGATGTTGTGACTTAAGAAATGTTATATCCCATGCTTATCGATCGTGGTGGGATAATCACTGCGCTGGTGGAGCTGGTCGGAGTGGCAGAGCCATCCATATACATGTGGACTTGGTCAAAGTAGAAAGTATGAGAACAGCATAGAGCCACTTCCGTCAACGCCAGGGTAGGCATGTAAGTGCCCTTCCTTATTTCTGGAGCATAAAGGCGCACTTCGGGCTGTTTTAAACATCACAAGACTGGCAGTCAAATAGCCGAGGGTGTGAAGCCTGACAATAGGGAGCCACGTGAGGGCTGGCTACGTTCGAGAATGACGCCTGTAGTCATTCTGGCAGGCAAGCAAGATAGTTTGGTTACATCCTTGAAATGTTGCGAAAATGCGCGCTCAGCGTGTCGGTGGTAGTATAGGACATGGTCGGATGACTTGCAGTCATTTTAACTGGTCGTGCTATTCAGGAGCTCCGCGGGAAACCGACAGAAACGCGTAGTACTCTGTGCTTGCAAACTCTGAAGTGCTCGAAGATTTGTCATGCAAATGCTCTAAAGAACGTGAGACCTACAGCGTAGGAATCCGACGTCACGGACGAAATGATAAACCCGATGTGCTGGTATTTGCTTAAATGCTCAATCAATATACGCAGTAAGCGCCGGTATGGAGTATTGTAGTGGTATTTTGTTCTAAGATCACGGTAATCAAGCCAGCGATGTTTACAGAGACACCGCTGACATTTTCATCATAGGTCTTTCCAAAACCGAGATGATAGGCAGTAACAAATTTGGGACATATGTTAGAGCATCAGAGATCAACCTTTAGAGAAGTTTTCTAATAAAAAGCAGCGCTACAAACACTGGAGGTTCACGCAGAAAAAAAAGTTCGACAGAAAGCATCCCAAGTTTATTGTCAAAGTCAAGGGATAACGTTATTGTAGACTTAGTGAAACTTCCTACTGGTACACATGTTGGAAAATAATCTGATCCGCGTGGATGCTTTGATACCAACGCCGAGAATGGATTATTGGCGGAATGTTCATAATTTATTCGAAATTACGCTTTCCCAATACGTTTTGAGTGATTCATCTCAGCTAGTAGCGCCTGCAGACATGCTTTTTATTCGTGTGTTCGCCTTTACTTTTAACATTGAAAAATACATGATAAATTATGGTGCACTGGGATTGACCGTCAGTCAGGGTTATTGGGATCTAGCAACGTTGGCGCTAATGACGTCGTGCGAGGCTGTCTACCAGCCTGGTACAAATAACATAATAATCTTCATCGGCACATTTTAAGGAGGACATAATGTCACCAAGGCTTCGCGGGCCGATTTCTTGGCATGCTGTTAGGCGATTCGTATTCCAACGTTCGAACGTTCGGGTGATGAAGTTAGGAATTTTGCAGGCCCAAGTTGGAATCAGCTAGTGCATGACAGGGGTAATTGGAGATCACAGGGAGAGGCATTCGTGCTGAAGTGGACATAAATACAGGCTGAAGATGATGATGATTCCAACGTTTCTGATCGGTATCCCGCTATTCCCAAACAGGAATAGCGTGAAAATTTTAAGAACTTGTTGCATCAGGTGATCATGAAGTCAACGATCAATGTGTACGCACGTCGAGTAATCCTCAAAACCTATTGACAAATTTTAGCACATTTATGATACACTAAACTATTCGAAACAGGGTGACTACGCATTTTGCGACCTTCTAGAGGTGACGCTTGAAGACTGCGACTATGCATATCAATCAGAGCTGCACTGAACTGTAGTGTTCCCCAAAGTAAAAAATGAAAATGCGCAGAAGCCGGGATCCGTTTTATTTGTTTTATAAATCCCTATTTCAAAAGACAGGAAAACCTGGGTAACAATGTCTTAAATGTGGCGTCCCTCTTCGCAAGTTTTTGAGTCTGTGATCAGACGTTTTCAGTCTGCATGGACAGAAGCGACATTCCCACACATGCTAGCGACAGCAGAGAAGGACACCAGACTGCCCTTCTGCAAGCAAAATGTTTCAGCATTTGCCACTAAGTTCAGCCCGTGTGACTCCCAGATTTTTTTTTTACCTGCGCTCGTGGGCTGTGCTGCTCTGGGTCCAATAACATCTGAAAGGCTGCGGTAAATGTCGGCGGTAAAAGTCACCGTCCGTTAATGCCATTTCGTCACTGCAGGCCACTGAACCACTTCACAGGAAATTCGACCAAGTCAATCTATTCATATTCTGCTTTCCCTTACCTAGGTCAAGGATTCCCAACAAGAACTGCTCAAACTTTTTATAATAGGTTGTTGGAGGATGGCTCCATTCCACAAGAATAAAAACGCCGCCGCCTGGTAACGCTGCTAAAAAAACATGAAAATAACCGCTGGAACTGGCATCATATCGGCTTATAGCACTCGCCAGCTATGTCGGGAAGCTCATGGAACGTGTGACCCTCGTGCGTCAGGAATGGTAGCTAGGACAACACAAGATTTGCCCTGACTCCATGGCTGTATGTTGACTAGACCGTTCATCTATCGCCATCTTCATCGATCTAGTGCCATCCGTACAGAAGCAAAAATCTGGGAAGCGATTGTCAGTAGCACTCTTGACACAAAAGGTGCTTTCGATATCATTTACGATCAACCCAACATGAACGCGCTCTTGACGATTCAACTAGGACGATGAGTATATTGATGGATCCGAAGCTACTTGACGCGAAGGTACCTGTGTGTATAGCCTCCGCATTTTTGGCTTTATCACGCGAGCGTTCATCACGCGCCATTTTAGCTCCTTTAAGCGGAGATAATCAGCGAGACCAGCTGAAGTACTCTCAAGTGCAATAAGCACTCTCCTGTGCAGGAGTAGTCTAAACCGATGTTCCCTTCTGGACGACGTACGACCTTATCATAGTGTTCTCCCGCGATATAGATAAAAAATGTGGGAGGCTCTACATACTTGTAGATGGTCCCACTACCGATCACTTCACGTTCTGCGATGTTCCCGTGCTGAAGTGTTCTAAGCCATATTCTTTTCAACCTGACATTTCTTGGGGTGAATGAATCCCTAACGGAAGCAGTCAGTGTGTCTATCTACGCTGACGGTATCTGCGTCTGGGCATCAGCAGTGACTCGCCTGCAGGTTCATGCAAGGCTACAGAAGTCAGCAACACAGGCATCTAGCTATCGTCGCACACATGGCCTAACGATCTCGACAGAAAAGCCTGCGTTAGTCGCTTTTAAGCGAAAAACAATGACTGGTCATCCAGTAGGCAGCAATGGCCAGCCTATCTCCTACATGAGAAAACATCGGCTTTTCAATGTCATTGTTGACTGCACCTCTTCCGGAGCCCTCAGGTAGCCCACTTGGAGAAAAATTCACAGCATATCCACGGGGTGAATGATGATGAGTGGGCGAAGCTCCGGAGGGAATCATCGGATCTCCCGCTTAAGGGGACGCTAGCACAAACGCGTTAGAAACGTGCAGTACTCTCTAGTAAGGGGGAGCGGACACAGCGTCTTACGCAGCCATTTACACATGCCGGAACGTGCACCGCGTTTGCTGACGCCATCACATGACTGCCGAGAGAGTATACCCCCCGTATTCATAAACGCTCCTCGACTTGAACTTGACTTGCCACCGCTTTGGGCAGCGCGTTCGAAACGCGTTGAAGGTAAGGCGGAGAGGCCACAGCGTCTTACACCAGCTTCTTACACGGGCCGTAACGCGCTACCACAAACGCGTTAGAAACGCGCTAGAAACGCGGCCTTTCGTTAATGCTGGGTATTTATTGCCATCGTGGTGCGTGTGTCCATGTGCGCTTCGTGGCGTAGTGGGCTAACGCCGCGCGCTCGGAAGCGAGGGGTCCCTGGTTCGATTCCGCGCTACGGACACAACTTCGGAATTTTTTTTCTCATTTTTCTCAGACTGGTTACACACTACTACTACGACGACGACGACGGGGACGAACGGGTGCCGCTATAAGGAGCTTCGCCCCTAAAAAGCTTACATCTACTTTGCACATCTTCAAATCGATCACCGGCAAAACATCGGGATAACAGTGGGCTCCATGCTACATTACGATGTCCAAATTACGATGTGCATTACGTCTGTCGCTCGCGCTGTGCACATCGTAATGGAATACTAACTAGCCCAGTCTCACCCCTTGCTCCATGCTACACCTGTACCGAGCAATTTTTATCGGCTTGCTACGCAGTCGGTTTCCCGTTGTTTTGAAAACTTGCAAGTCAAATCTTCGAGCCTCGGCCTTTCGCGGAGCGCCTCAATAGCATGAACATTTATAATGCAGTTAAAATTTATAATTTATACAGGTGCATATTCGAAACATTTCGAGGATGCAATCCAACTATGTTGCTTGCCTGCCAGAAAGATGATCACAGGCGTCATTCTTCAACATAGTCAGCCCTCACGTGCCTCCCTATTGTCGGGCGGCGCGCCCTCGACTCGTTTCCCGTCAGCCTTGTGTTTAAAACCACCTGAAGTGCGGCTTTCCGTACCCGAAATAAGGAAAAAAACACTTACTTGCCCACATTGGCCTTGACGCAAGCAACTCTGCATTGTTTGCATACTTTCTACTTTGACCACGTTCACATGAATACGGATTGCTCTTTCACACTGGCCCGCCCCACCGGCCCAGTGCTTATCCCCGCACGATCTATAAGCATCCCATAGAACATTTCAAAAGTCACAACATCTACCGCTTCGAAGCTTCTTGGCCTCCGAGGTGCCTTTGATTATAGTTGTTATAATTTAGGAGCCGCTACTGGGGGGTCGCCGAGGCCCGCGAGTTCGTTTTATATGTTAACCTGAAAACATTTAGGGTACATCACTATGGTGTCTCCCATGCCCGAGAGTTGCTCTTCAACGTTACCAAATTCCTTGCCACACCCATCTCATGGTAAATCCCGACGCTAATGCAATTGTCACTAAAGCAATTTAGTGACACACCATATTTACGCTGTGAAAACGCGTCATGTATAAAGCGTGCAATCAGCCAGCTTCGTCTGCTTCTCTCTGTACCCGCTCCACCAGCTAGAAGCGCCGTGTTGAGGTGAGCGCGTGGTACAGTCTAAAAACAGTTGCACCCTTTGGGGCGCATTTTGCCACAGAACAATAATCGTCATCAGACTTGCGTGGCTTTCCTTTCTTTAACTCTGTGCGCCCGACACCTCTCGGTCACGAACGACAAGAGCGTTATCAGCGTGACCCAGCGTTCTCGACAGGAAAGTAGCAAGTGCAGAGTTTTCAAGATAGGAAACGCAAGCAAGACAGATGACGATTATTGTTGTGTGGCAAAAAATGCACCACAAAAGGTGCAACTGTTTTTAGAGTGTACGTCTTTGACTCGCTACATTAATTACCAACGTAGCCCTCTTTCTCTGCGTAGAATAAGACATTTCACCCATGGCGGAATGCGAGCTTAGGTACTAGTACATGCGCACTTCTGCATCGCAGTAACGATCACTCATTAAGTTTTACATTTAGGTGAACCTTTCCATGATTGATTGCGCAGAAAGAAGCTTTCAATTGCAAATAATGTGCTTGAAAGTTTGCGATCAGGGGTGCTATGCAGGATGTGCCGAGATTCTCATTCGCACGAGTTTTACCCGAGTTTGATCGATGGCAGTCAGTGAACGGAGATAGCCTGGAACGTGCAATAACAGGAGGCAAAAAGAAATGTCGAGATAAAGCCGCGTATGACAACATGAGCCCACCCTGCGCAGCACAGCTCACAAATGAGCTGAACGAGGTGGGGCCTGCGAGCCCTTCACCATATGAATGCGGGAGGTACCGAGTTCAAATCCCTGTGCCGTCGGGAACCCACCGGTTTTTCTCATGGGTAGAGATGTCCCCTGGCCTGGTGCTCGGCTGTCCTGGGGGTCCACATCTCGAAAGAGGGCCCAATAGAGATTTCAGCTGTTGTCTCTGGGCGCCTCTTGTCCAACCACAGACGGCCTTGTAGACGAGCATCCGCCGCGGCTGTGGGAGGCAAGTGCTGCCGCCGGGTACCTACCGGTAAAATAGGTACAAGCGCGCTCCCGGCCTGGTGCTCGGCCATTATGGAACCTGAACGCTTGGAAAGGGGTGTTTGACCTCAACCCGAAGGTGCCCCCACCTCAATAGGTGCTTGGGGCGCCACATGGGAAATGACCGCCATGGGAGCGGCCCAGACACCACGTTGGCTGGCACGTGTGGCGAAATCTGCCGAGCAGGCGGCTGACTTCAGGTTAGCGATAGGTTCAATGCAAAGTATCCGTGCCTTCACGAAGGTGCGCTTCAACATTACAGGGGTACCGGCGGAGGGCCGCCAAATTTGTCCGCCTTGCTAGGAGAAGACGATGCCCAGGTACTCAGTATCGTGGGCGTATACTCCGACTTCCCCTGGCGCCAATTAAGATCCCCTGTCTGCATCTAAGTGAGAAACCATGCTTATGCCCCTTATCTGTGTCAATGAATTTGCAGAGTACCCTATCATATAGCAACACGCCATTCCAAGGCTATTATAGAATAGTATTAGGCAGTGGTTGACCTCCAGGAGTAGAATGGAGATAAAGTACATATCTTTCTCCATGCATCTCTATTTGAAATGAGACCGCCTTTTGCATCTACACAAAGCATGCCACTGACATACCTGTTGAAGAAATCTGTGGAACGACAAACTGCAAGATGTGCTGTATAAACACGACAAATGAATGATGCAACAAACTGTTAAGCAGTTTATTACCAAAGAAAACAGTAAGACCAACACCACAAGTGTAAATATCAGTGTGTAGATTATGTAAAAAATCACAGTCGCACTTTTATGTAACTGAACTTTAACAGTAGAGCCATCACAAGTGAAAACTATTTACATTCCATACAGCATAGTGTAGAATGCATTGTGATGTAGACAGGGTTGAAATGTGGAAATGCTGAGAAAGTCATACGCAGGTTTGTGAAGAACATTTCTGCACACTTGAGTAGAGGTGTGCACTGAACACATTGAGGGCCCTGAAATAAAGCTCAGCTTTGGCCTATGGCTTCCCTCATTGACGACAGTGCAGTGCTGGAACATGAGATGAAATATTGTGTTATTGCTACACAACACAATACACAGGCTAACTCCACAGAGGTCACATTAAACAGAAACATAAATTCTGGCATTTTGCACAAATTGTGCTTGTCTTTCTTTCTTGGCCGAATACTATCGTATTCCAGAGTGTACGTGCTAGTCTTGCATCACAGCCTGCCTATGCAAGTCCCCAACCAGAACCAGTGCAGCAGGAATGTGACAATGTTGCGAGCCGCAGCAGCAGCATTGCAGCACTGCACGAGCATGACTATGCTTCTGTGACAGTGCCAGGTTAGTGATGGTCCCAATAAAGAACTCTTTATATGAAGGTATCGTGTGGCAACTAGCGCTGGGGAGTTGCTATTGCTTACCATTGCACAGAATAAAGCTGACGTAAGAGTCAGTAATGCAACACAAATGCAAGTTAATTTAGTTTTTATGCCTGCATCCAAAATAGGGATGTTAGGCAATTCTGACAATAAGCAGCTGTGAGTGGAGTTTTCTTTTTACACATAATAGTACTTTTGCATGCTTCATGTTACCGGGAAAAGCTTAAGCATGGACTCAATGTTACCTAACTCACCTATATGAAAAATGTGAGAATGCAGCAACCGAGTGTTGCGCTTCATTGAAATTGCCTCTACAGTGAAACGATCGTTTAATAATACTGCACTAGCGGGCCGGTCAGTCCTTTCTAACGTCTCAAAGCGACGATATAAGGAAGAGCAAGACAGATCCCCAATATCTTGCTGATGTCATCCCTTTGCGACATTAAAAGATGCTCACTGGCGGGCCAGCAGGCGCACGTGCGGTGCTGTTAAAACGAATGGGACCCTTGTACTTCATGAAATACATTGCGAGTTAATAGAATAGAACAGTTACACAAACCTTCATGCAGAGGGACGAGAAGTCCTTACGATTTGTCGCTGCTGATGTAGTGTGAATACAGCTTTATGTTGAATGCATGGTACAAGCTTTGCGCTGGAGGGCATACTAGGTACTGTTGTATATTTAAGTATGAGGGTAAATGCATAATTCTTATTGAACTTTTTTTACAAACTAACAGAGAAGGTATTGCCTCCTTTGCCAGGCTTTTTGTGTCCTAGTTGGCATGTTCTCACCTTAAAATAAATTTTCATAAGTGTGGAGAAAAAAGATAAGGGGGAACGAGAGATCCAAAATCTGCGTTTGTTAATCACAGTTTTACAACAGCCATGCTGTGTACTAAATAAGCATTTTACTTCCGTGAGTTCAAGAAGTGTTCAGAGTTGTGGTGGCATAATGTGTACAGCAGTTGATATGACAGCATGAAAACTGCACTGATTTTTTCTGTCATTTTTTGTACCTTTGGAATTGTGATGACCGTACTGCTAAAAAGCATACTGAATAGAATATTAAACATGTACCAACCTTCATTGAGCCTTCTTGGAACACACCCATCCAGCAAATGCAAATATATGGTGGATGAAAAATATTGTGCAAAAACAATGAAAGACATACCACGGCACATGACAACATACTGACAGTGCGAGCAAACATGTAGCCTTTCAACACATTTAACATAAACACCTTATGCATATCACTTAAACTTGCAACACAGGTTTAATGTGAAGCGACTTAAGACGTTTGCGATCTATTATAAAAAGAATTATTTTCATCAGTGCCTTTGCTTTTGGTGCACTAGCTCTGTGTGAACAATTGTACACACAGCGCATCAAGGGGTTAAATCTTTCGTTACTGCTAGAAATGTCCTCAATTTGGCGGCTTGTATGTTTCGACATTTTATGTCATGACGTAGCAGTTGCAATGCATACTGTGATACATGAAATTATAGCCTGATCACGGTTGTTTCAAATAATTTACAGCACGAATAATTGCTCATACAAATTTTGAGAATTCACACGTGAAACTTCTAAGACGCACCTCAAGGAACACGAAAAAGTAATAATTTGCTATGTTGCTGTACTGACAGTAAAAAATGCGAAATATACAAAATATGGAAATGGTCTATAGTCCTCAAATTTTGCAAGTGACATCATGGAAAAAAATTACGATTTGTTGACGTCAATACTAGACTAGTGATGCCCATGTTATGTGCAAAAGCAGTAGCTTTGCTCATGTGAAAACGGGTGAGTTCCCATTATGCAGGGAGCATTTGTTTTTACTCATTGCAAAAGACACCTGGTTTTTCTTTTTGTTGATTCTTTTGGCTTGTGAAGCAATTGTTCTCACATCAGGGAGCATGCAGAAGCCTCTTCAGCACAAGTGAAGCAATATAACAAAGCTTGGAATAACTAGTACATGCTTTGTGATCATCAATTTTGCAAATTTAATGATGATTTGCAGACGCTAACGCATCCTTAACAGCACACTAATATGTATGCAGACGTAGCAGCAGGACGACGTCTGCGCGCTCCCCAAGTGGTTCGCACCCTTCCGCCTCTACAACCACGTGGCCGGATGACTGCAGTGCAAAGAATGCACGACAGTGCTGCCACTTTGGCTGCGGACCAGCGTAGGCTGTTAGAGGTGCAGGAGCAGCACCTTCAGCTGCAGACGATGTTCGTGCAGCAAATAGACCAAAGCATGGCAACAGTACTATACTTCATATCACGGGCATTTTGAACAACAAACTTTCATTGCTGTTGCTTTAAACAGATCGCAACCCAGCAGACGGAGCAGACCCAAACACTCGGCCAGTTAGTTGCCACCCTGCAGCAAATTCTTGCAGTTTTGCAAAGTCAAAGCTGTCAGGTGAGTAGGGCACTGGTATTCCTACAAGCACGTCAAAGCTATGAAAGGCAGTGCATAACAGATCGATGCATGGTGTTAGCCGAATAAGGTACTTTGTATACATAGTTCTCTGGATATAGACAATGCATGCTGACCACTGCACTAAACAATGAAATATGGTTAATTGTTTTATGAGCAGGCCAAATTGACTATTGACAGTAGTAAACTTGTGGGTGCTTGTGATGCGACTGAAACCATTGACAGCGCGAAACGACAAGAACTACACAGAAAAGATACACGAGCAGATCCGTGTAGTTCTTGTCGAGGTCGCGGGATCGAATGCCGGCAGCAGGGCCGTATTTTGATGGAGGCGAAATTCAAGAACACCCGTGTCCTTGTGTTGTGGGGCACGTTAAAGAACTCCAGGTGGTCGAAATTAATCCAGAGCCGTCCACTACGGCGTGCCTCATAATCAGAACTGATTTTGGCATCTAAAACTCTAGAAAGAAGAAGTGATTGTTGTTTCGAGCTG
The DNA here is from genome assembly GCF_013339745.2 of Dermacentor silvarum. Classification (NCBI taxonomy): domain Eukaryota; kingdom Metazoa; phylum Arthropoda; class Arachnida; order Ixodida; family Ixodidae; genus Dermacentor; species Dermacentor silvarum. Next base: position 167,069,125 of record NC_051157.2, read on the forward strand.
TCAGTGGTTTCAGTATGTAATACCAACATGGTCAACGTACCGTCTTGTTGAAGCTTGTGACGCGATTTGGCATCTTGGAGATTAGAAAAAGTTTGCGACGATGTAGCCTGGGATTAGACAGCTTTTTTTCTTTACCTAAATACAATACTCTAGGACTGCTGGCAACCATGTGGTTCTGAAACCTCATGCGATGGCATTTTGTTCAATGCATAGCAAATTAGACACTTAGAAATCATCCACATCACAGTGACAACGATCCAGGCATTTCAGAATGACGCAAGTCAAGGCCAATGAATGTGGACGGAGAAGCGACAAGATGAATAAACATGGTGACCAATAGAAATGAACCTCCTTTGTAGTTAAAACATACTGCCTGACATGACGCCGCAGTGTCTATTTCTTCATTGTGGCTCTCACAAGAATCTCTGGGACTATCCCGGTTCATTCCCATGCAGGTAAGCACATTCTCTGCTGTGCATATCAACCGTCGCATCTTATCCTCCATTATAAGAGGTGCACAAAGCAAGAGTAGATCCTCCGCAGACACTGGCTTACTTTCATTTCGCTACTGAAGCGTACATACATGGACAAGGTTGAGAGCAAGCACGAAATGTTAAGACATAAAATAGAGCACTCGGGCAGTATAGAAGCTACACAAACCACTCACTGCAAGCTTATACTGCATGTCCAGCGCACCAACAGATGAATCACTTGTTCTTCTTGCACATGAGAACCAAATCACCAAAGGTCTTGTCTTGCAAATACACTGAACACACACACACACCAGGGCATCACACTGTAGGCTCATCATCAGGCACACCTAGCACATCACCAGATGGAGAAGAATGAGCTCATGTAGCACACGAGACAAAAAAAAACACCTAAGCTCTAAGCCAGCATACACACAGCACACTCAGAGAATACACCAAGGCATCACACTGGAGGCTTTGCATCCTGCACACGAAATGTTGGAAGAGTGACTGCACTGCAGGTCTTGTGAAGTAGAAGTCAATGGTACAGGGAAGATAACGTTGCTAGCTGCTCGTCGGGGCCGCAGGTCTTTTGTTGACCAGGTAGACCAAACAGATACTCTCACGCGCTGCTGTAGACAGACTGCCTTTTCGGTATCACATTTTCACTCTCCCATGCTCCCATGATGTGGTCATTTATCCTTCACCGAGACGATAAAACAAGATGCCTTGACAGCAGTCCAGGGCGTGCTCATCCTGCTCATGAGAGTTTACATATCCTTGCTCAGCGTGAAGGGTCAGAAATATAAAACGAGTGCATCGCCAGGACCACAAGTTACTGCGGCATGTAGAAAAACAAACCACCAATGGTCTGTCGTCTTGCATAAATACTGGACAGAAATGAAGCATACTGGAGGCTTCTTATATTTTTTGTCGCTATCGTAGCGTGCAATGACACGGAATCATGTGGCACATAAAAACAAAATAATCACTCTTGTCCTTTATATAATCACTCTTGTGCTCTATAAAAAATGAAGAGTACATTAAATTTCACACTTTAGTCGCGCGAACAAAATGACAGCTGTATTTGACTACATGCCACTTAATCAATAGGACACTAGCTACAGAAATATGCTGCGTCTTGCCGCAACGAACGAAAAAAATTTTTTAATGTGTGCTTGCATTGACTATATCTCAGCAACCTTCGATTTGCAGATGACATTGTCCTATTGAGCAACAATGGAGAGGAATTACAACAAATGATTGAGGACCTTCATCGAGAAAGTGCAAGAATTGGGTTGAAGATGAATATGCAGAAGACAAAGATAATGTTCAATAGCCTGGCAAGGGAACAAGAATTCAGGATCGCCAGTCAGCCTCTAGAGTCTGTAAAGGAATATGTTTATCTAGGTCAATTACTCACAGGGGACCCTGATCATGAGAAAGAAATTTACAGAAGAATAAAAGTGGGTTGGAGTGCATACGGCAGGCATTGCCAAATCCTGACTGGGAGCTTACCACTGTCGTTGAAAATAAAAGTGTACAATCATTGCATTCTACCGGTGCTAACATACGGGGCAGAAACTTGGAGGTTAACAAAGAAGCTCGAGAACAAGTTAAGGACCGCACAAAGAGCAATGGAACGAAAAATCTTAGGAGTAACGTTAAGAGACAGGAAGAGAGCGGTGTGGATCAGAGAACAAACGGGGGTAGACGATAATCTAGTTGACATTAAGCGGAAGAAATGGAGCTGGGCAGGCCATGTAATGCGTAGGATGGATAACCGGTGGACCATTAGGGTTACAGAATGGATACCAAGAGAAGGGAAGCGCAGTCGAGGACGGCGGAAAGTCAGGTGGGATGATGAGGTTAGGAAATTTGCAGGTGCAAGTTGGAATACGCTAGCGCAAGACAGGGGTAATTGGAGATCGCAGGGAGAGGCCTTCGTCCTGCAGTGGACATAAATATAGGCTGATGATGATGATGATGACGATGCATTGACTATATACAATCTTTATGGCTACCATTTGCTGGGTGGCTACTCAAATGTGGTGAACTGCTGGCCTGTTCAGAACATCTGCAGCATCCTGTCACGCTTCTGCCTGCCCGCCCTGTAGAGTCCCGCCTCAGCCAAATCTTCGTCATCATATGTTCCTGCGTCTCCAGCAATGTTGTCGATGCCAGAGGTGTCATCTGGCTCTGGAAGCCCAGCACGCATGCACAAGTTGTGCAGCACTGCGCAGGCTGTAGTGATTTTTGATGTGAACACTGGCCCATAGTAGAGCGCTCGGTGCCGCTGCAGACACCCGAAGCGCATCTTAAGGACACCAATACAGCGCTCCACAAGTGACCGCAGCGAAGAGTGGGCAGCGTTGAACGCAGCTGCAGGACTGCCGGAGATGTGACTACCAGGAACGGGTGTGACAAGCTATGGCTGCAGTGGATATGCGCTGTCACCTGCACATTATTTAACAATGCATTGCACACTAAACAAGTACCTCATTTGAAGACATCAGACAACAAGTAACCTTTTCATAGCTTAGAGAATATATTTAAATAGCACATATTCTTATTTAAAGGAGCTTAGCATCTAAGAACTGCAATTACATTATGGGATACTGCCTTGACGAATACGATTACTTTCAGTCACCAAGTGTTCACTTGAGTGCATCTCAACTTAAGCGCATGACTGATTTCATATTGTTTCACCTTACAAGTTACGGTAACTATGCTTTCTCATTTAACTGCCCAGCATTACTGTACATTCGTGAGCAAAATGTGAGTGATATTAAGAATGTTCCTAAATTTGGTAAATGTTCGTGACATCACATACCGAGCAGGTATTCACCACCATCAAGGAGGCTCCCAGAACGGCACTCTCTGTACAGGCTTGACGTTTTCCACACGAATGAGTCGTGCACAGATCCTGGGTACGAAGTTTCAAGGGCTGTTATTTTCAGACTTGCGTCGCATACCTGCAAAAAATTGTGAACTACTTACATTTCAACTAATACTTTGCACAGAAAATGCAGGACACATCCATGATACACTTCAATAATCATCCGGTCAATTTTATTTATACTGTCCATCAAAGACAATGTGTTCCTTTTTTCCGAGGCAGAGTGCACTCCATGACGGCGGAGAAAGCTGAAAGCTTGGCAGTCAACTAGTGAAATATTTAGGTCATATGCTGTCGGGCATAATCCTTGCCCTCTAGATCAGAATTCTGCAATGCTGATCCGACAATGCGATTTACATTCTACGGTGAGAATCAGATGAAACACCAGCAAATCTCTTGCAAGAGCTTTCTCCTCAGTTTGTACGACTCGCTCTTGTGTATGCGCAGTGTATTAGATCACTCTTATTCACTACCAAACACAGACAATCCTTTTCTTTCTTTTGTTTTTACCGTTGGCTTCGCATCTTGTAAGGCGCACCATAGTGTCCTTGTGTAAGAAGCAACAAAACATACACAATGGGTTGTCTACATTGCGAGATGCTATAATTGCACCCATGTTATTATTGTCCAACCGTGCCTTCAATCCACCAGCGCTCACAATAATTCAATGTATTCCAGGTCTTTGTTTCCGTCACCGCGAACAACGCACACAGACTAGTGCCGACGTATCAGAGCAGTGCAGAAAGTCAAACTCAGTACCTGCGTGGGCCATCGCCGACTTCTCTTCAGAGCCCTCGCTTTCAGCAGTGTCTCTGTATGTTTTTTGTGCCTTTTTTCTAGGAATCTACAGTACTTCCAATTTTGTTAAAATTTAAATAAACATTTTTCAAAACGATCGCGTGCATTGTTTCATTTAACCAAATACTTTCTTTCTTAGGCGATCATGTGCATCGGAAATAAAACTTGTGTCTGAACTGTTCATAAGTATGTCAATCTGTGAATGGGGCGTCACATTTATACCGATGTCACATGGTCACTTTCCATTGCATATTGTTCGACCCGGTTTCATTGAATCATGATCTGTTCCCTGCATCGTGCTCGAGTTTCTTGTTAGCGATCGTCGCCTAATAACTATACCATCACTATTAGTAAGAAATGTCAAGTGTTTTGGACCTAGAAGTAGCCTAAAACTGGTCTCACACGGGGCTTTTCAACCGCGACCGCGCTCGATATTATATCGAACTTGTCGATTACGATTCCTTCAACAGCGCCAGCAGCACATGGGAGCCAATCACGATTTAGAAATTCGATCAGGATTTGCCTTGATCGCGATCAAAAATGCCCCGTGTGACTGGGGTATAACTTAATTCGAATCGACGTACCGCTTAGCAGCGATCATTGTCAATCGCGATCGAACATTCCCGGGTGGTAATACGCAATGTTTAATTTTTAACGAACCAGTTTGCAAACTACATAAAATAAACTGGGCCTCTTTCACTTACGGGTCACACTGACCTTTCACTTTCATTAAGTGCCCTTTCTCCTCTGCAATCATTTCCTTTCTCTCTGACACCCGCGGTGGTGCAGTATTGGCTGTGACGTTGAGCTGCTAAGCCTGAGGGCACGGGATAAAATCCCGGCCGCATTTCGATGGGGGCGAAATGCAAAAACACCCCTGTACCGTACATAAGGCACACATTAAAGAATCCCAGGTGGTCAAAATGATTAAACGGCGTGCCTCATATTCATAACGTAGTTTCACACGTAAAAGCACATTTAATTTTTCTCTCCGATTCCGTAATGAGCATCGAAACGTTTCATAAAGATTTACCACCATGACGTTCAAGGCGTAATAGTCCTTCCGGCAGAATTAAGCCGCCTTGTTGGCAACGTACCTGTCCGATGGTGCGCGTATGCACAAAAATGTGTCGTCCACAGCCCCGACGCAACCTTGGAATCTGCAGTCTGCGCACGAACGCTTCAGATGCAGAAGTCAATGCTGCGGCGCTGTCCGGAAACGAGATCCACGCGTCACCGATGCAGTCCACGATCGCCTGGACGACTGCGTGAATCGAGCGGCTTACACTAGATTGACTAGTAGCCGAGCTTTCATCACTGGCAATCGCACCTTGAAATCCGCCTGTGGCAAGGAAGCGAAGCGCGCACAGTACCTGCATTTCTACAGTCAACGCTGTGGCAGTGTTCACACGCTCTCGCACAAGCACTGGACGGATCTCTTCGCATAGCCACCGTGCCAAGTTTTTGCTTAGTCGGTAACGATACCGGAACAATTCCTCGGGCATCTGGAACGCATCGCGATGCTCACGAAACTCTCGGTCTTCTTGCAACTCAAGGCACTGAACAACGAAAGGCACCGCAATTGCCTCTACGTTCTGAAAGACTACCGCGGCAGTCGCGGGCTACGGCTCGAACTACGGTATGCCTTCTGGAAGGTACGTTACAGTAATAACAGAAATTGCCCTGCAAATACACGAACACTAACATTTTTTGTGTGTCTGCTTTGAATAAACACAAATACGTAAATTTGCCTTTCGTATTGTGTGCATTATTATTTGTATGCTACAATGCGGGTACGCAGCGCCCGCCTACTCAGCGTTGCCACTGCCATTGCATATGGCCGCTCATTACCATAATTCGCGCGGCTCGTCGCACCACAAATTATGGCGGAAAATCTCAGCAATGGCGGCCCAGTGCAACGTCACGCAACGTCAAATTGACGTTTACGAAACGGCCCTTCCTGTGACGCTCCTCACAGGATATTCCTTCAGCCAATCAACAACTGACATGCCGGCTATCTTGGTACGCCACCACATATTCGCGAAATTGCAGATGCATTGCACGGGCTTCTGCATGCTACCGTCCACTTTCTTTTTAAAGCGCTAAAGTCGCAATATAGGTGCCAAGGACCAGAAAAAAGTATTAGTCGATAAAATTTGCAGCTCCACGTCACGTTTCGTCATTCTGACGAAAACGCAAAATTGCATTTTGCAAAACTTCCCTTTCCCGGCACAAATTTCAAAACACGTGGCCTCTGGAAAGCCAATGAGATAGCCAAAATGGCGGATAATGGCGGCCGTGCAGCCGCCATGCGTGTCCAGAATAGAGCATTTGTTCTTTTCTCTTGGGGCGTCGCCAGAGCTCGTAAAGATCCCGAGTTTCGCCAAACTCAGCGCTTCCTGCATATAGCACCCCAGGGACAAAATAACTGCTTGGATGAGAATTCGCGAAAAGGAGGCTTGATAGTCGTCCAACAACGGTTTGTAGCTGGCACTGATACAGTATACAGGGTGTTTCAGTTAACTTGGTACCAAGCATTAAAAATGTGGAAATGCCACCTTAATGAACCGAACCAAGGTAATGTTGTTTGCCGTCGCTGAGGTATACTTAGATTAAATTTTTTTCGCCTAATTAATAATTAGTCCTAATTATTTACCAACGTCACATATATACTAATTAGATGAAAAGTCTCAATGAAAAAATTGTAGAACATCAAACAGGGAGAGCGAACCTACATAGAGCCTGCAGCACAGGCGGCCGAGGCCGGCAGGGCTGCGCGCATGCGCCGCAGTGGGAGAGCGCGCATATACGCACAGTCATGCATGGCAGCCGATTAGCTCTCCCCCGCGATTGGACCACCGCGCCGCGCCCTCCTCGCCTTCCTTCCATTTATCAGCGGCCATCTCAATAGACGCATGCAGAGCAACCGGAGGGGCGAGGGAAAGGCGCGCGTCGCCGGCCTAGCCTCGCTAGCCTCCCAGCAGGGCTCAACTTTAGTCGGGCGCAGCTTTCAGCAGGCTTGCCGCGATAGCCTCGAAGCCGGGCCCAACTCTACTCAGAAGGGAACGCAGCTTAAAATAAGATCGACTTGCGCAACAGAACAGAGTTAGCGGGGGCTCAGCCGGCCCGGAAGGAGGTGGGGCCCTGCACTCAAAAAGACAGTGACATTCAAGCCAATAATGATTATGATAGTCTTTTGTTCTACACGCACACACAATCCTCGAGAACCAAGCCCTTAACAGCTTCACTGTAAAAAAAAAGCTACAGGGAAATTTACTTCGTGCGTGCGGCTTAAAAATTTGTCTAGATTTTTACGTGCGGAAACCACGATTTCACCATGAGGCACGTCGTATTAACGTGCGCCCAATGCACGGTAAACAGACGCTTTCCATTTCATCGCCATCGGAATGCGGCCGCAGTGTGCGGAATTCGATCCCGTGCCTTCGGGCTTCGTAGCGCTACGCCTTGGCCGCTAGGCCACCACGGCGGCTGTGGACGCGGGTTACGCGCAATCTCAAGAGAGCTATTCCCTTTTATTGCGATAGCAATTATATGGACACTTCAACCGAATTTCTGCCGTCGGCGTCGCCTTGAGGTTCTGTACAAAGTCCAAGGGCGATAAAATCGTCGCCGCGCGCCGTATGCGCGAGCGAAAGCGCGCGGGGGACGCGCGCTATCACGGAGAGCGAACGCACGGCGGAAAGCAAACGCGACCGTCGCGCGAAAGGCCGTGGGGGTATGGGAGGGAGCGAAGCGGGGCGGCGCTGTGCTCCGGCACGAAAGGCGCATCTTGCAACTGGGCGTACGGGGAACTTGCCACTCAATCTCCCACGCGAAAGCAAGAAAGCGGGAAGGCAGCGTGGGAGGAAGGGGGAGGGCGCAGCTTCTACTCTGCCAACAACTGCGCTAGTACTTTGCCCGCGGCTGTGGCAGTCGCCCGCACCGTCTGTTATCTCCACACGGCTGTGACCTTTGTATGCGCTTTGCATTCGCCGCTCAGGTTCCGTTGAAGCGATAGACCGCACGAGCCTTCGCCCACTGCGGCGGCTGCGCTTGCTGCCAGCGTTTTGACAGTCGTTGTCTGCGGTCATTCAGTGTGATGTATTCATGTTTGCTTGTGCGCGCTGAAACCACGCTTGTTAATTCAGTTAGTAGTCGAATGTGTCCAAGTTTATGCAGCCGATAAAACTACTATCCCTACTCCGAATAGCTCTCTACTAATTTGCTACCGCAATTGATGCTTCGCCTTTCGGGCGAAACTGCGAATTTTTTTTTTTGCATTGCGCGCACAATGTTTTAAATGTGCTTTCAATGTGTGTGAGCGTGGTGATTTTATCAATGCTTACGTTTTATTTTGTTTGTTTTATGTACGTTTTTCGATATTTATAGCCTCCTACGTCCCCAATTGTGAACAGCAGCTTGATCCACGGAGTACGACAAACAGGAGCGCCGACACCGCCGCCGCGCAACGCATTCGCTCGGGACAAACCGTGCAACGCAAATTATACATCGCGTAGCGCAATCTTTCGAGGCGCGTGGAAAACACTCAACAACTTGCTTCCATGTGCGCATGCGCTGAGTGGCGGAGACCGGCGGCGACGGCGGCGCAGGACCGGCAGCGCGGCACCCGTAGAGCGTGTCGTCTGCTACAAACGTGGACGCGCGGCCGTCTCAATTTGACAGCAATCAAACACAAAAAATATATACATATATAGATGTATATATATGTGTATACTATATATATAATATATACATACGCGGTAGCGCTTTTATGCACGCATACTAAACATTTTAGATGTCTTTAGAGGAAACAGACGATAAATGATGCTGTACAAAAAGACACAACAGAAGTACTTGCTTTTCACTCCTGTACGTCTGCGCGGAAGCGAAGGTGCGGAATTTTCGTCTTCCTCGCTTTGTTTACCATGTCTGCAGTATGTTTACTCATGCCTGACGGAACAAGGTATCTTGATTGATACTTGTGCGTGAAGAGACTGAGCAACAGGACAGTGTTTTGTTCCCGGCTGTAAATCTGGGTATGGCAAAGGACGCGAGAAGTTTTCGCTCTTCGCGGCACCATCTGATCTTCAGCTACTGCACCAGTGGAGACAAGAAATTCCTGAAAGTAAGTGAGCGCTTAAAGCAATGGACAAAATATGTGTGCGACACTTCGAGAAGCAGCTTATTTTTGATAGTTACTTCAGCAAAGACAAAGGCGATGTCCTACTAGATGTAAAGAAAGTGCCTCGACTTCGAAGCGGAGCCGTTCCTTCAATTTGTTTAGGGAAGCCTGGTGTAGCTCAATGATGCTGAATCCCAGGAGGAACCGGAAGACGCCAATGCGGAAGGACGAGAGGAGCTCAATTTAAATTTATCTACAACTACACAGAGTGCAGGTGCCTTTCCTTGTCCAGAGACATGCCGTAATGTAGAGAGAGAGAAAAAAAGGGAAACAAAGGCAAGGAGGTTAGCCAGTGTAAATACCGGCTGGCTACCCCGTAAATTCTCAGCCTTGCCTTCGAGATGATTCCCCAGGTATGCAGACGCATAATCAGAGCTTCTATTGTGAAATAATGAGCAGGAAACACTAGCAGGAATTGCCAATTATTATGTTTAATGAGAATGTGGCGATTCTGCTCGCAAGGGAACCGGGCGACACGAAAAGCACCGCGAGAAACAAAGAAGCAAGCGAAGCATCTTAGCACTTGATGCGTGCTCAGATAAAAAAAGAGTGATAAACGTCAGCTTTTGCATAAAAACTTCTTATCGCTGTTGTCTGTCATTGCTTGAGACCACCCGAACTGCCGTTATATCGCCTTACCATTTGCTATAGTTTTTGTTTCCGTCTTAGTTTCCGTAATTTGTTTCCGTAAAACAACATCCTACGAAAATACCACCCAATATTATCAAGTAACGAGCGTCTGAGAAAAGCGTTCCCGGATGTACCAAGGGTTACCTATCGCCGCCGCAGAAACCTTAAAGACATGTTGGTGCATTCAAAAGTCAACCAACATCATTCCCCCGTTATAAAATCATGTTCTCGCCCCAGGTGCAAAACCTGTAAGCACCTTCAAAGTGACCTTAAAATTAAAAGTACCGCAAATGGTTACACACACGAAGTGAAAACTAGCTTTACTTGCACTAGCTCCGATGTAATTTATATGCTTGAGTGTTCCTTCTGTAAGAAGCAATATATCGGTGAAGCGGGACAATCAATGAACATCAGGCTAAACGGACATCGCGCGGACACAGCTAAAAAGCTTCCCAAAGCCGTCGCCGAACATTTCAACCAATCAGGTCATAACTTTTATGAACTTAAACTCTACATACTACAATCAAATTTTCGTACTGCACGAGACAGAAAATATAGAGAATCGTACCTCATTCATAAGTTCACTACATTGCAACCAATAGGCATGAACGTTTCAAAGGGAGCTTTAGAATCTATTCGCTATGCTAAATTGAAAAGTATAGGAAACAGCACTTAGTGATTGTTCATTGAGTTGCTTAGGTGATTTTTTGTATTTTTTATATTTTTATTTATTTTTATGCGATTGCCAACAATATGCCAACCTCCTATTGCTGTCACTCAATCCTTTCGTCCTTTTATCTATATATCAACACCCCCGCGCTTTACCACCTTTTTTTGTGCGTCTGAACACCTTTTTTCCGACGCTACTTTTATTCTCACGGACTGTGACTGACTATGTGTGTGCTGTTCTGTGTGCTCTCTCTCTCTCTCCTCCCCATCTTTCATTCCCCCTCATCCCGCTCCCATGTGTAGGGTAGCAAACCGGTTGTGCTGAACTGGTTAACCTCCCTGCCTTTCCTTCTCCACTCTTTCCTTCATTCCTACTTTTATTCTCCCTGGCAGGCACGATAGTTCACTGACCCCCAGCCGAGCAGACCCCCTCCCCCTTTTGTCCAGACCCCTTGCATGAAAAGAGGAACCTGCCATGACACGTCAACCTGCTAACACACAGCGCTGCCTCTAAACTTCTCCACCGACTATCAGTAGCGCATTATATTTCTTTTCAATTCTACACCCTCGCCGCTAACACACTCTCGCTCGTTACCTCACCCACCCGCCTCACCTTCTCTCCCGTTTAGAAGAACCCTACCTATATATACTGCGCCGAGGAGAGCATATGTTGCCTTGAAGAAGACAAGTCCACTTGTCGAAACGTTGGCTCCTGCCCTCACCTTGTTCTCGTGTTACTCATTGTCCTGCTAACGTCACTCTGTGAACCGCAAGAGCTATGTGCACTACAGGCGTAAGGGCGTGCGCGGAGCAGACGATAAACGGATAGGCAAGCAGGCGCCGCGAGAGAGTCCCCGCGCCTTTGCTCCTTCGGATTGTTGGGCCAGCCTCTCCGCTGCAAAGTTTTTCATCATTCGTAGCGCCGTCTGGCGAACACACCGTGAAGCAGAAGCCGGCATTTCAGAATGTGTCCCTTCCAGACGAGCAGAGTCGGCGCTCCTGTCTTATCTTACTCCGTGGCTTGAACACGTGCAGTCAACTAGCAAACGCGTGTTTAAACTCAAAATTTGAATTTCCCGCCTCACGATGGCCTACTTTCTCTAACCTCCGCAAGATGGCACTCCTAGTCCGGGGAGAGCAAAACGAAGCGCGTTCCAAGGTGGCATCTCCCAGCAAAAAGCGCAGGCTGCGGTCCTCGGCGTGAGTACTTTAAGTGCGAAGTACTTAAGGGGCCCGGGCTGTCGGAGGCATCCGTTGTGATCACACTAACGAAGTGCTGAAAACAGGGTCAAAGCAAGTGCGCAATTGATGAAAATTGGTTTAAAAAACTACTATAATGCAGAATCATTTAATATTACAATAATCAAGCATTAATCGCATTAATATGCAGAAACTCGTTAAAATCGGTTCCGAAACGCCACATGGTACCAGCGCAGCGAAGAGAGGGCGCCACCACCACACAAGCGCTTTTTTGCGCCTCCCTTCAGCACTACTCCTGCACTGGCGCATAACTGCTTTTTACTTCCCCAGGTTTCACGTTATTGAAGCTGCATTAGCGCTGGATTTTAATTACATAAGCTAAGGATTTCAGCAGAATTAGATCTAAATTAGGTGCTAAATTTTTTTATTTAGTAGAATGAATATGACTGCGGGAGATCTTTACTAGCCTCTATCGTATCTGTCCTATGTACAACGTGCAATATCATAAAGTGGACGCTAGGCTCCTTGTGAATTCATTAAATGTTTATTTCGTCAGTGATTGGGCCGTTAATCGTGCCGCACACGCCTGCAATGATCAGACTACGAGCACGCTACAAGAGGCGGTAAGCAGGCTACAGCACCGGCTTCAAGCTTAAAGCTGCGCATCATGCTTTTTAGAATGGCAATTGTTCATCGGGAACGTACTTCAGTGTCAACAAAGTGCACATCAGCTATTAGATACCGTAGCATGAAAAGCTGAACGCTACCGGCAAGAAAAGCGGAAATTTCCGCAGACCGAAGAATCATTTTTATCGGCAAGGTCAAGTAGCAGTGCTTTACGGCATCAGATGCCTCTGAATAAACAGCTGTGCTGTGTGAATTGAAATGATACAGAACGGGGCTCTCCGATTTTCAAGGAAATGGGGCATCCCGGCTACATACTTCAAAGCAAGCAGCGACTGGGTGACGCGATTCATGTGGTGGCATCGGCTTTACTTTCAACGGAGAGCGACATATGTATAAGCAGTTGTCTTCCACATGAAAAGAATCACAGACTTTCACTATTCGTGATCATCCTCTAAAACCAGTAGAAATGTTTGAAAGGTTGGCTATGGAACTGTAGTGTCCCTTGGTCCTAGAGGCGCAGATCAACATTTCTAATGACAAGGTCATCAAAAGCTTCAACGAAACTGGCATACGAAGCTAAACTGACGCCATTGAGGACAACCGGTTATGGGATGACGCTAATAAAGTTGTAGCAACTGGAGGCCATGCCAGAAGCGTGAATTTCAGATGCACAAATTCTCATTCGGAATTAATGATTTTGAGGTTCAGAAAGGAGCCATGGCCAATTCTTGTAAGTTACACCTATGCTTGATTCTTTGGCAGCTGGCTTTTCAACATGATGTACCGTAGATCACGCTGAACTAGGTGGTGGTGGAAATTCGCTGAAAATTTTACCCTGCATATATACGCACCCCTTAAACGCCCCGGTGGCTCAGTTAGATAAGGCGTTGCGCTGCTGAGCACGAGGTCGCGGGATCGAATCCCGGCCGCGGCGGCCGCATTTCGATGGAGGCGTAATGCAAAAACACCCGTGTGTTTGCGTTGTAGTGCACGTTAAAGAACCCCAGGTGGTCAAAGTTAATCCGGAGCCCTCCACTACGGCCTGCCTCATAATCAGAACTGCTTTTAGCACGTAAGACCCCAGAAAGAAGAAACGTACCCCTGAACCTTGTGTCATATTTAGGTGTCATTTAAGTTTAATGTAGGAGTAAATAAACTAATCAGAATACCTAGTCTTTAAACTAGTACCTCAAAAAGTGTGCTGCAGAGAATCAGCAGCGTTGACATAATGTATCGATTTCTTTCCCTTAATTCTATATTCCGTTCTTATAATTCACTGTACATGGCCAGTCAATTATGATAACGGCAGTATGCTACACTTACTCACAAATCCAGGGAAAACACGGGGAATGCGGGAGATGGAAATTCAAGACGATGAAGGTTCTTCTTAAAGGAATATAAAGAAAGGTGGATGGGTGAGGTAACGAGCTAGAGTGTGTTAGCGGCGAGAGTGTAGAATTGAAAAGAAAGATATGCACTACTGATAGGCGGTGGAGGAATTTGAGGCAGCCCCGTGTGTAAGCCGGTTGACGTGTCATTGTAGATTCCAATTTTCGTGGAAGGGGCCTCGACGGCGGGGAGGGAGGAAGGTGGTATCTGCTCTGCTGAAGGTCAGTGAACTATCGTGTCTGACAGAGAGAGTAAAGTCGCGGCAGAAGACTGGTGCTCGTGGAAAAAAAGAAAGAAAAAAAAACGGGGGATATCTAAACAAAAGAACTAAATGAATGAGTGAAAGCAAAGGGAGGTTGGAATATTATTGACAATCGAATAACTAAAAAAACAGCTAAGCAACTCAATGAAAAATAATTAAGTGCTGATGTCTATGGTTTGAATTTTAGCACACCGAATAGATTCTAAAGCTCCCTTTGAAACGTTCATGCCTACAGGTTGCAACGTCTTGAACTTATGGATGAGGTACAATTCTCTATATATTCTGTCTCGCGCAGAGCGGAAATTTGACAGTATTACGTAAAGTATATGTTCATCAAAGTTATGACCTGGTTGGTTGAAATGCTCAGCGACGCTTTGGGAAGCTTTTTAGCTGTGTCCGCGCGATGTCCGTTTAACCTGACGTTCATAGATTGTCTCGTTTCGCCAATATATTGTTTCTCAGAGAAGGAACAGTCAAGCATATAAATTCAAACCATAGACAACAGCACTTAATTATTTTTCATTGAGTTGCTTAGTTGTTTTTTCTTTCATTATTCGATTGTCAATAATATTCCAACATCCCTTTGCTTTCACTCATCCCTTTCGTTCTTATATTTATATATTTACTTCCCCCGGGTTTTTTTTCTTTCTTTTTTCCACGAGCACCATTCTTCTGCCGCAATTTTTATTCTCTCTGTCAGACACGATAGTTCACTGACCTCCAGCAGAGCAGATAACGCCCCCCCCCCCCCCCCCCCCCGTCTCCGTCATCCAGGCCCCTTCCACGGAAAGAGGAATGTACAATCACACGTCAACCGACTAACACACGGCGCTGCCTCAAATTCCTGCACCGGCTATCAGTACTGCATTATCTTTCTTTTGAGTTCTGCACTCTCGGCGCTAACACACTCTAGCTTGTTACCTCAGCCACCCGCCATACCTTCTCCCCATTTAGAAGAACCCTACCTAGATATACTGTGCCGAGGAGAGCATAGGTCGCCTTGAAAAAGACAAGTCCACATGTCGAAACGTTGGCTCCAGCTCTCACCTTGTTCTCCTGTTGCTCATCGCCTTACTCACAAAGTAGCATAAAGACAAGTGCTGCTATAGAATCATTACACTATCTCAGCCCTGGATGCTTTCATACTGTGTTCATTCAGCGCACGGGCATTATACTTATGCTAAATATGCATATATCTGTCCACTAAATTTTACAAATGTTATGGCCACCAGAAAACTTCAACGTATCATGACAAGTTTTCATAGCTGAAGTCATGATCATGTTCACTTTGTTTTTTTTTACCGCGTATTGTGCACTGACAATTTAATTGGGTAATATTCCACTTGTTTTGAAAGGTGTGCGCACAGTTTGAGTCATGTTTGTTGTGGGTACTTCGCTGCAGTTTGTTTGGTGCTGATTAACTTTGATGTTGCCGAACGGCGACTGTGGGTCTTAATTATTACAGCAGAGCTGTTATGTGCTAGGTGCTGATGGTTTGTGTACGTAGGCATTAAAGAGGGCGGCCACCCGGAGCTCACGACCATCCAATCCCGGTGATAAAAGCGTATCACCGGGTATGCCCCAGCTGCGTTTAATCGCGCGAATTCTCAAAGCGTATCGCGATAAAAAAATATCGTGTATTGAGAGAAGACGAAGTCCGGCAGCCCGGAGAGCGTGAGACAGCGACCGACGCTCTGGGGCCAAGGCTGTTGTTACGTAGCCCTGCTGGTAAATAAACCTTCTTACAGTTTGGTGGAAAAGTGCTGGGTATTCTCCCAGTCTCCCAACCTGGAACTACGAAGCCATACTCTGCGTCCAGCGCCATCCATGCCGCAAGAAACCACCAGACTCAAGCCACCGACTGTCCCGGCGTGCTGCCTCAGCGTCACCCAACGATATTCAGCGGGACTGACGAACAAGAGGTCGAGGACTGGTTGGTAACTTACCACAGGGTGAGCGCAGTCAACAAATGGGGGGATGAGACAACGCTGACCAATGTATTATTGTCACGTTGTAGTCACAGTGAAGAAAACAGTCGTAAAACTGTGTATGACGAAACTGATCGTTTATTGGGCGAACCTGTGCCCGCAAAAGCAAGCTACACTCAAAGCACAACAATAGCGGCGAACACAGTCGGCGATCGTCGAAAATCTGATCAGCGGCGAAACGCGTCGGCTTTTATACATGAGTCATCGAAGGTTCCATATTAATCCCTGGTACCCGCGTGTCTTCCAGAAAGTTCTACACAATTCGCGTCGCTCACACAATCAGATTACATGAGCGTCGGTGGCAAGAGACAACGGATAGAAGCATCGATAACGTTCGAAAAACTTCCGATACATGCAGGCGCGTCCTGTGCCTAGCGATAACGTTTAGCAGCTGGTGAAAAGCGGTCACCAGTGTAAAAAGATAAACATGTATACGTGTCAATACCCTCCCGATGCTACAAACACAAAAGTGAAAAAAAAACACGCGTACAGAGAGGACAAACAAAAGAAAACAAAGCAACAAAGTATCTAAGTTCGTCAGCTGGCGTAGAAAGGCTTAAGACGCACCAAGTGGATGACTTCAGGTCGTGCTCGGCGCCGCTGTGATTGTGAAATGCTGTCTCGCACGAGCTCACAGTCCAGTGCGCCAATACGTCGGATGATCTTATATGGTCCGAAATAGAGACGTAATAGTTTCTCGGTAAGTCCTCGTCGGCGTATTGGAGTCCAGACCCAAACACGGTTGCCGGGCTGGTATTCGACGTAGCGTCGTCGAAGGTTGTAGTGTCGGCTGTCGGTTCTCTGCTGGTTCTTGATGCGCAGTCGGGCGAGCTGTCGACCTTCTTCGGCACGCTGCAAATAGGTGACAACGTCGAGATTTTCTTCTTCGGTGACGTCCGGTAGCATGGCGTCAAGCGTCGTTGCCGGCTTCCTCCCGTAGACCAGGTTGAACAGCGCCATGTGCGTCGTTTCTTGCACGGCCGTGTTGTATGCGAAGGTCACATACGGAAGGATGGCATCCCACGTCTTGTGTTCGACGTCGGCGTATATTGTCAGCATGTCGGCGATGGTCTTATTTAGGCACTCGGCGAGGCCATCCGTCTGCGGGTGGTAGGTGGTGGTCCAGCGATGGCTTGTCTGGCTGTATCGCAGGATGGGTTGAGTTAGTTCTGCCGTAAAGGCCGTACCTCCGTCGTTGGGGCACCGTGACACAGGAGGATGTTCTAAACAAAGAATCGGGCAACCTCGGCGGCACTGCCTTTGGGCAAGGCATTTGTTTTGGCGTAGCGGCTGAGGTAGTCCGTAGCCACGACGATCCATTAATTCCCGGTCGTCGACATCGAAAAAGGCCCCAATAAGTCCATCCCGATCTGCTGGAACTGTCGACGAGGTGGCTCGATCGGCTGTAGAAGTCCGGCTGGCCTTGCCGGCGCTGTTTTGCGGCGCTGACAGTCTCGGCATGTCCTTACGTAATGGGCGACGTCGGTAGAGAGGCGAGGCGGCAACCGGAGGCGGCAAGCTGGGCGGGCTGGAGGGCCGTGTCATCGACGTTTTAAGCCGGACCGGCCCAGGCTACGCGCCGGTGGATTTCTTCTAGGATGACGCCGAGGTGCGTAGCCTTTTGTGTTGCTATGTGAACCGGCTTGCTCCTCGTTTTTTCTTTCCTGTGTATATGTTTACAAATCAAATAATAATAATAATGAAGAGCACATGCCAGCATATGATATCAATATTTTGCAGAAATGCAAATCTGGCCCCACTAGAATAACGTACGAAACCAATGCTGTTCAGAAACATCCTGTGATTGATTATATCGTTCGTTACTCTGTGAAGAATGTGTAGTCACGAGTAAGTCAGTTGATGCATGAAGTAGGTTCTGTACAGAGTGAATAAATCTGAATAGACTTGGCAAACAGTTCATGGAACTGAAGCAACAATAACAGTATTGAAATTATATTCATCGGGTGCAACGCTTACACAGTGTGTCTACTATGCTCTGTTGTTGCAGCAGGCAAGCTCCAGTGAGGAGGAGGCCGCTGCCGCCCGCGTGCCTCTCCAGACAGCACCACCCCTTGTGTCCGTGGGCACAGAGCGGGGGATGAGCGGCACTGCACGTAAGGCACTTTAACAGCAATTGCAATGCGAAGCCTTCAATGCGAAGCCTGACATTTTAAACAGAAAAAATATATTTCACATAGTCACCTACAAAGAAATGCGTCACCTATAATGTGACTGTGCAAGACGAAACTATATTCTGTTTGAACATTCATACCACTTTTAATGCAGCTTCTGTAGCGTTCAAGTTGTCGTGTAGAAATTAATATTGGTGCAGCATTTTGTGTACTGTGGTGTCGCTTTATTTATTTATCCAGATGTACGCTTCATATTGCCTAGAGTTTGTTGCCGGGACTAGTTTCCTATGTTTCCACCTATGATAATGAACCAGTCAATGTTCAGCATAGAATGACACAAGAATTTTTTATCCTCTTTGCCCATTTAATTTTTAACGACCATCAGCTCACCAGCAGCTCAGCAGCAGCCCCGCAGGCCACCTCTACAGCCAGTGGCGTAGCCAAGGGGGGGGGGGGGGGGGTTGGTGGGGTTCAAACCCCCCCCCCCCCCCGAAATTTCTTGCACCCCCCCCCCCCCCCACTAACCCACCCTTTCCTCTCGTCGCTTCGCGCTGACATATTTCAAGAAACCGGTGCTACTTTCACACTTTCATTCCTGGGCGCTTCCGTTTGGGTTGGTAATTTACAGCGAATCATGTCTGCATATGGAAAAAAACTGTCACGGTGTTTGTCAAGGCCTTGACACTCTGTGAGGTTTTGGGCGCGAATGTGGCGTCCGCATTCTGAAACAACAAATGCGCAACAAATGCGCAACAAATGAAGCAACAAATGCGGCAGCCGCATTTTAGATGAAGGCGAAAATGCTCGAGGCCCATTTACTTAGATTTAGGTGCACGTTAAAGTCCCCAGGTGGTCGAAATTTCCGGTATACATTTCCGCCGCTTCCCTTCAGGTGCCGGTTAGGCCGCGTTCGCGTAGGAACTTCGTCTCGAAGCTGTCGGAAGCGGCAAAATCTTGCAAAAATCCGCCCGCCTAGGCGGCAAAACAGGCAGAAAAACAGGCGGCGAGCCAAATTGGTCTCGGACCGATTTTTTCGCCATGGCGAAGTGGAAACGCGGCGGAAAGTCGTTCTGCTCGACCGGAATTAGCTACACTAGCATGTAAACTTCCGGTCGTAACATTGAACATGGCACCAAAAGTGTAGGCTGTAATGCTGATCGACGCGATCAAGAACCACCCCTTCCTCTACGACAAGAGTGGCACTCAAACGTACTGTCAGCAATACTCGCGATAGTATTCAACGTCGCGCGACAGGAGGTGCGGCAACGAAGCCTTAGCGTGACCCAACTTACACTTTTGCAAAGCCAGGCGAACCCACCACTGCCGTTTCCGAGGTTTTCTTGTCTTCTGTTTATTCATTGTCGATTTCTAGAAAACAAGTAGGTAGAAGTATAAAAGCCATTTCTTCTTCCACTTCCATGGAAGACAATAGTTAGGCAGATTCCTCGTTGGCGCTCCATAATTCTCCTCGCACGTGCACGGTATGTTGCAGAAGTCGCAGGGTGCTTTTCTCGTCGCGACGATAGATTGGGAGCGTAGGTCTCACGTAGGACGCGCAGGCTTCGGCGAGCCTCAACACAAGGGCCAGCCCGGGTTTTAGCTTTGGTGTTCCCGTTGCCGCTTTCGTGTCCTGGAGGCGCCGAAAATAATACGAAATGATGAAATGTTATTACAACTTGGAAATAAAAGCTATTAAAGAAATATAATCACGCCTATAGGCAGCAACCTGTGACACAGCGCTACCGCGCCCGTGTGAGGAGAATTACAGAACGCCAACGAGGAACTTACCGAAGGTCGCAGATGACACGCGAAATTGCGCAAGATGATCACTTTTGATGACGGGTGGGTCAGTGAATGAACATACCGCTCGAAATAATGCGATAATGAGCGCCACCACGCCGACAAACGTACGCAGACTAGATGGATGTGGACGAAAGCGGCAGCGCGGCCGCGGTGGTAGCAAAACAAATGTGAAGTTGGACATGCGCGGAAAAGATTTTCCGGCCGCTTTGGCCTCTCCACCCGCTTGCCGCTTCCCAAATGTGAACGTAGCCATAGTCTGCAGCGCAAAACGTCTCTCGTTTGCGATTGCGCCCCTACGGAAGGCTGGTAGTTACTGTTGTGTTGCTGAATCCCAAACCAGCAATTACGAAAGGCTGGTAGTTGCTGTTGTGTTGTGGAATCCCAAACCAGCAATGTACACACGAAAGGGTTGATGCCAGCAGTGAAATTCCACCGACTCGCAACAGAATGCACGAAACAGACAGCCGACAAGCATGGATTACTGCTGTGCGCAGTACAGCGTAAGTAAACTCTTGTTGCAGGCGCTGACAGTTCTCGTCGGAGTTCACGCGTCCTGAGAAATTGATTATGTGCACTATGCACTGAACAAGACCGGAGTTCATTCCTGCATCACTAGTACACCAATGAGTCGAGATTCTGTGAGGTACAAGGCCACTTCCTGTTTGCACCGGCCTAAGTGAAGCAGAAATGACTCGCACGCACTACTGAAAATGCGTACACATGCCATAACTA
The DNA here is from genome assembly GCF_013339745.2 of Dermacentor silvarum. Lineage (NCBI taxonomy): Eukaryota > Metazoa > Arthropoda > Arachnida > Ixodida > Ixodidae > Dermacentor > Dermacentor silvarum. The sequence goes on from NC_051157.2 coordinate 167,089,906, forward strand.
TGCAGTGCGGTGAAATATTCTGTATAATTCTGAATCTGTTGACGTAAAGGCAAATGACGGCTGCACGCTCGCACACAGCGGAAGACACAGCGGCCCATGCACTTGCCGCAGGAAATGCAAGGCGACGAAAGCTTCGTAAAAAAAAATTTAAAAAAAAAGCATTACTCGTTTTTGCGCGTATTTAAGTTTTCTAGCGCAAAGACGCAGCGAACAAGCTATTGCTATGGGAGTAGGTATAGCCTGGTAACACGTGCATTTTCACATGTATAGCCGTCCTTGACCTGTGAAACGCACTTCGCCCCGACGAGGACGACGCCATCTACGCTTAACGGAGATTAACAATTAATGATCTCTTCTCCGATCGGGCGGGTCGTCTCAATGATGCGTTTTCGAAGACTGGTCCATTCAGTGGTGCGATGAGAGACGGTTGCTCCGAACGCCCACTGTACCTGTCGTACTTACTGTATTTTACTAAGCTTACATTACTTTTTACTTAATTTCTTCACAAGCACACAGTGCCACACACACACGCGAGGGGGGGGGGGGTCCCATGTCTTTGATATACATGCATAGAGTGTGATTAAACTACCGATACTTACTATCAATCACGTCACGTAGTGGAAAGCAGACGCTTGCCCCCCCCCCCCCCTCCCCCCCGGTCGGGCCGATGAACCCCCCCCGAAAAAAATTTCTGGCTACGCCCCTGTCTACAGCAGCAGCCACTGGAGGATGCGGCCTTCAGGGCACCAGCTGAATACGCCAGGCAGGGGAAGCTGGCGGAGGCATCAAACGTGGAGGCCGTCAGCTTCCACCGGATGCTGCTTGATCAAAACAGGCAGGTACGTACAACTCGCCCAGCTTGCCATTTTTTAAGAGGGGATTAGTGTGCAGCTTAATGTAACTTACAACCTGCTCATTCATGAGTGGCATCTGGATTCCTTGGGCTGAAGTGTTCATTGGTTCGTGTACTTATGTAGCCTCTGTCAAGTGCTTTCTCATACTGTTACTTCACAAGTTACAAAACATTTACATGGTTGCATGTACCACCACAGCATGTTCATATTTTGTAGGTCAATTCAGCTGATCACCGACATTGACTACTTAGTGACAAAGGTGGCTTGGTAGCATTTTCTGTCTTTGAACATGTTTGTAACATAACAGATCATATACAGCTTGCAGTTCAACTTCTCACGTCATATGCATACTTTCTCACTGTCCTCTAGAGTAACCGAGCTGAAAGTGTAACCCTTGCAAATATTGTAAAATGAAAATTTTAATTTCGTATCCTGTAGCTGCAGCAAGTGCACTTTTTTCGCAGCATCATCAGCAGCTGGTGGAGGAGCTGAGGGCCTCCCTCGCGGTGCAGCAGCAGCTGGTGGTGGAGACGAGGGGCTTGCGGGAGGCGACTGCCCTCATCGCAACCACCTTGCGACAGCTCGTGGCTGCCCTCGCCCATGGCCTCCGCGAGCCGCCTCAGCCGTAGTGGTGACCACGGTGTAAGACGATAGGTGTTCCGACGGCGCGCCCGCACTGGGGCGAGAGAGCGGCCACTTCGTGTGACCGGAAGTGAGCGCCGCCGCTAGGGGCAGCACGTGTTCAGGAGGCCTTGGAGAAGCGGCACAACTGTGGATAATTTATGACCTCCGTCAGCATTTAAACACGTATACCCAACGATATGCAATTTTTCGTTATTCAGACGCCAAATCCTGAGCAGGTAGAAGGTTTCATGCCACTTACAGTCAAAATACCGTCATTTCGAACACGAGAGAGACGCATCGTCTGCTCGAGCATACGGCGCGCTGCGCTTACCGCTGCTCGCCGCATCGGAGTCAATCGGAATGTCGGCAGAAATATAAAGGGACGTTCCTCCAACCAAGTAGAGTCTTTTTCGTTTTAAGCAGGCGAACGACATATATTCATCGAAATAAAGCACTTCTGCCGCGCGTGCCCATAAAAGCGCCAACAAAGCGAGCGAAAAAGTGGCCCCCAGAACAGGTGCTGCCCCTTGCGGCAGCGGCGTGCGTAGAGTCACACTAACTGGCCGCGCCTGGCGCCGCCGTCGGATCACCTTCCTTTTTTACACCGTGGTGGTGAGAGATGTCACCATTACATGTTTTTTTAAATATGTTGTTACTTTTTTAATATGTTGCACTTCGCATAATGCATAATTTATTGTGTTTTTTTGTAATGTGTAGTTTAACTTGCTGAGCAAGTTTGTATCAGTGAGAACGGCAGTGAGGGAACTGTACGTCTAATGTTTCATCCTTTTGGTTAGGTGTGTGCTTTCGTTTTGCTGTTTATGTGCTATGTAAGTATTTGCTGCTTTTCAAGGAACATGTTGACTATGTGGCGACTATTATTTTAGCCACACCAGTGTTTCACACACAAATGCTGTGATAACAGGTATTGAAATCCACTGTTATGATTTTCATGCTATATATATGTCGTGTTTCCAATTTCAAATTTTTTTGCCCTATGGAAGGCACAAGTGGCCATACTATTATTTCTCTCAGCAACAAGTGCTTGTTACTTGCAACAGTTATTGTGATATATCAGGTTTCCATATCGGTGATAGCAATACAATCTATTCCTCATTGTTGTTGAGAACAATTTTTGATACAGTCAACGTAGCCATCGATGTGGTCATTGTTTTACAACGTTCACTGCCAGGCTGTTCTTGTTGGTATTTTATATGGCACATTATAAAAGTCTACGGTATTTTCTCACGTGTGTCGTTCTTTAAAAGCGTGTGACTGCACTTTCACACTGGTGTTCTTATGGGAGTAGTCATTGAAAATAACATCTGTTTTGTGCTACAAACATGGCGGATGCATAGCATGCCAGACTTGCAACACCTTTTCTGCTGTGAAGTTGCTGGGTGAACGCAAATGGTTGTGGATGAGCCAAAAGAAAAACATTATCAATATCACACATTTCTGTGATTTAATTTGTGCCAGCGGCCTTTCACAATGTATTAGATCTCATATAGTGAAAACCGTACTGTTAGTTTGACACCGTGAAATCGTACCCCGTGTACATTGATTTGTACCTTGATGACTGTTATTCACTTTGAATAAACATGGCACCGAAGATGTGTTGTAATTTTTCATTTACTGTGAGGAAGAAACAATTTTCAAGAACATCACTGGCACTTGATATGACTATTTAGAAATATATGTACAATTATACTACTATTTACGTATGAATGCACATCCAAGGGAGCATCATGTGCTTGACATTCCAGGTGATCTGTGTCAGCACGACTTCGCCTGTTGAAAAGGAACTGTGCGGAGGCTGTGTGGCAAAGCTGTGTAGAGCCTGCAAAGTGTCCGAGAACAGTAAATATGGTGGAGCGAAAAGTGTTGAGCTTTGACGAAGTCCTATATCCTCCCATGCACAGTGCAGACGGCGGTGACAGTAGATAAATGATGATGACAGTAGAGTAAATGATGATGCCAGTAGATAAACGCATCAAGTTGACAGTTGCAACAGCAGCAGCAAATAAACCGGCAAACGCCTGCTGCCCAGAGAAGTGGCTACGACATTCTGCTAATGACCGCAAGGTTGTCTATTCACAGATACTAAATGAAAGGCTCATGTAGTGTTGCAGTGGAATGATGCAATTATCTCCAGTAGCGACACCTCATTGGTACAGGCTACGTGAAAGCAATCGTGGTAATTTAGCAGATTCTATAAAAAACACCGCATATCCACGAAGTGAATGATGATGAGTGGGCGAAGCACCGGGAGATCATACGGGTAACCATGAATCCCCCGTACATTGCCCCCTCGAACATGCAAATGAGTGACAACACATGTGTACAGTATATACAATGCTGTTTTATTAGTCGTATATGGTATTGAGGTGCGAACTTCGTTTTCTCTTCATTAAGACTGCCTTGTGATCAGTGCAGCAGCACGGCGACGCCGGCAAGCGGACCCAGAGGCGGCGAGAGCGCGGGAAGCGGCGGCAAAACGCCGGAAGCGTGCTCTACATGAGATTGGTTGCGCCGATGCTCGGTTCAAGCGCGAGCTTCGCGAGCCCTCAGCTCCGGGTCCGCTTGCCGGCGTTGCCGCACTGCTGCAGCTTTGCGAGCCCTCAGCTCCGGGTCCGCATGCTGGCGTTGCCGTTTTGCTGCAGATTCGCGAGCCCTCAGCTCCGGGTCAGCTTGCCGGCGTTGCCATTTTTGTACAGCTTCCTGCGCCCTAGACTCCGGGTCCCCTTGTTGTCTGCGTCGCGGTGGTGCAGCAGCTCCGCTTGCAGCTGAGCCGCCACTCTAGTCTGTTAATCCATAGCGGGTGCGCCGTTATCAGAAGCGACCGTTATCATCCATGGCTGAAGAGAGAAAGAGAGCGCGCGTCGGGAACGAGCGCTTATGTAGCCCTTGTGCACCGCAGCGTCCCTAGCGGACTCCATGCAAACCAGAATTATGGACGACGACAATGACGAGGGGGGGGGGGGGGGCACAAGGCTCGGCCCTTAGGTGCTTCGCCTTCAAAACAGCACGGTATCCACTCATTGCCAATACGCCTTCACGTTGGTTCCTTTTCTTTATTTGCATATGTGCCTGACACTGCAGACACGTTTACTGCTGCTGTCGGTGCTGCTGCCGACGCAGACGCCTTCGCAACCTTTTACAGGTAGTGCTGGTGCTGCTGCCGTGTGGTTCTAAATAATCGAATTACATTGTCACGGGAAGCACATCCATTCAGATACATTATACGTGCTGCCCTCGCTCGGGGAACTCCCTGTGGGAAAGGGTCACCGTTTTCATCGTGACTGCTGCTGTTGCTATTGTCAGCATCATCCACCTCACCGCGCGCGTTCGGCGCGAACGAAGGCGTGGTCGGGAAACGCAGCCGATGCTGATGTCGGGAAATGGTGTCGGGAAACGCGGACGGTGTCGGCAGCAGCTCTGCGCGTTATCCGAAAGGGCACGCCGCACTGAAACACCTTCACTTATACTCATCACCTCTCCTTGTCGCGGCTTGCCGGCCTCTCATTTTTTGCCTCCTTTCCCAGCGCTCCTCTCCAACTCTGCTGGTCACGTGAACAGCCCTGCCCGGTGCGGCTCTCATTCTCTCCTGGTCACCTGAGCTGCGTGACACCGGCGCACGGACGGACGGCGCAGCATCGACCTACAACTCCGCTGTTAATAATAAACATTTCTTGATTTCACAAGGCCTCTTGCACCTATTTTATGAGATTACACGTTGTACAAAGGACTGACAAATAGCGGCTTCTAAAGATCGCACGCACTCATATTTATTCTGCTAAAAAAATTAGGGGCGGCTTCATACTAAGCGGCACGAAGACTGGGCAAACAGCGAAGCTGGTGGCCCTTCCTCAATTTAATTTAGCTTTCCTTTGCTTAACTTGGTTTGGCTTGGCTAGTTCTTAGCTTCGTCTTTGCTTTCCTTTGCTCAACTTGGTTGGTTGAAATGCTCAGCGACGCTTTGGGTTGCTTTTTAGCTGTGTCCACGCGATGTCCGTTTAACCTGACGTTCATTGATTGTCCCGTTTCGCCGATATATTGTTTCTTAGAGAAGGAACACTCAAGCATTCAAGTTCCAGATTAATCACTCAAGTTCCAGATTAATCACTCAAGCTCCAACACCTTGCACCAGCTGTGCGAGGCGTTGCTAGGGAATTCGCGGTGATGTCATCGCCAGGCGCAGTTTTTTTGTTCGCTCTACGCTGCCTAACGATGAGCCCAAACAGCTCCGCTGTTAAAAATGTTGCAGTTTCACCCGAAAGGCGAAGCATCAATTGCGGTAGCAAAATTAGTAGAGAGCTATACGGAGTAAGGATAGTAGTATTATCAGCTGTATAAACTTGCACATGCAGCAGCACGAGCAACGCCCATAACTGTTGTTGACGCGGTTGGCGCTTTGCCCGCGTTCGCACCGAATGCGCGCGGCGTTGGTGACGGTTACCGGTGCCTCGCTCGGAGGTTTTCGACGAAATCAGAACGGGACACTCGCCGAGCAGCGTCGGAAGTGTTTACCTACTTCTCGCCTCGCAACGTTTTAGGGGCGAAGCTCCTTAGGGTGTGGGTCGTTCCCTCCTCTGTAGTAGTAGTAGTATGTAGCCATCTGTAGTTTTATGAAGTGTTCACTATATGGCGTTCCGGTTCCACTTCCGGTTCCGGTTCCACTTTGCGCGCGTTCGGTGCGAACGCGGGCGAAACGCCGACGGCGTCGACAACAGTTCTGCGCGTTGCTGGTGCTGCTGCATGTCCAAGTTTATACAGCTCATAAAACTACCTTGAGTCGACCCCATGGCTGCGTCGCATACTACTCAGGGTTCCCCTACGGGAAGATGGTGTAATTTTCTCTCTCGTTCCCGACGCGCGCTCTCTTTATCTCTCGTCTGCAGCTGTGGTTTACCGGAATGATCCACCGGTGCTTCACCCACTCATCATCATTCACTTCGTGGATATTCTGTGATTTTTTTATATAATTACGCATTTGGTGACACAGCTAAACGTAGACGATGGCTAAACGTCGGATCCCCTCCCTCCCTCCCGTCCTCCCACGGCTTTTCGCGCGACGGAAGAAGTCGCATTTGTTCTATATATACGGTGATTGTAAAGGAGGAAAGAGGCGCCTTATTCTGCAGCCCTTTAGGGAGCATGGTGCAGAACGCGCGCGCGTTTGCTCTCCACCGTGCGTTCGCTCCCCGTGAAAGCGCGCGTCCCTATAACTCCCCAAATCGAAACGCAACGCACGAGCAGTGGGAGATGGTGCTGACCAGTTCGGCACTGGAGGATCAGCGAAAGCTTATCGCCAGAGCCGAAAGTGCTGCCACCGCCGCTGGGGCCCTGGACTGAAGGCTCCACCCACCACGGAGATCGACGCTTCTCCGTGCCTCATCAAAATAAAGTTTTGTCTCTCTCTCTCTCCTTCGCGCTCTTTCACTCGCACATACATCATACGGCGCGCGGCGACGATTTCATCGCCGTGGGACATTATACGGAACCTCACGGCGACGCCGACGGCATAAATTCGCTATAAGTGACCATATAGTTGCCATCGCAATAAAATTCAAAGCCCTTCCACTACTGTGAAGAAGGTAGCCAGCGAAGCTTTGGCTGTGGTGGGTCTGCTATAGTGAATATTGGTATAGTGAATTTATATATTATCATTATTGACTATATTGAGCGTCTTAGAGATGTTCGTCAAAGAGCAAGGACACCGGCGTCTTGTTTCCGCCCGTCGCGATGGCCAAGTAGTGCGTTTGCTGCGCCAAGTTTGCCCTATCCAAGGAGGATTACAACCTCCTTGGCCCCATCGTCATAGGCTAGCGTATGATGCACAGCGTTAATAGCCGCGGCACACTGCGCTTCATCGTCAAGATTCTGGAAGACATGGTTCAACGAGCCTGCGTCCCATAGCGAGTCCAAAGGTCAACTGCTTATAACAGCGTGATCTCTACGTCAGGGCACAAAGGGGCATTGCGACTGAGACGTGCCGCCGCTAAGTAAATCGACACGTGTGACAGACGCATCGCCGCTGGCGTGGGGTTTAACACTGGGACATCCATTATCCGTTTAGACACCTGTGCTAAAGGCCAAGATATAGTCCAGCGTTTTCGGCGCGCCAGGCCGCGGCAGGCGAAGTCGGATACGCTACGCCAGGCACGCCAGACCGTGGAAGAAATTTGCCTCCTCTACAGTTCGGCGCACACGCCGCGCGAGGCTGGCGCCATCTCTGTGTGTGGGAGCGCAACTTCACGGCCGCGCGATCCATGGCGCATGCGCATTCTCACTTTCTGACAGAATGTGCCCGCGCCGTCCGAGTTGGGCGCGCTTTTCTTTTTTTGTAGCGTTAGCTACACTGGCCTAGCCAAGCCCGCTTCGCGCGGCACATCAAGAGCCGTGCTGCGCATGCGCAAGGATCAGTGATGTCACACGGCTTGCGCACCGGAGCCACCGGAGCCGTCACCTCTCGCGCACTCCGCCGCCGCCGCGCGCGACTCACCGCGGCCGGTCTGCGCATTCCAGAGGAGTGACGTCGTAGCCGTGGTAGACGCACTGGCGCGCCGGCGCGCGCTCGCTGTGCAGTCGCCGTCTGACACTGCGCTGGAGCCGCTGCGCTTCTGACTGGCGTTTGCCAGTGTGGTATAGCCATGGAGAAGGAGAGCGCAAATGCTGCTCAACAGCGCAGAAGAACGGAGAAGCTTGACTCATCGGATCCCGAAGTAGTTGCCTGGCAATTAGCGGTTGAGCGTAGGAGACAACCAGGAAAGCTAAGAATAATCAGCTGAACCTTTGCTAACGCTACGTATATCCTGGCATAGCCGAGCTAAGACACTGCAACTTTTTTTTGACATGAGAAGCCACTTTATTTCAGACAACCAACATACATAGTTGCCTAGGGGCCAGTCACGCATAAAATATACACATAAGTTCGACAAGAAAGCACATCGTGATTTTTTACATACGCAAACACAAAAAAAACACCGCATATCCACGGGGTGAATGATGATGAGTGGGCGAAGCTCCGGAGGGAATCATCGGTAAACCGTGAATCTTCCGTGTAATTCGCCCAGTCTCGCCGCACTAAATCGAACGAGTGACTTCCACCAATGACACGCGCCATATGTGACGTCATTCCTATTTTATAACAGCGCCCTTCATTATAATTGCACCATCTCCCGCTTAAGGGGGCGCTAGCACAAACGCGTTAGAAACGTGCAGTACTCTCTAGTAAGGGGGAGAGGCCACAGCGTCTTACGCAGCCGTTTACACATGCCGGAACGTGCACCGCGTTTGCCGACGCCATCACATGACTGCTGAGAGAGTATAACCCCCGTATTCATAAACGCTCCTCGACTTGAACTTGACTTGCCACCGCCTTCAACGCGTTTCGAACGCGCTGCCCAAGGCGGTGGCAAGTCAAGTTCAAGTCGAGGAGCGTTTATGAATACGGGGTAAGGCGGAGAGGCCACAGCGTCTTACACCAGCTTCTTACACGGGCCGTAATGCGATAGCACAAACGCGTTAGAAACGCGAAGTCTTTCGTTAATGTTCGGTATTTATTGTCATCGTGGTGCGTGAGTCCATGTGCGCTTTGTGGCGTAGTGGCTAGCGCCGCGCTTTCGGAAGCGAGAGGTCCCTGGTTCGATTCCGCGCTACGGACACAACTTTCGGAATTTTTTTTTCATAAAAGTAGACGTGGCTACCTACTACGACGACGACGACTACTACTACTACTACTACTACTACATACTACAGAGGAGGGACAGACCCACACCCTAAGGAGATTCGCCCCTAAAAATACCTTATACACAGGTGTCGCTCCGTGTGCTGTTTGACTGCCTTCACGGCATAGCGTTAACTTCTCCTACAGCCAGAAGATCGCACTCCTAGTGCTAGTGCGTCGGCTACGTCAAAAGCGGAAGCGAAACATGTAAATACATCCTCACTTGCGTTCTCATCGTCCACGGACGTTGAGAAAGCCACAGCCGCGCTTTCACTACGAGTGCCGCAAGCCGCCATTTTGCCTTCTGCCCGCTTCCCCTACAGCGCGCACTGCATTCTGCTCTAGCGGCAGCCGCGTGAAATAGAACATGTTCTATCTCGGCGCCGGCGGCGCTGAGCGCGCCCGACGCAGCTGGGTACGCCGGCTACGCCGTGACGCCGGACTGTAGATTGCGCACTTTTCACCAGCGTTGCCTAACCGCGACGCGCGTGGCTGCGCGCGCGCGTTACGCCGGACTATATCTTGCGCTTCAGGCACGGCTGGCGGGAAACCGCCATGCACATGGAGCCGAAAATTTTGATCTACTTCCGGTCCATCTATCTACTTCGGTTGGCGGACGCGATCTGGAACCTAGCCTGCAACAGATTCGTTGTAATAGAATGAAAAGCCGGCAGATCCCACGCCCTGTGGGAATCGAAGTTATGCGAAACAGCGTGCGGGGAACCCTACCAAGTTAACGAAATGACCATGAGAGTACCAAGACGTAGGCGGCTGTTTCATGACTTACATGACACGCATGTCATGCCATTCATGTCATGAGTTCCTTAGGAGCCCTTTTAGCTAGGCCTAAGAGACCTTAAAACAAATGCCTTAGTCGTGCTCATGACTACGACTTCGACCATCAACCTTTAGCCTTTCCTTCACTTACTACCCACGTCCGCACCCATTTCAGTTGTTTTTTCGTGCTAATGTTTTCTCGCCGAGTCACTGAATTTTTGCTAAGTCATGCTCAAGAATATGACTTGTACCATCAGCCTTTAGTGTTTCTTCCACACAGTACCCACGTCAGAAACCATATCAGTGGGTTCTGAGCATTAATTTTTCTTGCTGAGTTATTGTCATTCTTGCTTAGTCATGCTCATGACTATGACTTCTACGACCATCCTGTTTCCTTCACTTGGTACCCATGTCTGAACCCATTTCAGTGGTTCTTTAGAGTAATTTTTTTTTGCTGAGTCATTGTAATTTTTGCTCAGTCCTGCTCATGAATATGACTTCTACCATCATCCTTTAGTGTTACCTTCACTTAGTATCCAGGTCAGAACCTATTTCAGTTGTTTTTCAATCTTTCCTTGCTGAGTCATTGTCACATTTGCTGAGTCATGCTCAAGACTAGGGCTTACTTGCTTTTTCTTTTTGAGATCTTGGTTTTTGCTTTTCTTTATTTTTAGTTATTTCAGCTGCTTTTGTTTTATGTGATTTGTGAGTATAAAATAACAGCTGCCATAGAAGTGCTTTTTCCTTTATAACAATCGGTAGGGACCCTTTAACAAATTTGTTGGGTCCCAAAAGTGTGTACTTTCTAATTGTATGGTTTAATTATGTTAAATAAATAAACTTTCAAACTTTCTACCACCATCCTTTAGGGTTTTCTTCACTTAGTACCCACGTTCGAACACATTGCAGTAGTTTTTCAGTGTTCATTTTTTTGCTGAGTCATTGTCATTTTTGCTGAGTCATGGTGATGACTGCGTCTTCTACCACCATTCTTTAGTGTTTCCTTCACTTAGTACACACGTGCAAACCCATTTCAGCGTTTTTGAGTGTTAATCTTTTTTGCTGAGTCATTGTAATTTTTGATGAGTCATGCTTATGACTATGACTTCTACCAACATCCTTTAGTTTTGTCTTCTCTTAGTACCCATGTCCGAACCCCTTTCGGTGTTAATATTTTTTCGTTGTGCCATTGTCAATTTAGGCGGCTGTTTCATGACCTACATGACACGCATGTCATGGCATTCATGTCATGACCTATCTATTATGTTCGTCATGCACTGTCGTCATGCTTTGTCAATTTTGGTACCTACCAAGGTAACGAAATCGCCACGAGAGCAGCAAGACGTAGGCAGCTGTTTCATAACCTACATGACACACATGTAATGATATTCATGTCATGACCTGTCGTTTATGTTCCCCATACACTCTTTTCATAATATGCCAATTTTGCTAAATACTAAGTTAGCGAAACGAGCATGAGAACACCAAGACGTAGGGGGCTAGATAGATAGATAATGTCAAAGTGGCAAATGTTCGCCAAGAAATGTTTCGCATTTAATAACGTTTCCTCATCAAGACAGCGCGCGGTTGAGAGGCCGCGCCGATCAGCACAGTGGACGTAACGCGTACCAGCTAGCGTTCAAAACCCCGCTCCAAAACCGAACGTGTGGTTCAGGTTTTAATACTAGCCGCTTGGAGCGTAGGTGGTCTTTTAACGCGCTAGCATTTAGGGCCACGTGTCGCATAAAATCCGGCGTCGGCAACCGGCGTATGATCGCGGGTGGCGGAGAAAATAATCCAACCACACTGATCGCGCAGGCCCTCAACGAGGTGCAAGGTTTTGGTGAACAAAAATTGAATTTCTCACAGTGAAATCCGTCAGAAAATGATAAAATACGACTTTACCAATCGGCGTCCGATTCGCCGTCGGTTTGTTTACCAATCGGTGTCGGATTGTAATTTGAATGTACAAGAAAACCTAATTTTGCTACGAGGAAGCTCACACACAAACCCCTTTTCCGGCATTTTTACCTGACCTGCGTGTGTCGGGGCAATAGCAAACAATTAATATAATGATAGAAAAGGTGCTCCGGCCTTCACATTTTAATATAAGACCACTTATATAGCGCCTGGAAAAACGTCTTTCCCGCTATGCATTTCAGTTTACAAGTGAAGCCGACTTTAGGGGATTGGTGTAAGCTTGGTCTTTGTAAGCTGGCTCTCCCGCGTTCAGGGTTGCAGTGAATGAAGCCTACTTGCCGTATGCGAACGATGCGATGCGAACGGGTGCCGATAACGCAATCGCGTTCTACTCTTATAGGTGAAGCTTTTAATACCAGCCGCTTGGTTCTAGAGGAGTTCGAGCGTAGCTTGGCTTGCACTTTTCAATGGAGCCAACGGTGCAAGGACTGCTAACATACGCTACCTTCAAACGCCTGCATACTGGCCCTGGCTATGCTGCACATTTACACAGCAAAGCTAAATCAAATTTTCGGCAACGATGATGTAAATATCCAGCAATGAAAATCTTCGCTATTTCTTCGTAACCTCTAAGCTAATGTCTCCAAGCACTAGCCCTTGAACTGCACTGCATACTATTGGATCTCCTGTTTGCTGCCAGGTTCCATCTCACCACTGCCATCCTGTAGTAGTTCTTGTAGTTGACTGCGGGAGTTGGGCGACGTTGAGGAGTACTACTTTGAGAACTGACGGTTTATTAAATGCGAAGCATTTCTTGGCGAACATTTTCCACTTTGACAGTATCTATCTAGCCGTCTAGGAGTTTGTGCTCTCATGGTCGTTTCGTTAACATGGTATGTACCAAAATGAGCATACTATGACAGGAGCATATGACGAACATAAATGATATGTTATGACATCAATATCATTACATGTGTGTCATGTAGGTCATGAAACAGCCGCCTAGGTCATGGTGCTTTCAGGGTCATTTCGTTAACTTGGCAGGTTCCAAAATTGGCATAGTATGACAGGAGTGTCTGACGAACATAAGTGATAGGTCATGACATAAATGCCATGACATGCGTGTCATGTAGGTCATGACAATGACTCTGCGAATAATAATAACACTCAAAAACAACTCGAATGGGTTCGGACGTGGTTACTAAGTCAAGGAAACACTACAGGATGCTGGTAGAAGTCATAGTCATCAGCATGACTGAATGTAAATTACAATGACTCTACGAAAAATGAATAACACTCAAAAACCACTGAAATTTGTTCGGACGTCGGTACTATGAGAAGGAAACACTAAAGGACGCTGGTAGAAGTCATAGTCATGAGCACGACTCAATGTAAATGACAATGACTCTGCGAAAAAAGAATAACACTCAAAAGCCACTGAAATGTGTTCTGACGTGGGTACTAAGTGAAGGAAACACTAAAGGATGTTGGTAGAAGTCATAGTCATGACCATGACTGAGCAAAAATGGCAATGAGTCGGCGAAAAAACATTAACACTCAAAAACCACTGAAATGGGTTCGGACGTCGGTACTATTAGAAGGAAACACTAAAGGATGCTGGCAGAATAGTCATGAGCATGACTCAGGAAAATGAAAATGGATGGATGGATGTAAAACTTTAATGAAAGCCCATAAATGACAATGACTCAGCGAAAAAAGAGTAACACTCAAAAACCACTGAAATGGGTTCGGACGTGGCTACTGAGGGAAGGAAACACTAAGGAATTGTGGCAGAAGTCAGTCATGAGCATGATTAAGCGAAAATAACAATGACTAAGCGAAAAAATGATTAACACTTAAACATCACTGGAATGGGTTCGGACGTGGGCACTAAGTGAAGGAAAGACTAAGGGATAATGGTAGAAGTCATAATTATTGGCATGACTCAGCAAAAGTTACAATGACTCCACGAAAAAAGAATACTCAAAACCCCCTGAAATAGGTTTGGACGTGAGCACTAAGTGAAGGAAAAACAAAACGTTTGTGGTAGAAGTCAAAGTCATGACCAAGACTCAGCAAAAATGAGAATGAAAATGAAAATGAGAATGCTGAGTCATGACCATGACTCAGCAAAAAAGATTAACCCTCGAAAAGCAATGGAATGGGTTTGGATGTGGTACTAAGTGAAGGAAAAGGCTAAAGGTTGATGTTCGAAGTCCTAGTCAGGAGCATGACTAAGGATTTCGCCTTAAGGTCTCTTAGGTGTAGCTAAAGAGACTCCTGAGGACTCATGACATGGATGTCATGAGACGCGTGTCATGTAGTTTATGAAAGAGCCGCCTACGTCTTGTGCTCTCATGGTCATTTGGTTAACGTGGTAGGCTCCCTGCACACTGCTTCCCATAACATCGATTCCCACAGGGCGTGGGATCTGCCGGCTTTTTTACATTATTTACAGCAGTAGAATCAGCAAAATAGCAGCAAAAGAGGCATCGTTATGGCCGGCAGCAAATCGGACGCTGCGGCACGCGGGAAGAAGAACCTCTCCTCGATCTGTCTCTGGCCTATAACCCCTTCAGCTTGCCGGGGTGACGTCACTTTCAGCCAATCGTCGAGTCCGTCCAGGTGTAGTCATTTTCCTCCAATCGTCTGTGCAGTGCAGGTGGCATCATTTTCACCCAAATGTGGGGCCCGGGCAAGTGGCGTCTTGTTCGGCCAATGGGGACACTCCAAGGTCTCTATTCTCCAATGACTCACTTGCCTCCGTCGTTGCCTCCTTGCCTGGAAGCGCTCAGCGGGAGGGGACGGATTGTCTTGAACGACCTTTCAGAGCTGCAAAACAGTTTTGCTTGGGTCCACGGTCAACTACCTCAAACCATGCCGCCCTACCGTTCCACTTTCGGGAAGTGTCACGTAGGGGAGGGGACTAGGTTGGGCTGCCAACTTGTTTGACGAGGCCAATATCCCGGTCGACGCGCCCCTGCGCACCATGACTGACTGGTGGAGGCGAGTGGTTCCGGTTGAAGAACTTCACCGATGCAACGAAAAGGGTCCGTATCTAACAATACATGTTTGTCACTAACGGGTACAAACAAAGGTCAAGGTGGGATGATGAGGTGGACTCGTTCTTGAGGAAGAATAAAGAAAAATTCCTGGCTCTTACGTAATTGAGGTAGATGTAAGCATGAAATCGCTACTATAGCGCGTATTTTGCTGCCTGTAGTACCGCCGCCTTCATTCGCTTTTCTTCTTCCAACATTGCAGCTCGCTCAGCGTCTGTCACTACTTTTTCTTGTTGTCGCGTCGAAGTGGTCGGCTGCAAATGTGCGGCCAACTCACGGACCACTGCCATTGAAAAGAGCACAGGCTACCCTGCCTCAGCGCCGAAAGATGACCATCAATGTATGGTGCCCGTATCGGCCTTTTGCACGTCGCTTTTGGAAATGACAAATAAAACTTCCGCCTAGTAGAAGTTAAAGCTTCAGTGATATTTTGAACAAACATTAGGAATAAATTGGGTGCAATATATTTTGTACCTTATTTGGGCAGGAACTAGCGTATGTATTGCGGTCTTGTACAAAGTGTTGAGGACCAGAGACCGCATTTTCTTAAGTTTGGCTGGTTGCCCGGATGGTTTCGCAACGATGCCCGGATATTCTCGTTTGAGTGCCTGGATAGCGGCTCTGGCTTTTGGCTCAAGGTCATTTGAAGGTTGCCGACAACGGGAGCTGAAAGCATTTCATGCTTAAAATTCAAGTGCCATTCCACTCAGTGAAGGCGGATGACCAGCAAAGCTTTTTAGCGCACGACACAGAGGTGACATAATTTTGAACAAAAGTACGCACATTTTTGTTGTCCTGATCGGTTGTTATCATGACGATAGGTGCGCACACACATTCGCGTATCACCTCTGTTGTTAAATCTCTCCGTCACGTAAGACAATAAATGGCTCATACCCCCTTAAGCAATGGCCCATATCCCCGTAAACGCGGCCTCCCCATTACTACGACAGAATAGGAGTGAAATTCTACGCTGGAATGATGAGCGGCAACGGAGCCAGTGGTGGAAGATGAACGCTTGAGCAGCCACACGAGTGCGTTCGCGCGGTTTCCACTCCCCAACGTTCTCGCCTGGAAAGCACCGCGTCAGCACATCCACCACCTTCTGCCGTCGTTCTTCCGACCGTATGCCGTTGATTTCCAAGGAGAGCTATGAATTGGGCTAGTTCGTGTGCATTCATTTTTTCTTGCGCTAAGTAGAGTAGGACGCCACAGGGACGAAACGGACACTGGATATGAAGCGGACACGAAGTGAAACACGGGAGCGCTCCCGTGTGTCACTTCGTGTCCGCTTCATATCCAGTGTCCGTTTCTTCCCTGTAGCACTTCCAGAGCATGTGTGCTAGAGTAGAGGTCTGCCTGGGGGCAGACCTCCACTCTAGCGCACATGCTCTGGGAGTGCGGGTCGAGATAAGCCAAGTTCAGCAAGGAGGAGTGGGACACACTTCTGCGTAGCCCCGCTCTAGACAAGCAAATCCTGGCGTGCCCGTGACCGGGCCGGTGGGCTAGACCTGCCGGTCCCGACGTGGGTCTAGCCGGGTGCGCGATGAGTTCACGTCCTTGCCGGACCTCAAATAAAAGTTATTTCACTCACTCACTCACCGTCATGAGCTGAACGTGCTGCCGCCGCAGGCAAAAGACGATGACGTAGAAGAGGGCGTCCTTGTGCAACGGCATGAAATAACGGGCGTGAAGGAATTATAAATGAGGCACCGTAAACTCCAGTTGACATCAACTCATGACATCTACGTCATAAGTAGGTGCCTGCTGTCATGATACGCAGTGACCCACGTCGGCGTCAAAAGAAGGAAGGAAAGAGTGGAGAATGAAGGGCAGGGAGGGTAACCAGTTCAGCACAACCGGTTTGCTACCCTACACATGGGAGCGGGATGAGGGGAATGAAAAATGGGGAGGAGAGAGAGAGAGCACACAGCACAGGACACACATCGTCAGTCACAGTCCGTCAAAGATGTCCATCGAAGAACGGCAGCTACAAGTGGCACATACGCAATGGCCTCAGGGGCAGATACCCAGTAGCGCATTGCCAAGTTGGCGCAGAGTTTCATTGAGAGAGAGAAAAAAACTTTATTTGGACTGGGCACGGGGAGGGGTACGACCCCTGTGTGGGTCCCACGTGGTCTGGCATAGTGTAGCTCGGTCTGTACAGAAAGTACAGATAGGTTGATAAAAGGTAGGGTAAATAGCGTGGTCAGACTAGGTGCCGGTCGCAAGTTGCCTCTAGGCAATGGCTTCAGTTATGGTGAGTGATATATGTTGTGGCGGCACCGTTTTCCTCAACAGGAGGTAGTGTTGAAGTATTTCGCGGGAATCTGCAGTGCTTGTGGAGTTGGGTCCCGTTTTTCTAGTGCATTAGCAGTCTTAGGTTACTTCACGGACTTTCCGGACCGTTTTCCCGCCTACCTGGGTAACTGGGTAGTCAGTGGTCGAATGGGTAGCCCATCGGCCTGCTGTGCTGAGGTAACAGGGCCCCAAACCAACCATCGGACTGATTGGATCAATGAGTAGATGACAACCTGCACATATGTGCTGCTCTTCAAAAAACATCTCATCAAGCTGACATGGATCACTCTGTAGGCGAGGCTGGGTAGTTACCGCTGTTAGAAGAAACCCTTTGGTGCCAACTTGGAGTACTGGGTATGTGTCACTCGGTATGTGGTATTCGAAAATGAGCCTCTTGGATGCTAGCTTGAGCTACAGGGTATCTGCAAGTAAAGCCCCTCTACCTTCGGAAAGCACGGCCATCTCTATCCTCTACCGTCTCCCTTCCTAAACCTCTATTTTTCTTTATTTTTTACTTGCGAAAGCAGGTAAACGGTGGCGTCCCCTGGAAAGTTGCCGTTGGAGTTGTCAGGCCAGGCGTATGCCGGCGCCGCCGCTCAGTCCGATTGAAAGATTGCTGTCCGCGCTATCATGTGACAGCAATCGGATACAGGAGAGAGAGAAGCGGCGTTGTTCAAGAGATGGCGGTACTTTTCAGAAGGTAGAGCGGTTTTATGTACAAGTAGGTGCGTGCCAAATTGCAGTCAACGTCTTTGAAACTAACTTGGGTAACTACGTATGTGCTATAGAGAATGTGGCGCACTAGGATTAGCAGAAACATCCCTTAAATTTCTCCGACATTGAGCGGAATCGAATCTACGTCACAAGGGTTCCTCTAGGATAGCAAGCTGACTAAGTAGCACGCTGCGCCGCAAATGTACTAAGTGCCGCTTTACAATGAACGCCGTTCACCCAAACGCTTTACCGAGCTGCGCCTTGAACCCACTGTGTATGTGACGGTGTGTGTTACTGAGTGTAAGGCAAGGGAGGGAACTATTCTCAGCTTTCTCAGGAACCGGCATGTCACGGATCTCGTCTCGGAGGCCCTGCGCGCACTTCTGATTTGTGCCACCAGGTGGTGCAGCCTGTCCATAAAAAACGCCAGAGAGGAAACCGGTCGTAGCATGACGCGTTCAACAGTGCACACTAAAGAGAAAAACACCCAGATGGGCGTTTTTTGCTTGTCCCCCAGCGCATTCTCATTTGTACATGTATTTGCTCCCATTGAATGGGCGTACGATTAAACTCCCATTTAGGTGGGCATTCCTTCGGCATACTACGGGAGTACCGTAATATGGCCACTTTACCCCCATTTGACTGGGAGGTTTTGCAGGCCACAATGAGAGTTTTATTATTTCCAAATGGGAGCCTTTGCGATGAAATTAAGGCGCATTTAGGCCGTTTTTGTTATTTATTAGAGAGCTTATGGATGGAATTAAAGGCGCTTTAGTTTACGTGGGGCGAGCACGAAGCGAAATGCTTGGTGGTGCGGGTCACGCGCTTACACAGCACCCAACGGATCACCACAGGCCGAAATGTCGGACGCCGGCCACCAAGGCTCAAGGGAACGGGGCCGTCCGAGGAGCTGCCGCCTGAGCATGCGTTTGGCCAGCACGAACACCGCCACTTGTAGCTAGCGCCGGCGTCCGACACTTCAGTCTGGTGTATTCCGTCTGCCACTGCGTAAGCGCGGCGGCGTGCCACCACGAAACATTTCGCCGCGTGCTCGCCACAAGTGACACAATCAACGGCCCTGGGCAGTGACGAAGTCACGCGCACACGTGGTCCAATGACCAATGACCCCGTCGCTGCACTTCTTCGACTTCCTTTTCCTTTCACTGATCACAGAGCCCCACTTTGAAAACGTTGTGCTGTCATGCAGTATCGTCGCGAAAATGGTAGTAATCGGCAGTGCCTCCGAGGTCAGCGGGCGCCTTCGAGAGCAGTTTCTGCTCGCTGAAAGGAAAAATACACGACATACACACACGCTAAAGAGAACAAAATTTATTATACACCAAACGTAACAAATGTAATAAAATATGCTCACTTTCTGCCAAAATGAAAGCATTTCTTGCACCATAAAAAATTCCTGGGTTTAAAAAAAACTACATTGTAAATATGCCAGTCAATACTATTCTACATGTCCTAACACAATAAAATTAGCAAACGAAAGAAATGATAATTTAAGAAATCTTATCTCGTCCCATATTGAACTATAAATACAGAATCATGTGCTTGAACTGTTGCTTTGGGCAGACATTCCACAATTTTGCAGCCTATATGTTGAGCTTGCAACACTAAGCCACCTAAAATAAACAGTGGACTGTAGAATGAGGCCGACCAGGAGTATTTTGCATGGACTAGCACAAAACACACGATGATAAATACCGAAGTACTAAATTAAGAAATTGGGACTCATCACGCAAACGAGCTAAATAATTTGGTCTAGTGATTGTGTTGCATTTTCGAGCAGGCTACTAAAGATTAAAAATTTAATTATAGTGTTTTATGAACCAAAACCATCATTTGATTCTGAGACACGCCATATTAAAGCACTCTGCATTAAGTTATACCACCTGGGATTCGTTAACGTACATCTAAATTTAAGTACACAGGTGTTCTTGTAGTTCGCTCCCATCGAAATGCGGCTGCCGTGGCCGGGATTTGATCCTTGGTCTTTTTGTTTATGACTAGATTTGTGAAAGTTCCAAACAGGGTCCCCTATATACGGGGTGATAATTTTTAAGTTTTACAGAATTCTTAAAGATAGCCTGTTGCAGATATCATATTTCTAGTCCTCAGCTGTATTAGTCAGAGACGCGGACATAATTTTCACGACAAATCGTAGCACATATTCAGCTAATTACCAAAAATCCACTATCTTTTGAATTAATTACATTACGGCCCATATTGCAATTTACGAATTGTAGCCAGTGAGTTTGCGAGGCATATCCACTTGGAATGAATTTCCAGAATGACGCCAGTTTGGAGATATACGCCATCAAACTTGCCCTAAAAATGCAGTGTTGTTCAACTTACGTTTTTAACAAAATGCTATCTTCTGTATTGAAGTACAAAAGTAACTGGAATGCGCATGTATTTCTTCCCATACTTTGGGAAATAATATCTCGAAACTGTTGTCATCTTGGAAATCCATTTCAAGTGGATACGTCTTGCAAGCTCTCCAGCTACCATGTGTTAATTGCAATATGTGCTGTCGGGCAGGCGTCGTCGCGATATACGTCAGGGTAAATTTCTTGCAGAACGGCCAGGCACGGATACAGGGGCGGATCCAGGTTTTTTCTGAGGGGGGGGTCAGCTTCTGTCAATGATGATGATGATGATAGTAGCCTTTTTTATTTACCGAAATTCACCGTTTCTGCTCACGATAAACCCATGTTTTATACGTCTAGACCAACACCTGTAGCCCACCGTGGTGGCTCAGTCAGCTTAGGCGTTGCGCTGCTGAGGACGAGATCGCGGGATCGAATCCCGGCCGTGGCGGCCGCATTTCGAAGCAGGCGAAATGCAAAAAATGCCCGTGTGCTTGCTATGTAGTGCACGTTAAAGAACCCCAGGTGATCAAAATTAATCCGGAGCCTTCCACTACAGCGTGCCTCATAATCATAACTGGTTTTGGCATGCAAAACCCCAGAAAGAGGAAGAAGACCTGTAGCGAAGCTAGATATAGGTTTCTCCGAGCTTATAGGAAAAGGACGTTACCCAATACAGCCATGTGCTTGGCGGCTGTGCCTGATAATACAGGGTGTTCAAAACTAAGATTTATGGTTTTCTTAAAATTAGGCAATTAAGCACCCATCAGGTGGGCACAAAGTGAGATGATAATTATCGCTCTGAGCAGCCGAATTAACTAAAGTTGAACAATTATTTTTTTGACTGCAGTAAGTGGGTATGTTTGTATTGAAAACTTGGAGGCAGTCGTGTTTCTTACAGTAGTCAATAAAAAGTTAATTATTCAATTTTAATCAATTCGGCTGCTGACAGTGATAATTATCATTTCACTTTGTGTCCCCTTGGCCACATAACTTATTTGCGCAGGTGGTCTTCACGTGCCTCCCAGTGCCTAATTTTAAGAAAACCATAATGTTTAATTTTGAACACCCGGTATATCTAGCCTGTGTTGTTTCTTAAAATAAAATTTGGGATGATCTGTTGCAGGTTCGTTATAAATGCGTAAGCACGGATCCGTCTTTGGAGTTCTGTTGGGACACCTTGTTTTCCTTGAGGAGATTCTTTGTGTTCGGCTGAGACACCTTCGTTTGCTTTGAAGCTCCAACGCGGCAACCACTACGCTGGTTGTTTACGATATGCGAATCACCGCGTATGAAGACTCACGACGCCACCTACAAGAAGAACGATAAGGTGTAGTAGCCGAGAGCGCGAGCCAGCGTCTTCATGTTTTGTTTCCCACGCTACGGCATTCTTTTACACAAGGCGCGCATCTGCTCCCGTTTCTCTAACCACGGGACGCCATCCTTGGCCCGCACGCCGGCGTTGGCCGTTGACGTCACGCTCACCCACTTCGCAGCCGCTGCTCGAGACTATTAGCCCCGCTCCGCGAGAACGCACACTCAGATAAACGGATCCGGCGGCTTTGACCCTACTATGCTTAATGTACGGTAATAAAACTGCGAAGTTACAATGAAAAACTTGTAGCGTACGAACGGTACTGTGCTCGTACTGGATATGGTCAACGTGTAACTGTGATCACAATGAGTGCTACAGTTAAAAAAAGTTGCCCATGCGTAGTTCTTAGTTTAGCTGTTAGTTATTATTTATACAGGGTTTGTCCGAAAAGTAATGTCAGTGAGTCCATTAAAAAATGTCACAGTTTCGCCCTAAGGGCGAAGCAATGAATGCGATAGCAACACAGCAATGTCATACGAAGTAAGGTGAGCGGCTTTGGTAGCAATACGAATTGTAGTAAACATGAGCTGATTAAGTAAGCAGGTGTGCTGCGGCGTAAGTAGACCGACATGAAGAGAGACTCAATGACCACGAGAAGGCGCGTGTGAAACGGTGGTGTTGATGAGAAGCGCTTCCCGTGGGCAGCGCGCGTGCGAAGGGACACACCTGTAGCGCTGCACTGCCGATCCGGGCAGCATTACATGTGGAGCGTGCGTTGGAAAATGTGGCCCGACTATTACTAACTGAATGAACAAGCGTGGTGTGAGCGCGCACAAACAAACATGAATAGATCATACTGAATTACTGCAGACAACGACTGTCAAAACGCTGGCAGCAAGCCCATACGCTGCAGCGGGCGAAGGTATACGTGCGGTCTATCGCATCAACAGAAACTGAGCGGCGAATGCACAGTGCATAAAGGTCAGAGCCGTGTGGAGATAAGAGACGGTGCGGTCGAGCGACGAGCGCGGCTGTTTGCAGAGCAGAAGTGCACCCCCCCCCCCCCCGCTCCCTCCGGCGCTGGCTTTCCGCTTCCTTGCTTGCGCGTGGGAGATTGAGTGCGTTCGCTCTCCGTGATAGCGCGCGTCCCCGCACGCTTCCGCTCGGGCATACGGCGCGCGGCGAAGATTTTATCTATACGGAACCTCACGGCGACGGCGACGCCGACGGCAGAAATCCGGTTGAAGTGTCCATGTAATTGCTATCGCAATAAAAGAAATTATTTATCAGTTCGGTACAACACAATAAAATGTTTCGTCGTTACATTGCTTCTAGCGTGATTTCCAACCATCGAAGGCGTCACGGTAGGCCTCCTTAGGAATGTCCTTTAGAGTCTTGGTGCAAGCCTTTTCGACTTTGCCAACTGTCGCGAAATGATGTCCTTTCATGGGAATTTTCAAGCGCAGAAAGAAGAAGCCTGGGAGAGCCACGTCAGGACTGTAGGGTCGCTGGGGAACCGTTGGCATCCTTCAATCGGCCAGGAAGCGGGTCACGAGGAAGGCGGTGCAGGCTGCATGGTGCGTTGTCATGGTGAAAATTCCAATCGCCCCCGATATCAGGCCGGGTGCGATGAATCCTTCGTTTGAGTCGCTTGAGCTATTATACGTAGAATTTGGCGGTCACGGTTGTGCCATGGGGTACAAACTCATGGTGGACAAGGCCACTGATGTCAAAGAACACAGTCAGCATGGTCTTGACCTTTGACTTGCTAATTCTGGCCTTCTTGGGGCGAGGGGACGCCGAGCTGTGCCACTTGGCACTTTGCCTTTTTTTGTTTCGGGGTCGTATTCAAACACCCAAGTATTCTCACCTGTGATGACATTGTCTAAAACGTGGGGGTCACTTTCGCACAAGTCCCAAACCTCCTGGCACGTTTCAACTCGGCTCGATTGTTGGTCGTCCATTAACATTTTGCGCAAGATCTTCGCGCACACTTTTCGCATCTGAAAATTATTCGTCAAAATCTCGTGAAGGGTACTTTTTGGAATGTTTACTGTCTGTGCCACTTAACGGACACTCAAACGAGGGTCTGAGTATAAAAGATATCTCGCGCGCGTCACATTTTCGTCGGTGATGGTCGTTGACGGCGGTACAGCGCGGGCTTCATCGCTGACCTCTTCACAACCTTCTAAAAAGACCTTGTGCCTCCGGTAAATTTCACTTTCTGACAAACAATTATCACCAAGAGCTGTCTTTATCATAGGAAAAGTTTCCACTGCAGACTTGCCGAGTTTCACACAAAACTCGATGGCAATCCTTTGTTCCAACGAGTGCTGGATTATGGGTTGCACGGTAAATGAAAATGAGTTGACGAAAAACATTGTCCTTACTCTCCAGATGGTCGCAGTCGACTGAGCGACCGCGCGTGCGTAAGCTAACTTCCCCCTCCACCAATCCCAACTGGTCTTAGCGCGCTGCGACGTATAGTTGCTTCACAATATAATCACTGACATTACTTTTCGGACAAACCCTGTATATTAACACTTCAGCAAGTGATCTCTTTCATTAAGCAGGTTGGTCGCGGAACCGATGACAGCCAATGAGGCAACCGATGACACCTCAAATGCAACTAAGTTGATCAGGCGAGAAGGCGCTCGCATGGGCATCGGCGTGCTTGGCAAAAGGGACGTCCCCTCGTTCATTCGACGCCACCGACGGGACGAGTAAGGCACCGCCAGCGCCAGGAGGTCCAAGGTGTTCGTGAGAAAAAATAACTAGGGCAACTTCGTGACACCACACCCCGACGGAATACAACTAAGCTTGTGAGCGAGCTAGCTTTACTTCTACATGGCTGATATCACTGGTACTCGCGAAAAATACTTTTGAAGAATGCTGGTGTGGCCATATTTTTTTGCGACAGGGGCCATCCCCCTGTCAGCGAAGGGGCGTTGCAGAAATCTGAGGGGGGGGGGGGGGTCAGGACATCCGGACATCCCCCCTGGATCCGCGCCTGCGGATATGTGCTGGTCTGTAAAATTCTAAGAGAAACAGCTTACGCCCTATTCAGTTTGGTGCGAGGGAGTGGAAAGACCATTCTAGACATGTAGAAGAATTTCGTAACCTCATTGTGAGTAGCGGGAGCATCCCTGTGGCCGTAGGGGGTGGGGGGGAGGGGGGGTGTCGGCTCTCCTTACAGAGGAAACGCGGTCGGTGAGCTCGCGCGCAGCCTCGTGAGCAGAGTCATTGAGGTTCGGGGGAGCACCCTCGACCGACCCTACGTGAGCGCGAAACCAGCGAATCGAATGATGCGTGAGAGCATCCGCCTTGGTATGTCATTTACGAGCACAAATGTTCACATTAAAATAGGGATACTCACGACAAAAGTTATACTTACAAAATACTCTCTCTAAAAGTACAAATAAATACCGGGGTTTTATGTGCCAAAACTACGATATATTGAGGCACGCCGTAGTGGGGTACTCTGGGAATTTTTACCGCGTAGGGATCTTAAACGTACATCCAACACACAACACACAGGAGTATAAGCATTTCGCAACTGATGAACGACCTCGCGCTGAGCAGCGAAACGCCATCGCCGCTAGGGACCACGGCGCGTAACGTACGTTATTTTCGCTATAAATAGCGAATATGTATGTATATAAATATATATATATATATATATATATATATATATTATATGAAGCAGTCACACGCGCAAAAACGCTACTTACTGCCATTTTGGCCGTGCCACGTACAAGAACTAAAAAAAAAAACTTGGAGTATGCGTAAGCTTCGCCGTTAAGGGTGGAACGGGAGAGCGTTGTTGGCCGCCGTTGACGCCGACACCAACACCGTATTTTCTGTGACATGGGGCTCTATCAAAAATTAGAAAGGCTCGGTTCTCAACATTCCACTCAACGTTGCCTAGAACCAAAGTACAGCGAAACACCATCTGCACTAAAGGACGCTTAAACTTCACCTTTAAGAGCGGAACGCGATAGCATTCAAAGATCCCTCGCTGCTGATCAGACTTTTTTCTCGTATGTTAAAATTACAATCCGACGCGACCACGCCTGTAGGTGGTGGTTAAGTCGGACTTCGCGATTTTTATGACAGACCTTACTTTGAGAAATACAATATTTATTCACTAACGCCTTGCGCCACGCAAAGATTTGCGCCACGCAAAGATTGCGCCACGCAAAGTCCGGTCGGGGTGGTTTGGCCTGATTAATTCCGCCAGATGCCGATGCTTACGCCAGATATTCTACTACACGGGGCCTTTAACGCTATCGCGCTTACAGATGCAAAAGTAGCGTTTTTGCCGTTGTGCACACTTCATACCCTGAATACGCCACTGAGCTTTCCAACTGAGCTTTCCCTTTGAGTATGTATAAATTGCTAGGTCTGCTTCTGCAGTTTTCCAGGTGACCATCCTTTCACCGGCTAACAAATATTCAAAGCTATCGCCCACCACAAGACGCAGCTTTCTGCATCAGAAATTTCTCAATCGTTATCGCTGCTTCTATCTGCTTACTGTGTCATCGAGCCTTCTGTAATCAAGTTGCATGTGCCACGAAAGAGTGGCGTACATTGTAGTACTTACGCGACCACATACGTTTCCTCTGCAAGCTTCAGTGAGTCATGTAAAAACAGCTGACACATCTGATCCGCAAATCACATTTCGATTATCGATGAGTGTGCTCGCCGTTGTCATAGGGCTGAGGGTTACTTGTTTTGATGGCCCAGGCTCACCCAATACGCAACTACTTTCGTGACATACGTAGTGCCAAAGTGGTTTTTCACGGTCACGACAATGCGACAATGTTTATTTTAAAAAAAATTCAATGCGGACGCGTTTACCTGCATGCGTGTGATCGTATTTGTTTCCGTGATGAAAGTGAAGCCCCACGAATCAAGCCGTTCTGTGGAAGCGGAAAGCAGATTTTCGTTTCATTTCTTGTGTTTGGTTCAAAGTATATGTTGTGGTACGTCTTTCAAATGTGTTGCGTCTTTGGCTTTCGTAGTAACAATGCGTCCTCCAAAATACGGATATATATATATATATATATATAGTGTTACGCTAAAGCTGCAGCAAGGACGCAAGAAGAGCAGAACGAAGGGTGCCTGTCTTTGTAGCGCATCGGTGTCGGCGCGGCCCCTTTTCATCAATTCATCTTTTAAGTAAACGCACCCCATCGTAACAGTTTTGGTGGACGGTGCGGGGTCGCTGAACAACGACGTCCCCGAAAAACGACGACGAACCGCCCACAGAAGCGCAATCCGTGGAGCTTCACCGAAGTCGCCGAATTGCCGGTCTGCCACCAGAGATGGCTTCCGACGGTGACAACCCGCCGCCTTCTTCCAGCTCCCAATGGCAGCCCTACACCGAACCACGAACCTTCACCGGAAAAGCCGGGGAAGACGTGGACGGATGGCCCACCTTTTACCAACGCGCAAGTTGGTTCAATCACTGGAATGCCACCGCCCAACTTAACAACGTTGCCTTCTTCCTCAAGGGAACCGCGTGAGGGCGGTTTCAAAACCACGAAGAAAGCATGATGACGTGGGAAAGGTTCGTACATGAAATCAAGAAGTGCTTCGGAGATACGGCAGCTAAAACGAAGCGTGCAGAAGAAACCCTAATGCAGCGAGCCCAAGTTCCCGGTGAAACGTGCACGACGTACATCGAGGAAGTGCTGAAATTGTGCAAGGCCTGGACCCTCAGATGACAGAAGACAAAGTTGGTCATCTTCTTAAAAGGGATCGCCGAGGACGTGTACCAGTTCCTCATCGGAAAAGACAGTGTAGACTCCGTAAGGGACGTCATTCGGCACTGCCGCACATTTGAAGCCTTGAGAGCTCGGCGTATCACACAGACGTCATTCGGCACTGCCGCACATTTGAAGCCTTGAGAGCTCGGCGTATCACACTGAAGTTCGGCCGCCTGGCCAACCTAACTGACGTTGCCAGTGTTGACGTGGTCCCAGCTTCATCCGACCTTGCGTCAGCTATTCGGCAAATGGTGCGCGAAGAGCTTGACCGACGTGAGGCGGCTTGCCTCTCGACTCCGCGGGTTGAGAGCCCTTTTCTCACTGCGACTTCGGTGAGGCGTCCATAACCGCCGCCTCCATAGACGCCTACAGCTTTGCTCCTCGTTTAAGAGCGTCAAAGCCTACTATGAACGCGCATCCCAGTTATCAGTTCCACAGCGGTTACTCACCCAGACCACCTGCAGTTTTTCAAGAGTGGGACGGCCGTGCCAGTTATCCTACTACTGACAATTTCAGTGCGTCCCGTGAGCGTCCCATCTGCGTCCAATGCGGTATTCGCGGACACGTTGCCAGATTTTGTCCTCATCGCCGTCGCACGTCACCACCCTCGTATGAGCGACCGCCCACTTTTTATCGGCGTAGCAATCGGCACGGTGCAGGATACGCTGACCTTGTGACTCCGATGGCAGGACAAACCAGCAGGCGAATTACCGTAGCGACTCACCAGCTTGTGTGCGGAGCTTGACTACACCGCCTTCACGCCAGCGCAGGTCTCCATCTCCGCGAGGCCGTCTCACGTCACCGCCGCTGCGAAACTAGGCGGGGCGACCAATGGAGGTAAGGTCGTCAGTCATCATCAGCTATACGCATCTATGCCTCTGCCAGTCACCATGCGTCATAACAAGATTCGTGTTTTAGTTGACAATGTTGCTACGATGGCCTTAGTGGACACAGGAGCGAGTGTCTCGGTTATCATACTGAATTTCAAAACCCGACTAGGCCGTAAAGTGATGTTTCTCTGGAATAACGCTAATGCATTTCGTACTCTCAGTGGAAAGTTGCTCCGACCTATTGAAGTGTGCACCGCGAACGTTTATTTCTCTGATAACGTGTACAAAGCCGAATTGCCGTGCTTGCTCCATCTACTCACAACGTAACTCTTGGCCTCGATTTCATACAACAGTGTGGTGCCACTGTTGACTGCAGTACTGGCGAGCGTTTCCTCTCTCTTCTTGCCGACCAACCTCCTACCTGTTCATGCAGTCTCACCGTCATTGAAGATGCTGCCGTACCGGCACATTCCTTATCCAGAGTTCGAGTTCCTGCTTGCGGTGTCGATGCCGATACATTTGATGCAATTGCTGAGCCTGTGGCTTCGATGGTTGTGAAGAAAAGTGTGCTCGTAACTCGATGCGTCCTCTCTGTAGTCGGCGGAACAACTACATTGTGCATGTCAAATTTAGCCTCCCAGTCCGTTGTGCTGCCCAGGGGTATGCGACTTGCCTCTTTTGAAGGGGATACCAGCCTCCCCATAGGTGATTTAACTGATGACACGTCACACGAATCCCGAGAGCACGGGGCTGGCCCCACTGTCCCTGAAGACACGTTGCCTTTTCTAAAAATGAAAAACAAGTCACTGTCGTCAGAGAAGCATCAAGCCCTGGTCAATGTCCTTAGCAAGCATGCGTCATTATTTGATTTCGAGCAGCACGCTAGCAAAGTTCGGGTTCCAGCTACGCGGTCTCGCCACAGGATCGACACGGGTCCGCGCGTCCCATAAGGCTTTACCGCGTGTCCGCGTCAGAGCGCAAGATCATCGCTGAACAGGTCGACGACATGCTAGCCAAGGGCATCATCTAAGAATCCTCTAGCCCATGGGCTACGCCGATCACCCTCGTGAAAAAGAAAGATTGGCCTTGGAGGTTCTGTGTCGACTACCAGCTTGTCAGTTCTGTGGCGAAAAAAAGATGTGTATCCATTTCCCCGGATCGATGACGTTATCTACCGCCTTCATTCGGCATTCTACTTTTCATCTATGGACCTCCGATCAGGCTAATGGCCCATGCATTCAGCTAACGAAGATAAAATAGCTTTTGTGACCCCAGACGGCTTGTTTGAATTCAACGTAATGCCGTTTGATTTGTGCAACGCCTGCAACATTTGAGAGGTTTATGGACAGGGTACTGTGCGGCCTGAAATGGGAGACTTGTTTGTGTTATCTTGACGACGTCGTCATTTCTGGTCGCACTTTTGCAGAGCACAACGATCGACTGGACATTGTTTTGACGTACCTTGCACAAGCTGCCCTTACACTCAATTCAAAGAAATGTCACTTCGGCCAACGAGAGGCGCTAGTACTTGGACATCTAGTAGACAAGCGCCTTCGTTCTCCTCTTCTTGCGTCCTTGCCACAGCTTTAGCGTAACATGGACAGGCGGCGCTACCAATGTAGGTGAGGTCGCCAGTCATCAGCTACAGGCCGCTATGCCTCCGCCAGGCACCATGTGTCATAACAAGATTCCTGTTCTAGTGGACAAGCATGGGGTGTGACCAGACCAACAGAAGGTCGCTTCAGTTAGCGGCTTTAAACAAGCGCAGTCACAACGCCAGCTGAGGAACTTTTTGGGTCTTTGCTCGTACTTTCGACGTTTTGTACCCAACTTTGCCGATACTGCCTACCTGCTGACTTCATTGCTGCGCAACTATAACCCTTTCATCTAGACAGCAGATTGCGGTTCCTCGTTTCGTCAGCTGAAGTTCCTGCTCTCTTTCGGACCCATAATTGGTCATTTTGACCTCTCCGCCACAGCATAATTGCACACCGACGCGAGTGGAATCGGCCTCGGCGCCGTGCTCGTGCAGCGCTTTGGTGACGCCGAGCATGCCATTACATACGCCAGCCGTTCGTTGAGCAAGGCCGAACAGTATTACACCGTCACTGAGCAAGAGTGTCTCGCTGTCGTCTTTGCAGTCCAGAAGTTCCGGCTATATCTCTACGGGATCTGCTTCACGATCGTTACTGACCACCACTCACTATGTTGGTTGGCTGTTTACAGGAATTTGACTTTGCAGTCCGTTACAAGACTGGCCGACATCATCCGGACACCGATTGTCTTTCGAGGCTTCCTCTACCAACAAGTGAATATGAAGCCGACAATTTCGATGAGTTTCTGGCAGCCATCGACGACATTCTTTTTCCCGACTTGGCCACCTTCCGGGAAGAGCAGCGTGACGACCGTAGCCTGGATGCCCTCTTCGCCTCAGCTGCTAAGCCGACAGGTAACAATGGCTTTGTCATCCAAGATGGCCTGCTCTACAAGAAGAATTATGCGGCTGATGGTGCCCGCCTCCTCTTAGTGGTCCCTAAAATTTGAAAACCCACGTTCTCCGTGCTATATGCACGACGACTCGACCACTGGGCACCTGGGTTTCACCAGAACATACAACCGCATTCAGGGCCGTTTCTACTGGACCAGTATGCGACGGGCTATGGAAAAGTATGTGGCCAGCTGTATCAAGTGCCAGCAATTCAAGCACCCTAATACTGCTCTGGTCGGACTCCTTCACCCTGTAGCGCCACCATCATCTCCTTTCGAAATTGTTGTAGTGGATATCCTCGGCCCATTCCCGCGCTCAACAAACGACAACCGTTGGATTATAGTCTGCGTCGACCATCTGACGCGTTATGCTGAAAATGCAGTGATGCCAACGGCCAAGGCTCTGGATGTTTCGAGCTTCCTCCTATCCACCGTTATACAGCGTCATGGACCCCGTCGTGTTATTGTGAGCGATCGCGGTCGCCAGTACGTGGCCGACGTAGTCGAAGAGCTGTTGCGTCTCTGTGCTTGCCAGCTTTGCCACGCGACCCCGTATCACCCACAGACAAACTGTCTCGTCGAGCGCACTAACAGAACTTTGACCAACATGCTTTCGATGTACGTGGATTCCAGGTACAAAAAGTGTGATGACATCTTGCCTTTTATCACATACGCCTACAACACTGCAACGCATGAAACTACAGGCTACGGCCCTTTCTATCTGTTTTATGTCAGACCACCCCGCCACCGTAGTAGTGCAACAACTATGCAACACGAAAACGCCTTCGCAGTCTGCGTGACAGTGCCCACAGAAACAGTTCTGTTTTGTGTGTGTGTGATTTTCTTCTCCTTACTTTTTTACTATTTTTTATTTTTACTTATTTTTTATCTCTCTCTCCTATAGTATCCATTTACCCCTCCCCCGTTACAGGGTAGCCAACTGGAGATAACCTCTGGTTAACCTTCCTGTCTTTCCTTTATCTTTTTTTTCTCTCTCTATCTCAGACCTTCCCGCAGCTTCCTTGACACCATTCTATCTTTTACTCCTCATGTGGACTCTTCTATTGCCCAGACGCTCTGCCGCGCTGAGGAAGCATGCCGCATAGCTCAGCTCTATACGTTGGCATCCCAGGACCGCTCCAAGATCAACTACGATTCACGACATAACAATGTGTTGTACGACAAAGGGCACATAGTGTGGCTTTGGACACCTCTTCGCAAGTGCGGCTTGTGCCAGAAGTTTCTGGCTCGTTACACCGGGCCTTTCGTCATCACCAAGCGCCTAAGTGATGTGACCTATTCGATTGCTCGTCTCGTTTCTACTGGCTACCGGTCTAAGAAGACGCAGCTTGTTCACGTCGCTCGCCTGAAACGCTGTCATCCCTGTAACTCCGAGTGGACGGAACAGTTACTCGCTCAGCGAGCTTTGTCTGTGAAGGGAGGAGTGTTACGCTAAAGCTGCGGCAAGGACGAAGAAGAGGACAAAGAAGGGCGCTTGTCTTTGTTTTGCAATTCTCTGAGAGATATTTCAGTTTTAATGCATTGCATTGTTACTATAAATTGTGCAGTTTAGGAAGATTACGCTGTCTGTTCTGATTACTAAATTGCACAGTAACTGTAGATTCAGAAACCGTGTCGAAAGTTCGGGTGCCCAATTCGTGGCCAATCCACCGGAGTGGGTATGAGCCATGTGATGAGGATTTCATCATCATCATCATTTGCAGCGGCTCGGTGTCGGCGTGGCCCCTTCTCATCAATTCATCTTTTAAATAAACGCACCCCATCATAATAGTATATATATATATATATATATATATATATACTATGTAAAGGCCCTAGCATTTTGGGCCAACCGTTATGTCAGGGCCCGAGCGCTCAACACGAGCGACGTTTACCAAGGAAAGCGCAGGAGGGATCGATCCACTAGAAAGGGCTGGAGAGCAATACCCACTATGGCATTCGTATCCTTCGCTACCAGGGGCGTAGCCAGGGGGGGGGGGAGGCTGATTGTACTTCACCCGCCCACCACCGAAATGTTTTCGTGCTGGCATGCACCGCCGACCAAAACAACCACCGGTGCCGGTAATCATTCTGGATTTGGTCTACAATGTCTTTTTCACGCTCGAAAAGACATTTCGGCACGAACATTGTGATCTAGGGCTGGATTTCTTGGCAACGCCCTTGCACCTGGAGTTACATAACGCAGGAGCCCCATCCGATCACAAACTTTCAAGGGCTTTTCGATAGCGAGCGGGCGCGTTGCGGCATGTCGCAGCGGGTGCGGAATCTTCGGAGCGCACGGATTTCAATTCCGAAACTTTATGGGTAAAAGGTTGTCATAATATTTTGACGCGCATGGTGCACCGACATTTCCAAGGGCGTGCTTTATATTTTCAATTATGGAACTTTATGAGTTTAAAGTTCTGATAAACTTGGGCCAACATGCGCGCACTGGAGCCCTCGTGTCCAAGCCATTCCAGAAATGAAATCATGCGCTCGTAATCTTCCACACAGACGAAAATACTAAATATCACCGTGACTGTCAGCTGACAGCTGATAATTTTCTCCAAACATTTTCAGCAAGCGCGCCCTATGTGATCCATCAGGTGGACCAGAGCACGTAAAGTAAAATAAGAGAAAACAGAAGAAAGTTAACGGCCTATTATTGAGGCAGTTCTTTTTTGCGTGCTACAAGGTCTGGCTCTCCGTGGCCATAGGGACAGTGGTCCTGTGGATTTAAGCAAAGCCCCAGCTGAAAATACTGGCATTTTCAGAGCGCTTCTTCACATGCGAGCTGATTGTGGAGATACATATCTGAAGAACCATTTGGAAAGTTGCCGCAGTAATGCATCGTATTTAAGCCCAGATGTACAAAACCAATAGAAATTTCTTGTGAAGTTATCAAAGAAAGCCTAGATGCAAAAGTAAACGCTGCAGGCTGCTTCTCCATAATTGCTGACGAAGCGACGGATATTGCTGGAATAAAACAGCTTACTGCTTGTGCGAGGTACCTAAACAAGGATGCCTACGACATCGAAGGAGTGTTTTTAGGTTTTAGCACCGTAATAGATGCCCTCTCTCGTTCCGACTGCAGGTTCTATGTAATTGTGTACAATCTGCTGCAGATTCTATTCACCCTTCCACTGACCACTGCCAGCGCAGAGTGAATATTTTTCAAACTGAGATTACTAAAAAACTACATGCGCTCTGCAATGTCTGAGGAACGCACGGATATGCTGGCGCTTCTATATGCCCACAGAGTCGTCGGTATCAACGTGTCCGAAGTCATTAACCGCTTCGCTAAACTTCCCCGCCGAGTGAAGTTTGTCCTTTAGATAGCGCAGCAGAAAAAATCAATGCAAGTAAAAATCTCTGTTCCTTCAGGTCCATAAACTCGTAATTATGAAAACTTATGACTGCATTCATTAGCTTTTAAAACCGCATAAAGTTTCGCCGTTTATTTTAACAGTTAGCATCATGATGAAAATTATCATGTGAATATGAAAATTACGAGGACATCAATAACCAATTTTGACCGACCTTGCTTTGCGACCTTGCGGCGTTTCCCAACAAACACACTCGGATAATGGGTAGTTTAACTTGCCGCATCATATGTGGCTTTCGTGTGGCCTTTTCTTTCCTTTTTAGCTACCTGCTTTTACTTCTGTTTTCAACCGAAGCAATACCCTTCTTTAATTTTGGGTGCAGAATATTTGTTGCTGCCGTGCAGGCAGTTAAATTACACATTTTCGTACTGATTTATGCATTATTCCTCTATTATTCTACTGATATGGTGCTGTCGCGACCGCCGCATGACCCAAGTACGTGCCACGATTTCCGCGATCATAGTTTTGTTGTTGCCTGGATCGTCTGTCTTTCTATGCGTAAAGTTTACTATCTGTGACTGCGCAACATGTTTATTTCTCTTGTTTGACGCATTATATACAGTGACGTCTGCTTAAATACGTAGATTTATTGGCGACTTATATACGTATATTTAAATATCTTATTGACATGTATTGTGTATACAAGCAGTGAACATTGTTTCCAGCGACAGTTTTTTGCCCTCTATCAAGTTGTATGTTCTCATTTGTATTGTTACGGATGATCGATGTTCATTCACAGGTGAAGACTAGGATGGATGAGAGGTCGCCACAATGTCGCCACCGAAATGTAGCCGTGGCTGCTGCTGAGTTCTTCGTTCTCCTCCTCTTCAATCTCCTCTTTGCCACGTTACAATCCCCCTTTCACATACGAAGCCCACTGGGAGAGTCACTGTTCTTCGGAGGGGTAGTAGCGCTTAAGGCGTGCAACATGAGCAAGCTGGGTTATCTTGGAATGCCTATCTGTAGACAAAACCCATGCAACCACGTAAGTAAGGTCGCTCAAGCGATCTAAGACAACTAACGGGCCCACATAATGTGACAAGAGCTTGCTGCACAAGCCACGCTTGCGTTGTGGGGTCCATAGCAGCACTAGGTCATCTTTTTCAAATAAATAGCTTGATGGGATCTATCGTACCGATCCTTCGAGCGGTTTTGCGATGCCAATGTGCGGACGCGGGCTATTCGGCGGGCTTCCTCGGCGAGGCAAAGTGTCTTGGCGATGGAATCCTCAGCGTCCAGAAAAAACGGCAGAATCGTGTCGAGGAAGCTCCGCGGCGATCGAGCATAAAGCAGAGAGAAAGGGCTGTGATTCGTTGTCTCATGCTTCGCAGTGTTGTAGGCGTATGTTATGAATGGCAACACATCATCCCAGTTCTTGTGGTTAGAGGACACATACATGGATAGCATAATCGTCAAAGTTGTCAAAGTTGGCATGTTCATCAAGACCGTTTGTTTGCGGACGGTACGGCGTTGAGTGATGAAATTGTGTTCCAGATAGCAGAAGCAGCTCTTCAACAGCGTCGGCCACGAATTGACGACCGCGATCACTTATGATCCCGCGAGGTGGGCCATGGCGTAGGACGACATAATGCAACAAGAAAGCAGCGACGCAAACAGCGGTAGATGACGGCACTGCTGCGGTCTCTGTGTAGCGTGTAAGGTGGTCTACACAAACGATGATCCATCGATTGTTATTCGATGACCATGGGAATGGGCCCAGGAGGTCCACGCCAACTTGCTCAAAAGGTGCGTGAGGGGGAATCAACGGCTGCCGAAGACCTGGTGGGGCGGTTGAAGGTCGTTTCTGCCATTGGCATTGCTCACAACTAGCCACATATTGCTTTGTTGTTTGACACATGTGAGGCCAGTAAAATCGCTCTTCTACACGCTGTAGCGTACGGGCGAATCCAAGATGACCTGATGTTGGATCATCATGCATCGCATGTAGCACAGCACTACGGAGACTCTCCGGGACTACAAGAAGAAAGCGGGCGCCACTTGCAGATTTGTTGGTTTTATATAACAAGCTGTCTCGTATGGAAAAACCACCACTGGCTTTCGGATTCAGGGCCATCACAAAAAGAGGTTCCAGATTGACGTCGTGGCGTTGATTCTCTTGGAAGATGGTCGCGTCCGGAAATTCAGGTGCAATAGCGGCCAGACAGTCATCGAAAGTGTCTTCTTCAGAATTTGCCGTTGACAGTGGTAAGCGGGAAAGATAGTCGGCGTCTGCATGCCGGCGGCCGCTTCTGTATTTCACGACAAAGTCGTACTCTTGTAGTCGCAAGGCCCACCGTGCTAGACGACCAGACGGATCCCGAAGGCTGACCAGCCAGCATAATGAATGGTGATCGGTGACTATGCTGAATGGGCGACCATAGATGTAACAGCGAAACTCCTGGACAGCAAAAACTGCTGCAAGACATTCCTGCTCAGTGACTGTGTACTTTCTCTCAGCATTGCTTAAGCAACGACTGGCATAGGCAACAACTTGTTCGGCGTCGTTTCGCCGTTGAACAAGTACCGCTCCAATGTCTATTCCGCTGGCGTCAGTATGAACTTCGGTAGGGGAACACGGATCAAAATGACGTAGGATGGGGTCTGACGTAAGTAAGAATATAAGTTGACGGAACGATGACTCACATTCTGGTGTCCAGTCGAACGATACATCCTT
Organism: Dermacentor silvarum; assembly: GCF_013339745.2. Taxonomy (NCBI): domain Eukaryota; kingdom Metazoa; phylum Arthropoda; class Arachnida; order Ixodida; family Ixodidae; genus Dermacentor; species Dermacentor silvarum. Next base: position 167,126,725 of record NC_051157.2, read on the forward strand.
TTCAACAGACGCGTCAACGGGTGCACAACGTCGGCGAATTTTGGGACAGAACGACGGAAATAAGAACAGAGTCCCAGGAAACTGCGCAGTTCCCGCGCTGACTGCGGAGGCTGGAAGGCACTGACCGCTTCAATCTTGCGGGGGTCAGGTCTGACTCCATATTTTTCGAATAGATGACCGAGAACCAATGTCTGTCGCTCCCCAAACCTACACTTTCCAGAGCTGAGAATCAAATCTGCTTTCTCCATGCATTTCAGAACCACGCTAAGGCGCTCGTTATGCTCCTCAAAAGTTCGGCCGAAAATAACATCATCCAGGTAGCAAAGACATATTTCCCACTTTAGACCGCGGAGAATTGTGTCCATGAATCTCTCGAACGTTGAGGGCGCATTGCAGAGCCCGAACGGCATAACGTTAAATTCGAATAAACCGTAAGGCGTAACAAAGGCGGTCTTCTCTTTGTCGACGGGATCCACAGGTATCTGCCAATAGCCAGAACGCAGATCGAGGGACAAAAAGTAGGAGGCAGAATGTAGGCAGTTTATTACGTCGTCAATTCGCGGGAGTGGGTACACATCCTTCTTGGTAATTGTATTTAGTCGCCTATAATCAACACAAGATCTCCACGAGCCATCTTTTTTTCTTTACCAGGATGACAGGTGCGGCCCATGGGCTTGATGATTCTTGAATCACATTTTTCCTCAGCATCTCTTGTACCTGGTCCTCAATAATCTTGCGCTCTGATGAAGACACTCGGTAGGGCTTTTGCCGAAGAGGATGTGCCGATCCTGTGTCAATGCGATGACGAGCACGCGAGGTTGGGATAGTTGTACGGTGCTCATCTTGAGAGAAGTCGAACACGGAAGCATACTGGGCTAGCAGTTGTACTAAGGCGTCCCGTTCACGTGAAGACAAAGACTTGCTGACCATGCGCAGAATTTTCTGCTCGTAAGGGCAAGTGGCTCGTCCTTCAGTGGAATCCTCGTCCCTGGCGACCATCGATGAACAGCACGTGACGTCGTCGAAGACAGCAATCTTCTAGTGTTCGGGAACGCGGACAGGGACGGAGGGACGGCAGAACAATTTAACATCCACAAAAGCGTGCTACCATTGTTCACAGATACAATACTATTGGGTACCAGTATGTTTTTCTTCCCACAAAAGTCGCCAAAGGGTTGTACCACGGCGTCAAATGAAGCGTCTGTACAAGATGCGATGACGGATACCGGTACTAAAGACCACGGAGGCAGCGTCACTCCCTCAGCAACGGCAAACGTTTTTTGTCCAGCGGGTTGTTGATTCACGAGGTCTGATAATGACGGATCCTGACAAGCATCGACCCCAGGTTTCCCGCTATTTATTGAAAGCTCGCCGGCACCACAATTGACTGAAGCCCCGCAGGTTTGCAGAAAGTCTATCCCTAATATAACGTTGTGCGTGCAGCGTTCCAAAATCACAAACTCGGTTAAATAACACTTGTCCGCCAATAACACATTCACAGCACAAACACTAAGGGGACGCAATATTTCACCGCTTACTCCGCGGAATGTAGCATGCGTGTCGAGGAAAAACATCACTTTGCGTCGAAGCCAGTTCTTGAAAGAAAGGCTCATAACAGATCTCATAGCCCTGGTGTCCACCAATGCCATTGTACATATACCATCAATTGTCACTTCCACTTTGTTTCTCAGCATTGTAACCGGTGGAGGTATCAGTGTCGTGTCGAGTCTGGCGACCTCACCTCCATCGGCCGCGAAGTCTAGTTTCCCGACGGCGGTGGTGAGAATGAACGTCGCCTCGGTAAAGGAGAGCGACATTGACGGGAAAAAGGTGGAGTGAGACTGCGGTCTGAAACGGGCGAGTCGCTGCGGTGATTCCGTCGAGGACTGTTGTTGGGCACGGTCGTCGACGAAGTAAAGGAGCGTGGAGGCCGGGAATTGTCGACGTTAGGACGTTCAGTGCCATAGGACGTTGGCTGTGACTCGTACCACCTCGGTGCCCAGCGACGCTGACGACAGAAACGAGAGATGTGTCCTGTGACACCGCAGGTATAACACACGGGAGGCTCGCGGCTAACTTTCGGGTAGGATGGGTATGTCCGTGGCTCCGAGTAGGCCGTTGCTGAACAACAGGCATATTCCTCAGCACGCCCGTTGCCGGTTTCCCGGTGGTAGTTGTGTTGCGTTCTCATTGGCCTTCTCGAGCGGTACTCCTCGACAGTCGTTGCAGCGACGGAAAGGGGAGCTGGTGGAGGATTGTACAGATGTTGACTATCAAGGACCTCATTGTTCAATTCCGTGCAACGACGTAGCATCCTCTCTAACAATATGTCTAATGGTCGTCGCGAGATCGACTGATGGGAATGCCGGTCTTCAATGCTTGCAACAGTGGTGACGTTTGCTAGCCGGCCAAACTTCGGGATTATGCGGCGCAGTTTGAGAGCCTCAAAGGTACGGCAATGACGTATCACGTCGGTGACTGAGCCTAGATTCTCTTTACCAATGAGGAAGTTGTAAACGTCCTCCGCTATTCCCTTCAACAAATGGCCAACTTTGTCCTCCTCTGACATACGAGGATTGGCCGTCCTGCATAGCTCGAGCACGTTTTCGATGTAGGTCGTGCGCGTCTCGCCCGGAACTTGAGCTCTTTGAAGGAGCGTTTGCTCGGCCTGCTTCTTCTTTGCGATTGAATCACCGAAACGCTCCTTTATTTCGGACGTGAAACGATCCCACGTTGTCAGAGTTTCCTCGTGATTATCGAACCACACGAGCGCCGTGTCCATCAGAAAGAAGACTACGTTGGAGAGTCGCGTTACGCTGTCCCAACGATAGTGCTTGCTCACCCGTTTGTAGTGGTTAAGCCATTCTTCGACGTCCTCGCCGGGCTTCCCTCCGAATGTGCGAAGCTCTACCAGATGTTGGCGCTGCTACGCACTAGCCATCGTTTGGGTCGAAGATGCCACTGGTTCCGTGCGAGTGTTGGCTTCGGCGTGGGACATCTGAGACACCGGGAGTAATGCGGGCAATCCAGCGATTCGGTGGCTTCGACGCAGATCAGGAGGTTGGAGAACCGTGTTGTCCGTGTTGCGTGGTGGTCGGGGTGCCCAGCACCTCCAACCAAATCTGTTACGGATGATCGATGTTTACTCACAGGTGAAGACTAGGATGGATGAGGGGTCGCCACGATGTCGCCACCAAAATGTAGCCGGGCTGCTGCTGAGTTCTTCGTTCTCTTCCTCTTCTATCTCCTCTTTGCCACGTTACAATATATATATATATATATATATATATATATAGGTCAAGAAATTGATGCATGTAGTACCAGGATGTTACTGACGTTTCGGCCTAGGGCCAGCCTCCATCGGAGTGAAGGTAGGTCCCCAGCCAGAACGTTAGAAAATTCCTTATATTTTAAAGACGATAGTCTTTCTTAGGGAACTTAAACGCTGAAAATGTTGGATCGTCTGTCTGTCTGTCTGTCTGTCTGTCTGTCTGTCTGTCTGTCTGTCTGTCTGCTGTCTGTCTGTCTGTCGTGTCTGTCTGTCCTGTCTGTCTGTCTGTCTGTCTGTCTGGTCTGTCTGTCTGTCTGTCGCTGTCTGTCTGTCTGTCTGTCTGTCTGTCTGTGTCTGTCTGTCTGTCTGTCTGTCTGTCTGTCGTCTGTCTGTCTGTCTGTCTGTCTGTCTGTCTGTCTGTCTGTCTGTCTGTCTGTCTGTCTGTCTGTCTGTCTGTCTGTCTGTCTGTCTGTCTGTCTGTCTGTCTGTCTGTCTGTCTGTCTGTCACCCGATTCAGCCACCCGGCCAAAGTTGGACCACTTGCTTACCGCCCATAAACTGGTACGGCTGGTCATACTGTGAACGTTATCGATCACAAAGTAATATTACGCATATCTGAGGCGCAACATCACTAGGTAAGTATTAGGAGGTGTGTTCCTTTAATAGAAAATACATAGATACGTAACTCTAAAGACCCTAGTTTCTTAAGCTGCGCTGAAAATGCCATGCTATGCGCGCCGACGAACGACGTTCCCCGACTGCGCGCCGACGAGCGCCCTCTGCCATGGAGGAAGGAAACCCTCTGCACAAGCTCATGTTTCCCGATGTATTGCCAGATGGCGTCCATGTCTCACGCAGCGCCTCCTCAATTTTATCAATGCCAGCCAGATGCGGCCGATTCAACATAAAGGAAGCGCTGTCTGAGGCAGGCCAGAACATAAATGGCCGCTTGATGAAATAATGCGGTAAAATGAAATCTGTTCAAACAAACCTCCATTGCATTTATCATGCCAGGACGGAAATGGTACGAGAACAGCATCACGGGTGGCCGCGGATCAGACCAGCACTCATGTAGTACGGCCGGCAGAAGACTATCGTCTTTCGACGACATTTGCAGCGAAGCACGCAGATACGCGGCAATTTTTTCTAGATGCTTCTATTCTTTGACCTGTTTCACTGCCGCACCCTGTGTTTCACCACTTCACTGACATGGATAACACTAACATGACACGTAGAAAGTCAAAATGGGCATTTTTGTTTGGGTATTCTGGCTCGTCTTGCTACCCTTCTTTTTTAGAGGGCTTTGGGGATTGAATATATATATATATATATATATATATATATATATATATATATATATATATATATATATAGGGTGTTTCGGCGAACACTTTCAAAATTAATTTAAGGTTGCCTGTGGCTGATAGCCCAATTCTAGTTCATGAGCTGGTCTACTCGAAGAGGCGGACATGCACAAGAAATTGAAATGCATAATCGCATGATTACCAAAAATTCACAAATTAAGTTTTTAACTAATTACCTGTTGTGCATCAATGTTAAGTTTGTGAATCAATGCAAAAAGCGACGTTTTGTTAAGAAACTAACTGGAACGCCAATGCATTTCTCCGCAAAGTTCAGGAATTAATATCTCGAAACTGGTGTCACCCCGAGAATTCGTTCCAAGTGGATCCGCCTTGCAAACTCCACGGCTACAATTTGTAAATTGCAATATGGGCCATCAGGTAATTAGTTAAAAACTTCATTAGCGAATTTTCGTTAATCATTCGATCAGGGGCGTAGCCAGAAATTTTTTTCGGGGGGGGGTTCATCGGCCCGACCGGAGGGGGGGGGGGGGGGCAAGCGTCTGCTTTCCACTACGTGACGTGATCGATAATAAGTATCGGTAGTTTAAGCACACTCTATGCATGTATATCAAAGACATGGGACCCCCCCCCCCCCCCCCCCCTTCGCGTGTGTGTGTGGCACTGTGTGCTTGTGAAGAAATTAAGTAAAAAGTAATGTAAGCTCAGTAAAATACAGTAAGTACGACAGGTACAGTGGGAGTTTGGAGCAACCGTCTCTCATCGCGCCACTGAGTGGACCAGTCTTCGAAAACGCATCATTGAGACGACCCGCCCGATCGGAGAAGACATCATTAATTGTTAATCTCCGTTAAGCGTAGATGGCGTCGTCCTCGTCGGGGCGAAGTGCGTTTCACAGGTCAAGGACGGCTATACATGTGAAAATGCACGTGTTACCAGGCTATACCTACTCCCATAGCAATAGCTTATTCGCTGCGTCTTTGCGCTAGAAAACTTAAATACGCGCATAAACGAGTAATGCTTTTTTTTACGAAGCTTTCGTCGCCTTGCATTTCTTGCGGTAAGTGCATGGGCCGCTGTGTCTTCCGCTGTGTGCGAGCGTGCAGCCGTCATTTGCCTTTACGTCAACAGATTCAGAATTGTACAGAATATTTCACCGCACTGCATAGTTATGGCATGTGTACGCATTTTAAGTAGTGCGTGCGAGCCATTTCTGCTTCACTTAGGCCGGTGCAAACAGGAAGTGGCCTTGTACCTCACAGAATCTCGACTGATTGGTGTACTAGTGATGCAGGAATGAACTCCGGTCTTGTTCAGTGCATAGTGCACATAATCAATTTCTCAGGACGCGTGAACTCCGACGAGAACTGTGAGCGCCTGCAACAAGAGTTTACTTACGCTGTACTGCGCACAGCAGTAATCCATGCTTGTCGGCTGTCTGTTTCGTGCATTCTGTTGCGAGTCGGTGGAATTTCACTGCTGGCATCAACCCTTTCGTGTGTACATTGCTGGTTTGGGATTCCACAACACAACAGCAACTACCAGCCTTTCGTAATTGCTGGATTGGGATTCAGCAACACAACAGTAACTACCAGCCTGCCGTAGGGGCGCAATCGCAAACGAGAGACGTTTTGCGCTGCAGACTATGGCTACGTTCGCATTTGGGAAGCGGCAAGCGGGTGGAGAGGCCAAAGCGGCCGGAAAATCTTTTCCGCGCATGTCCAAGTTCACATTTGTTTTGCTACCACCGCGGCCGCGCTGCCGTTTTCGTCCACATCCATCTAGTCTGCGTACGCTTGTCGGCGTGGTGGCGCTCAATATCGCATTATTTCGAGCGGTATGTTCATTCACTGACCCAACCGTCATCAAAAGTGATAATCTTGCGCAATTTCGCGTGTCATCTTCGACCTTCGGTAAGTTCCTCGTTGGTGTTCTGTAATTCTCCTCACACGGGCGCGGTAGCGCTGTGTCACAGGTTGGCGCCTAGGCGTGATTATATTTCTTTAATAGCTTTTATTTACAAGTTGTAATAACATTTCATCATTTCGTATTATGTTCGGCGCCTCTAGGTCACGAAAGCGGCAACGGGAACACCAAAGCTAAAACCCCGGCTGGCCCTTGTGTTGAGGCGCGCCGAAGCCTGCGCGTCCTACGTGAGACCTACGCTCCCAATCTGTCGTCGCGACAAGAAAAGCACCCCGCGACTTCTGCAACATACCGTGCACGTGCGAGGAGAATTATAGAGCGCCAACGAGGAATCTGCCTAAATATTGTCTTCCATGGAAGTGGAAGAAGAAATGGCTTTTATACTTCTACCTACTTGTTTTCTAGAAATGGACAATGAATAAACGGAAGACAAGAAAACCTCGGAAACGGCAGTGGTGGGTTTGCCTGGCTTTGCAAAAGTGTAAGAAGTTGGGTCACGCCAAGGCTTCGTTGCCGCACCTCCTGTCGCGCGACGTTGAATACTATCGCGAGTATTGCTGACAGTACGTTTGAGTGCCACTCTTGTCGTAGAGAAGGGGGTGGTTCTTGATCGCGTCGATCAGCATTACAGCCTACACTTTTGGTGCCATGTTCAATGTTACGACCGGAAGTTTACATGCTAGTGTAGCTTCCGGTCGAGCAGAACGACTTTCCGCCGCGTTTCCGCTTCTCCATGGCGAAAAAATCGGTCCGAGACCAATTTGGCTCGCTGCCTGTTTTTTCTGCCTGTTTTGCCGCCTAGTCGGGCGGATTTTTGCAAGATTTTGCCGCTTCCGACAGCTTCGAGACCAAGTTCCTACGCGAACGCGGCCTAACCGGCACCTGAATGGAAGCGGCGGAAATGTATACCGGAAATTTCGACCACCTGGGGACTTTAACGTGCACCTAAATCTAAGTAAACGGGCCTCGAGCATTTTCGCCTTCATCAAAAATGCGGCTGCCGCATTTCTTGCTTCATTTGCTGCGCATTTGTTGTTTCAGAATGCGGCCGCCACATTCGCGCCCAAAACCTCACAGAGTGTCAAGGCCTTGACAAACACCGTGACAGTTTTTTTCCATATGCAGACATGATTCGCCGTAAATTCCCAACCCAAACAGAAGCGCCCAGGAATGAAAGTGTGAAAGTAGCACCGGTTTCTTGAAATATGTCAGCGCGAAGCGGCGAGAGAAAAGGGTGGGTTAGTGGAGGGGGGGGGGGGTGGGTGCAAAAAATTTCGGGGGGGGGGGGTTTGAACCCCCCCAACCCCCCCCTTGGCTACGCCACTGCATTCGATTATGCATTTCAATTTCTTGAGCAAGTAATATCCGCCTCTTCGAGTAGACCAGCTCATGAACTAGAATTGGGCTATCTGCCACAGGCAACCTTAAATTAATTTTGAAAGTGTTCGTCGAAACACCCTGTATATATACATCGCCACCGCCTCCACTGAAGGGAGACTTTCAGCCCTGCTCACGACAACGTTACTAGACTAGCGTCAGTTGTAAAACTCTCCGCCCGTGCGCTTACCGCAGCTGTCGCCACTCCGTGGGCAGCCGCCAGATGGCGGCGCTGTTCCATCGCGCTACACTGCAGACGCCTCGCCGCAGCCTTGAGCTCGTGCGGACGGGCAGCTTGCGCGTGTTTCACGCTCGCTGGCGTTCTCCCTATTAGTGATAGTCCGAATGATCGTCCAAATTAGTGATACCATGCGAAAGCGGTATCCACCTACAGCAATAAGATATATCGGGCTAGTTGGTTCATACTGAAAGAAGGGTAAACTGCACGATAGGAAGAAACGCATACGACGGAACGCAGAAACTGCGTTCTTAAGTGTCGCGTGTTTCTTCCTGGCACCTAAACCTTTCACGCAGTTCACTTTTCCCATACAGCAGCTTGGCGCGTTTTCTCGCTGCTTTTACTTGCTTAACACTTTGGTCTGGGGCAGTTATACGCCAGCTAGCGAGACCAAATTTGTTATCCACAAAAATAACAGCACAACTTTCTTGTAAACCAATGAATGCTTTATTCAACAAAACGAAGTAAAAAACAACTGTATGCCCCTATATATAGACAAACTGTCAGAAGAGACATAATCTAGGCAAATGATTTGGGCCTACGTGGAAACCAACTCCACCTACAGCAGCTTAGCACGTTTCCTCGCTGCCTTTACTTCAAGACTGGATCCCTGCCACTGCTGCAGGAACCTTGCCTAAGAATGCATTTTTATACAAGGTTCCTGCAAGGTATGCGTGTATGCATGCGTGTGAGTAAATAAAAATTAGCACAGCTTGTACAAGTGGCGCAAGGCTAAAGAAACAGCGGAGCTGATCGGCACCTAGCTGGTCCTGGCCAATGTTACTAGACTAGCTTGGTCCTGGCATTACAGGTTATGCTTTTCCGGAATTTATTGATTATTGATCGATTATCCATTACCTATTGATTGGCTATCGCAAGGTATTGGACACGTATTTGGGCTAGGCTAATCACTACCAAGTCATATCCCCAGCATTTTCCGGAATTTCTTGATTATTGATCGATTAGCTATTGATAGGCTATAGCAAGGTATTGGCCACGTATTTGGGCTGGACTAAGCACTACCAAGCCATCCCTAGCATTTTCCGGAATTTATTGTTTACTGATCGATTATCGATTAGCTATTGATTGTCTATCGCAAGGTGATACGAGGCGCAGCTGTGCGCAGTGACGTCATCGTTAGGCGAGTTTTTGCGAACACTACGCGGGGAAGCAAAAAGCTACGCTGTTAAAAATTTAATGATGCGTGCACTCAGTTCCTGAAAGTGCAAGGGGCACCCAACAAGACTCGGCGTATTTTCTGACAGCTCTTCTAAGATGGCCCAGAAAAGGTCACCAATCATCTGTCTTCGTTTGCGATTTTTTTTCCTCAGTTGGTTCGACAGATACGAGGGAAGGTTCGGGAACACTTTCGGCACCGCACCCTCAGCAAGTGTCCACTTGTCTCGTGGCACTTCAACCATCTGTCCTGTGATAATATGCACAAACACTTTAAGATGTCCTGCTCATGAAAGCGTAAATCACGCACCATGGATTTCGCAGAGTTCCCGGTCGGCACGAGGAATCGCTCTGTTCAACGCCGAGCGAAGTGTCGCATTGTTGGGAGCACACAAGTGGCGCGCCGAACTGTCGACATCGTTCGATAGCCGCTTGTTGCAGTCAGGAACGCAGCACGTCGGCATCGTCTGCTACTATCTTTAACAAACGCGGCGAAGGCTACAGTTTCGCGGAGGATATGCTTCCTGAAATCCGCCGTCAACTACCAACCACAGGATACACCAACGCTGCACCGCGTGTTTCGTCCGGCCAGTTCGCGTAGCCGGCTAGTGGGGAAGTGAAGCTAGGTGCGATGGCAGCGCCATGAAGGCGTGGGCGGGAGGCGGTTCCGCGCTACGCCGCCGAGTTTTACAACTGAAGCTAGTCTAGCAACGTTGGGTCACGACGTGTGCTCATTGCAGCTCGGAGCTTTCGGTCTACTTGTTCGAGTTGGTGTGTATCGCCATGTTCACTTCTGCATACATTCTTAGCGTACAACGCGTACATCAACAGAAAAAGCCCAAATAAATGTGTTACTGCGGAAAGCGTACAAACAAGCCCTCGGCCTTCCTCCAGGCACCAGAACAACGAAACTTCTATCCCTTGGCATCCACAACACCTTAGAAGAACTATTTGAAGCACACCGATATGCGCAAATCACGCGCCTCAACCTCACTAGAACAGGCAGAGCAACACTTCAAAGGTTGCAATACCCCGTGGCGACAACAAACAATCAAGAAGTACTCCGCAAGTCCCTACACGAGCAAATAATGGTGGCGCCTGTTCCGCGTAACATGCACCCGGAATATCACTTGGGCAGGAGAAAATCACGAGCGATAACAATAGAAAGGAGATACGGCATTCTCTCCACTGCTCGCTGGACAGATGCGGCCATGTACCCGAATGGAGAGGGCATGGTAATCAGCGTGGCTGGACACAGACAGCAAGAACTGGTATCCGCCTCTGTTCGTACGCAGAACGTCGCCACAGCCGAAGAGGCCGCTATTGCCCTCGCCATCTCGGCATCGAGACAAAACGAAGAACTATATATTCTTACAGACTGTCAGTCAGCATGTCGAGCCTACGCGAACGGCCATCTACATAAAATCGCATGCGATATTCTACATCGCCTCAACGAAATAATTCGCACCACGATAATTTGGACACCGGGACATGAAGGCGTCAGCGGAAACCATCGTGCACACACGATAGCCCGAGGACACTGCAACCGGGCACTGCAAGAGACGCCAGAAGACCCAAGTCCATACACACTACAAACTTACTACGATATACTGCAGCACTACCGCCTTTCGAGAAGAACGATGCCGCCACCCCACCCATCCCTCACCAGAGCTGAAGCCACGACCTGGAGGCAACTCCAGACCAACACCTATCCTCACCTCACGCTCCTTCACGCGATGTACCCCACCCTTTATCAGCCCCTTTGTCCTTTCTGTACAGAGCGAGCTACCCTCTACCACACCACATGGGCATGCCAAAATATCCCCAATAACTCCCCAAATCGAAACGCAACGCACGAGCAGTGGGAGATGTGCTGACCAGCTCGGCACTGGAGGATCAGCGAAAGCTTATCGCCAGAGCCGAAAGTGCTGCCACCGCCACTGGGGCCCTGGACTGAAGGCTCCACCCACCACGGAGATCGACGCTTCTCCGTGCCTCATCAAAATAAAGTTTTGTCTCTCTCTCTCTCTCTCTCTCTCTAGCGTACAACGCGGGTGGTGCATGCATGCAGGGTGCGAGTGTGCTGAGTTTAGAGGAAAAATCTACCAAGGTCTGACGGCTCAGGAACAGCATTTCCATATGGTTGGTGCATATATTGCGGCCCCTCACCTGCCATTCATGAATGATTGGAATATATATGTAAGAACATTAGTCACGGTTCACTCTTATGAAATAGCGGCGAACTGTTTATTTATCATGATTTCCGGGGTCTGCTTGTATCATGTTTGCTGCAAAATTGCCTGAATGGTGCATTTGAGTGGAAAGCGAGAACATTCTACGCGAGCAGCAGCTTTGATCGAAATAAACAGTATAGTCAGCCTCGGGTCTTTTTAACAAGATCTAAATCCGGACTATTGAATTCTTCTTAATTGTTGTGTTTATTGTGCCAAGTACCAAATTATCACTATTATTAGGCGATGTCATTTTAGAAAATTTTAATTCGGAACGCGCCGCGCGTTTCATTCTGGTTCATGACGCGAATATAACGTGTTTTTTTTTTTCACATTATTTTATATTCGCGAGCTCACCGTCCTCTCCGTGCCCGCTGCCAATTCGCCTCGGGCGAGGGTATGGCAAGCTGGGAGTTGCCACTGTGCATTTTGCACCGTGTTTCTTCTCATGATTTAGAACGCTGTTAGGGGCGCATCAATTTGGTTACAGCGTATTAATCGCTAACTTGAGCAAGATGAACAGCGCTGTTGTGCAGGTGCTTCGAACGAGCGGTCTTCGCGCTCGCGCGGTGCACCACCGCAATCTGTGAAAGGCTTTGCTTTGTTCGATGGTATCGCGGGTACTTGATGTATACATTGTACCGCTGTGTCTGCGGTAGTATTTAGCGCCTAATTAATGTAGATGTTCCGCATTGCGTGTGCTCCGTATTGTGTACGTAGTGCTAGGTAGACATATTGCTGGTTAGAAAAGTTATTTATCGAAGTAAATAATTTCATACTACCAGCCTATGCTGTCTGTTATTTGCTCTGGTGAACGATGGCTTCGTGCAAGGATGCTACGAGAACCGATGTCTGATACAACTAATATCATGTGTTGTTCACCACGAAGGGTCAACAGGTAATAAAATGGCCGTTATGAAACATTACAAATAGTGACCATAAATCATTGGGCGTAATTTTCAGAAGCATACCAATGGCTGCGTTATAACGCGTTAACGGAAAATATGGCACAAGCGCATTGCAAGCTTCCCGGTGAGCTGCACAACGGTCGGCGGTGGATTTTCTGTAAATTGCACGAGTGAGGTGGTTCTCCGCTGCGCGTCGCTAACGTCTCTCCGCTGCCGGCGAGTCCGCTGATCGGTCTAGCTGTCGCGTATGCCGCTCATGGTCTGCCGCTGCTGATAAATTAAAAATTCATAATTTTGTCAACTATTTGTCGAATGACAGTAACCTGCATCTCAGAAGCGCTGCATTCGAGGTTGCAAGCACAGGTGCTACCTGCAGCCTGAATTACACTCTGAATTACGATATCTATGTCGAGCTACGCAAATTTTACATTTTGGGCTTTAAGAGAGGAACTGTGACTGTGTTCACTGAACACGAACATACTCTGCCTGTTGCAAATGTATACTTATGGAGCTCCTGTTTTCAAGCTGCAAACCCATCTATGCCCGCAGTGAGTTCACATGTGAAAAGTTCACGTAGAATATATATGTCATTCCTGTCAAAATTTCCATCTCCATTGCGTTGAAACTAAACACAACTACGTTTCTCTAGCTCATTCTTGCTTGGTTATTAAGAGATTTCTTCGAATGCGTTGACAATTGTGTTCAAATTCTCAAACTTTTTATATTTTTAGGGAGAGCATGATGGATAAAATCAGTTGCAGCTATGTGTCTCACCTAAATGCGTTTTGTACAATGTTCCCTTGTTTTTCAGGCCGCATTTGACAGCAAACAAAGGATTGGAAGTAGGATTGATGAAAATAAACAAAAATTGGAAAAGTTTTTTTCTGATCGTGTCAAAAATACTGAAATTGTCCGAGCCGCCGTACGTCGCTTTAGAAGCGTGCTTGCGACCCAGGCTTGCAAAGCACGCTCTCATTATTTGAGTTGGCCTCGCCTACTTCTAAAAACTTACAAACTGCACCATTTTAACAGCAAACACTAGCGTAAATGTCAGAAGAAATTAAATCAGTGTTAAATCAGTGAAAAAGCAAGCGGTCATTAGTATTAGTTACCTCGTTTAGTCTAAAGGAAACGTGTTTTCACCTCTAAAACATCATGCATTGGTCTGACTTTTTTGCATTGCAATGCATTGCAGACCAATGCAATGCATTGGTCTGCATTGCATCAGACTTTTTTTTTTTCAGATATTATAGGACCTTGCATTGTCTGGGGGGAAAGAATGCTACTCATCTGCGACTGTGAGCAGGAAAGCATTGAGATCAGCGATGACATATCCCTAAAAAAGGCACTAGTGATGTGCCTATGTCATTATTATATGAAATATATAACATATTCTGCAGCATTTGGCCAATCTTTTGTGCTATCAATTATAAAGCCAGGAACAAGCAACGAAATATCATGGGCGCAAACAAGATTGAAGAATTTGTTCACTGCGTTGCGGATTTAAATCAAGCTCATATGGCTGGCTCACTTAGGCTTTCTCAGTGATGTGAAGGTGTTTTAACTCTGTAACTTTTGTTTTTAAACATCAACGTTTCTTTGTACCCTATTTTGTGGAAATGAATACTATGAATAAATGATTTACCTCAGGAAGAAATATGTGTCATATTTGTTTCGCTGCTTAGAATATTCCCCTTTCTTAGAAAAAGAGGCCAGTGAAAAATAATTTGATCAGGTATTTTCAGCCAACAATCGGAAAAAGAGTGCAATACCATGAGGATTTTAATGGAGGAAATGTTGTCCTGACGTCCCTATCCTGCACACGGCTCGCTATCTTCGAACGCGCGGCGCCGCAGATCACGGTTGACAGGGCATTCGTCCTTTTGTGCAAGGAGATACCTAGGGGCTTGTTTACGTTTTGCATTCCTTGGCGTCGTTGAAATGTGCCAGGGATTTGCAAAGCTCCTTCTTAGTGGATTAGTTTCAATTTCACCGGTGGGAGGGTCTTGCGGCAATCTCTGTGCAGCATATTCAGCTTCTAGTTCACCGGCCTGCTGGCACTGCCATAGCGCCACAGTCTGCGCCAACGAAGCAGAAGTTAAATAAGAGGACTTCGGGGAGGGAGGAGAAGGGATCCCCCTTCCCCCCTAGGGCACTGTTCCTCAGGCGCCCTCTCTAAGTGAGGAGTAGGGGTCCCTATCAGGCCTGCTAAGCGTCAAGAGGGGTTGCTGATCACTCCTAGTAGGCGTGAACGTAAGCGTGGATAAATATCACGCTTAGATTAAGCGTGTAAAAATGCAAACGCATGCTTAGATAAGCGTTTTTTTTTTAGAGTGTGGCTTCAGAGTAATGGTATGTAATGCTGCTTGAGAGTAATCGTAGTAAATGGGAGTAATGATAATTTTGACAGCACGCTGCCGCCCAGTGCTGCAACATTAAAATCAGTTGCTAGGCTGCTTATTTTATATACGAAAGGCTATGGACATCCCTCCCCACGTCGCAAGCTGCCGTCACCGCGGCAGCTTGCGCAATAGTAATCTTTACCGGGAAACGTATATATGCGGGAGCGCTACGTGCTTCGCATTGTTATCAGTAGTGCCTTATCACCAATTATGTGGTTCGGATGCTTGTTTTGAGCTTGTTCTTTATTGAAACTTATGCTGCTCTGTATGTCGTATGCGTGATTCCAAAGAATGTACGCACTGTTCGCTTCACTTTGCTGGGTGCTTGTAGCATCTGTCTTACGGGGGTATGAGCCATTGATGAGTCGCTGCTTGTGGCGCCTCTGCCTTACGGAGGTATGAGCCATTTCTATGCCCTGCACAGCCGCCGGGATCGGCCCACCAGTAATTTCTGTCGACCTCACGCCACGAAGAAGTATTGGGATCCTAGCCATAAACAGCTTCGCTGTAATAATGATTCGTCTCGCGTGTGGTCCCATATATTCTGTCTCGAACTGCACTTCGGCAACCAAGAGGCTCTGGTTTTCCCGACACTACCCACTGATATACCGGGTGTTTCTACGAAAATTTAAGTTTAAAAATCTTCAAATATAGTCGTCTTGAAATAAAAGGATGATTCCTTCGGAGACATGCCCGATGGGGTGGCGACCACGGTGTGACAATTAGTCCCTAACTAACAAAAAATCCTTAATTATCCTTTCAACCTTTAGTTTCAGCAGGCTCATTGTCATTGGGAAATTGAAGCGAGCTCTCCGTGCAAGCCATATCAACTTTCAGATCTGTAAAAAATGCGATTACCCGCGGAACTGCGGCACGACGAATTTGGGCTATCTGAGCGCGCTGAACCGAAACTGGGAGGCTGCAGCGAGCGCAAAGCCGCGCCCTTCAAGGCGAAGTTCTATTACGTCACCGAGCAGCTTTCAGCCAGCCGGCTGCGACAGCGAGGAACCGTAGCGAGGAGCACAGAACTGCAGCGCTGCAACGCGCTTGCTGCCCGCAGTTGGGTGACGTAAGCAGAACGTCGCCTCGAGGGCAGCCTCTCAGTTTCGGTTTAGCGCGCTCAGATAGCCCAAATTCGTCGTGCCGCCGTTCCGCGGATAATCCCATTTTAATGCGTAAGCATTCTCGGGCTACTTCCCTCGAAAATTTGTCCGTCTCTCTGCCTGTGACGCGTGACACGATGCACTCCATAGGCATATACGCTCGTACATGGTGTGGGAGTATAAATGAGAATGTCTTATGACTACGTATGACTATACTCAGATTTGTGATTATGGCTATATATAGCGACTATATGTAAGCAACTGGAAAGAATGCTTACGTACTATATGACAAGCCCCACTAGGGAGTTTCTGCACTTAAGACCCGTAACACCGTGGTCGCCACCACTGATGCCATGTCTCTGAAGGCAACATCATTTTATTTAAGAACGGACATTTTTAAATATTACTTAAAGTTTTCTTATAACACCCTGCATATAGGATCACCCTTCGCAACCTGTCATTTTCCATTCTTATTTTCTTTCTTTCCGTTTTTTTTTCTCGGGCACGGCACCATAGTTCACAAATAAAATGTTTTGCGCCACTTTTCCTCGTTGCATGCTAGCATCGATTTAATAACCTACCAACTAAGCGAAACGGAAATGGTTTGTTTCGAAGTGATTAAAATTTTTTTCAATCAATCAATTAATCATTTTTATTTTAAAACACAATTCTTACAGACAGCTTTCAATTGATTGGTCTAAGCACAATGCGATTGTCGATCAATCAGGCAGTAGATGGAACAGCTAAATATGTATAACAAAGCTTGTAACACAGGGTTCATGTAACGAAATCACACATTACTTTTACAAATTCAAACCCGTAATCTGCGCGAAGACTACAAAAAAGTAAATGACATTCCAGGTGTAAGTTACAGCACCTTACAAAAGCAAAATTTATGCGTAGAAGTCGATGATATTGTTACGGCGCAACCAAGAATGGCGCGAAAGTCAAAAGACGACGATTTGACGTGTCGAGGTGAAATCGGTCTCGACAGCCATCTTGTTTGTACATCATTGCCTGTCTTGTAGATATTGTAAATATGCATCTTTATATGTTACTTCCACAACGTAACAATATGTATAATATTGAAAACAAATCACCGCCCAAGCACTCCGTACAGATGGTTAACCAGCGAAGCTGAAACGTGCGGCCCCGGTGTTTATCACTGGGTTAATCCCGACGGTTCATTAAAGTATTTCTCAATTATTGGTAACGTCTTTGTGTTTCTTAATGAGGTTACACACACGTTCGGCTGTGACGGAGAGAACGACGTCACTGACTGTATGCCCGCAGTCCGCCGTTGACGATTGCTTTCGATGTCTCGAGTTTGCTCAATGGCGTGGTTAGCAGCATTCGCCCGCCGCCATTGCCGCTTGCGATTCTTCAAAATTTAATTGCTTCAAAATGAAATCTATTGGATAAGTAAGACAATGAATGGATCATACCCCCTTAAGCAATGGCTCATAGTCCCGTAAACGCGGTCTCCCCATTACGACGACAGAATTGAAATTCTACGCTGGAATGATGAGGGGCAACGCAGCCAGCTGTGGAAGACGGCGACGACAACGAACGCGGGAGCAGTGGCACGAACGCGTGCCGAGCACGAGAACGAGCGCAACCCAGGGGCGCCAACGAGCCAGCTGCGCAAGGAGACGACGACGCTCGAGCCAATGGTGATGATGATAGTTTTCTGTGGACAGGCGACTAACAGACGCTTTTTCATTTCGCCTAGCCATATGAAGCTTCACTTTAACAATTATATTTTATGTCACGATATTGCAGTACTGAAACCGCAGCGGTGGCCGAGAGGTAGAGCGTCCGTCTCGTATGCGGGAGGTACCGAGTTGAAATCCCGGTGCCGCCAGGAACCCACAGGTTTTTTTCTAATGGGTATAGAGATGTCCCCTGGCCTGGTGCTCGGCTCTCGTAGTAGGGGCTCACATCTCGAAAGAGGGTCCAATAGAGATTTCAGAAGTTGTCTCTGGGCGTCTCTTGTCCAACCACAGATGGCCTTGTTGAAGAGCATCCACCGCGGCGGTGGGAGGCAAGTGCTGCCGCCGGGTACCTACCGGTAAAATAGGTACAAGCGCGCTCCCGGGCTGGTGCTCGGCCATTATGGGACCTCAACGCTTGGGAAGAGGTGTGTGTCCTCAACCCGAAGGCGTCCCCGCCTCAATAAGTGCTTGGGGCGCCCCATCGGAAATGGCCGCCATGGGAGCGGCCCAAACATCACTTTTTCTGGGAAGATTGACCGATTGAGAGCTCTTTCTTGATTCGGTGGATGGTGGTGCATGACCGTTCTTAGTTGGTGAAGCGATTTGTCTGGTTAATTCCGATAACGAACGAGACTCTAGCCTATTAAATAGGTGCGGGGTTCCCAGCACCTTACAACCTTCTTAGAGGGACAAGCGGCTCCTAGCCGCACGAAACAGAGCTATATAACAGGTCTGTGATGCCCTTAGATGTCCGAGGCCGCACGCGCTCTACCGCAGCGTGTCTTTATCCCTGTCTGAAAAGACTGCATGGGTAACCCGTGGAACTTCTTTCGTGATTGGAATAGGGGTTTGCAATTGTTCCCCTTGAAAGAGGAATTCCCAGTAAGCGCGAGTCATAAGCTCGCGTTGATTACGTCTCTGCCCTTTGTACACACCGCCCGTCGCTACTACCGATTGAATGATTTAGTGAGGTCTTCGGACCGATGTCCCGCGCGGCTTTTCGGTTGCGCCGGTCTGTTGGAAAGATGACGAAACTTGATCATTTAGAGGAAGTAAAAGTCGTAACAAGCCATATGCTACATTACACAATGTCCCAACTACCATGAACCATGATTTAAAACTATGCAAATACCAAGTAGCTGGACAGAACCAAAGTAATGCAGTTTCCCGTCGCTTGGAGAGAATCAGATGGTTTTTTTTTTTTTGAATTGCCTAGCTCACAAGTGTCGGCGGTGGTGGTGTCACGCTAAAACTCTATCGAAAACCTGTCGAAAACTCGCGTCTCCTTCACTTGGTATATACCAAAATTGGCATGGAAGGGTACGAATGTATGACTAACATGACTGATAGGTCGTCACATCAATAACATCACATGCTCGTCAGTTACGTCATGATTAACGATAATAAAATCACGTGTGGCGCATACCCGCATTGGATATGCAGGTATGAGCCAGGGACAAGAAATAAGTGAAGTGAAGTTTATTTCCCTTTCGTACAAAGGAGGGAGCCGGGGCTAAAGGCTGGAATGCCTGACGAAGGCCTCGGCTTCCCTGTACAGTCTGACATCAGAATACACAAACACATAACTGAAAAATATAACTATATTTAACAACAATAACAAGAAAGAAAGAAGAAAGAAAGAAAAAAGAAAGAAAGACAGTAAGGAAGAAAGAAAGAAAGACAGAGAGAAAGTAAGGAAGAAAGAAAGAAAGAGAGAAGGAAAGGAAGAAATCACGTGCGTCTCATACCGGGGCCGCACATTTCAGCTCCGCTGGCTTACCATCTGTACAGGGTACATGGACCATGCGTTTGAACAACGGCGCCGCGAACTCGCTCTGGAAAGGGCTCGTCGTCGACGTGCCCATTCTAGCGTGCGTGCTTCCGAAGCCCAGGCGAAACGTCAGCGAAGAGCCGCCAAACCTGAGTTTAGGGTAAACGGAGCGGAACGCCTACGACAGCGTCGTCTTGCGAAAAGCTTCGCTTACCCCCATTTTCTCGACAGGAGAAGGGTTGGTAATTTGTTTAATTGCGCCTAATTAGATAATTAGTCCTAATTAATTAATAAACTTCTCAACTATTATAATTCGATGAAAAGTGTGAATGAGAAAATTATAGAGCAACATGAAAAACTCCCATTGCTCAATAGCCGAGCAAACTCGAGACACAGAAAGCGAGCGACAACTGCGGGCATACCGCCAGTGGCGTAGTTCTCTCCGTCGCAGCCGAACGTGTGTGTAACCGCATTAAGAAACATAAAGACGTAACCAATAGTTGAGAAATACAAACACCGGGGCCGCACGTTTCAGCTTCGCTGGTTAACCATCTGTACGGAGTGCTTAGGCGGTGATTTTTAAACTCCCGTTGTGGCCGACCTTCAAGTGACCTTCAGCCAAAAGCCAGAGCCGTTATCCGGGCACTCAAAACAACATGCCGGTACGTTGCGAGAACAAAACGAGATCATCCGGGCAACCAGTCAAAAACTAACAAAATGCGGTTTCTGGCCCTCAACCCTTTGTACAGGACGGCATTACATACGCTAGTTACTTTCCAAACAAGTTACAAAAAATATTGCTTCCGAGTTCTTCCTAATGTTTCTTCACAATATCACTCAAGCTGTAACTTCTAGTACGCTGAAGTTTTATTTGTCATTTTCAATAGCGACGTTCAAAAGGCAGATACAGAGGACTTAAGGCCGCACATTTGCATCCGACCACTTCGATGTGACAAGAAGAAAAAGTGGCGACAGACGCTGAGCGCGTTGTAATGTTGCAAGAAGAAACGCGGTTGAAGGCGGCAGAACCATAGGCAGCAAAAGACGCCATATGGTAGCCATTTGATGTTTACATCTACTCTCGATTTTCAACAGACTCTCTGGAGCCCTGTAGTTGCAAATGCCATGTCGCAAGCTTAAGCAAATACTAAGCTAGATCGACTTCTTAAATTTAAAATTAAATTCTGGAGTTTTACGTGCCAAAACCACGATGTGATTATGAAGCACGCCATTGTGGGGAACTTCGGATTAATTTTGACCTCCTGGGGTTCTTTAAGGTGCTACCAAAGCACGGTACACTGTTGTTTTTGCATTTCGATCACCCTCATCGAAATGCAGCCGCCACGGCCAGGATTTGATCCCGCGACCTCAGGGCTTAGCAGTTGTAACACCAAAGCCACTACGTCACCACGGCGGGTCCTCCACGGCAGGTTAGATCGACTTCTTGACACATAGGCTAACTATCGGCAACGAATGAAGCGCTACATTGGGGACTCTTAACGTTTTCAGCACATACTGTGCCTCAGAAAACAAGCGAGTGGTCGATATATCCTCACAGCTATCTAAACAACACTTCATAGACACGCTTCCCAGCCCATCATTACTCGGGGCAGAATTTACTGACGGTTGCTCGCTCGCGCATGCGCGTTTAAATCGCTGGTAATTGTACGTGCACGGCTGCGACGGAGAGCCGCTACGTTGAATTCAGAGGATGAGCTTCTAGAGGCGCCCGCAACATCGTCGAGGCAGAATACTGAGAGAGCCAGAAGGGTCAATACATTTATTACAATTGCGCTTTCCAGTCAAAAGTTGTTTGATAGCGCCGCATCCAATGAGGCTCGGATAAGCTTCGTGCCGTTATGGGACGCTACACGGAAAGCCCCGCATGCCACGTTGTCTCAAGAAATGTGACTGCTGCTGCTGCCGCCCGGAATCGCATCCCGATGGCGAGCAATAGCAGCATTTCGTCACGATGCAGCATGCAGGCTGACCACCATGCATGTGTGAAGTCTTCCTGAGCTCCCATGGGAAACCTCGTACGCGCAAACAATCGGTCTTCCGATAGCCCGACTAGCATGAGCTCGTCACTGGAGGCGGCTCAAACTGGTAGACCCGCTGATTCCACGGGCGAAAATGGTACACGTGGCTTTCTACATGCGATATATGACCTAACTAATATTTCTCTGAGTGTGCTGACGCGCGCGTGTTGTGCGTGCCCGTGATAATCTCATTTTGACGTTTCCCAGGCGTCCAGCGAGGACGACGTTTACGACACACGAGAGTTATTTTTACCCTTCTCAATGCTGTCGTTTCAGCGCGTGTGGGTCCTGATACGACGAAGCCAAAAGTAGCCATGTCTCCTATTTCGCCAGACTCCGAGTCCTCGAAAGAAAACGGCTCTCGCCAGATTTATACAAGACGCTTATTGTACTGTGTATTGCCCAACGTGTTCCTGTATTACAGGCAATCTCATGAACGCTGATGAACGTCAATGCCGATAGCACGGAAACCAAACATCGGATATGAAGCCCATAGCACGCGTTGTGTAAGCGGGCTGCAATGGGATATGAAACGATCTGGGGACGGAACCCCACCCTGGCTTCACTGCGGGTTTAATCCCCCTAATGACGTAAAGCTGGCAACGCACACGGGGCGACAGACGTCTGTGCAGTGCAATCATCTTTCTCCATGAGCTTGAGTACTCTGTTGTACGAAGAATGACTTATCCGCGATGGAATCGGTTTTCCCTGTCGATGATGTACGCGAGGCCGCCCTGTGTAAGACGGTTCTCGCGTTGATTCACGTCCCATAAATTCTCCATTAGCGCAACTGCATTATGACCGGACGTGGTGGATCAATCACTTGCGTTCTTATGTTGAGCACGAAGTAGTGTGTTCGATTCCAGGCGGTATTCCGACGAGGGTGAAGCGCAAAAAGGCTCGTGTACCATGCTTTGGGATCACATGAAAGTTCTCAAAGTGGTCAAAGCTAATCCGGAGGCCTCCACTACGGAGTATTTCATATAGTCCATGTGATGCACAGGAACGCCGAACCTCAAGAATCAACTAATCACGGCACGAACCCCGCGCTGTGGTGATCAGAGCAATATAGTCTACCCAGATTCATGTCGATCGTATTAGTGGAAGCCCTGAAATCCTGTCCAGCAGCTTTAGCTATGCGCAGCCTATGCGACCTATACTGCCGGCGATGTTCGAAGCGGCTATTTGACCTTTACCAAGAGCCGCTTAAGGCAAAGGCCGCTTACCTCGCCAAGAATGGCTTCTAATTATCTGCATCGTTTTTGATAGTCAGTGCTCGCGAATGTTTAACTGGCATCAAGGTGTAAGCCGTTGGAGACCTGGAAGTGGACGAGCCCTCCAACATGCAGGCGCTCGGCGGCAAGCGGCCAAAGTCGGGAGCAGGCAACTGGCTAACGTTACAAAAAGAGCTACTTTGCCTCGAACGCTATAAGATTGCCAGTCGAACTACGCGGTACGCGAAGGAAATTGAAGGGTCGAAAGTGTTTGTGTATCTTGTTTCTGGCTTCATTAACTATTGCCACACAAAAATTGTCTTAGTATGGTTACTATTTGAAGGCTGACACATATGTTGTAAATTAGCATCGAAATTTATTTTCTATTTGCGATTTCGCGCCCATAAGCCATGTCGTGAGGGGTTTCGCCATGCACATGTGGGCGTGGCAACGATACCTACTGCGCGCCTTATTCTCAACGACCCACAGCGCACGCGGCGTAAAAGGATCGCTTGAACTTCTTGACCGAGTGCTCGGAAACCGAAGAAAGGACAGAATTACGAAATCCAACATTCTTTGAGTGACGTAGCTGGTTTGATGCACTATATATACACTATAAGACAACGTTCAGGCCGCAGGTCTTTATTCCAGCGAGCGAGCAACCCACTATATGCGGTCCCAAGCGGTGATGATGAGCATGTCTTAAGTCCACTTTGTCCGAGTCCCCGGACACAGTGGAATCTTCCAAAACGAGCCCGCTGACTTGCTCGCATCGTCGTCATTAACTGGTCCGGATTTAAATGTTCTTCCTAACTGTTCTTTTATAAGAGGAGCCAGATTTTAATGCCTTTATTCCTAAATTGTAATGAATCGTCCCTAATGTTCTCATGATTTTCGACACCTAAAATTTCTGTGGAACACTGGCAAATGCCTTTCATGACAATGCGAGGTGACGTTATTAAGCTCCCGTGTGAAGTTCCCCGCCAAACCTTTTACCTTCATAGATCTGGTTTATCTATAACTAACCTTTGCTCGTTTAGTAAAAAACAAGAATCAATTGACCATTTCTATTTATCCTGCCGCCGCTTCTCCTCCTTCCGCCGAGTGCTTCTAGTACTTTCAACTGGTAATCTGGGTTTATCTATACATTATTATTTGGTGCCTGTTAATATAGGCACAAACCACGGCTCGATTCCTACGGCTATACATAAGTTCATTGAAGTGTCTGAAAGATTACGCTGCCAGAGTAGCGACCGTTGCGTACTTTATTCTTTTACCTCTTATTATAAATAAGCCGTCTCAAAATTTTGTAATGCTTAAGTTGCCTAATGTTTTGTTTTTCGATTGCTTCCTTTGAGCCCTCTTTGTCTTTGTTGGGCACACTTTTCATAACCTACAGTGTGGTCAATCCCCTTCGTCGGTACAAACAATGTTTTGAGGCAACAACGACGACGACGAC
The DNA here is from genome assembly GCF_013339745.2 of Dermacentor silvarum. NCBI lineage: Eukaryota > Metazoa > Arthropoda > Arachnida > Ixodida > Ixodidae > Dermacentor > Dermacentor silvarum. Next base: position 167,150,877 of record NC_051157.2, read on the forward strand.
GGCGACATCATCATCATCATCATCATCATCATCATCATCATCATCATCATCATCATCATCATCAATCATCATCATCATCAATCATCAACAACAACAACAACAACAACAACAACAACAACAACAACAACAACAACAACACTAATTTCCTGCACGCGCGAAAGTGGGCAGCCCGGCCTCAACTTACACTGGAAAGAAACGCTCAACGAACGGTTTCAGGCGCGCAACGTGAGCAATCTGGGTTCTGGGAATTACAGCAACGGCGATCAGAAGGAACTTCAACGGGAGTTACACGGTAGTCCACAGGGGAATTTTGCTCTGTAATGATGTAGGGGGCTCGAAAACGCGTAAGGAACTTCTCTCACAAGCGGGGAGCACGAACGGGAGTCCAGAGCAGCACGTCATTCCCGGGATGAAAGGAAACATCGCGGCGAGAGCTGTCGTATCGCTGCTTGCAGTCTAAATGGCTGGCTTCTGTATAGAGTTGAGCACGTTTGTCAAGTCTAGAGACGAACTGTTCGGACGCCGAGGAGCTAGTAGGGACATCGAAGAAAGCGGCGTCGAGGGTAAATGTCGGCGAATGACCGTAAACGAGGTAGAAAGGCATGTAACCAGTAGTTTGTTGGACAGCGGTGTTATGATCATACGTCACAAATGGTAGAATTCTGTCCCAGTTTTTGTGGTCTGGTCCGATATACATAGATATCATGACAGCTAATGTGCGATGAAATCGATACATCAAGCCACTTGCTTGTGGGTGGTAACCTGATGTCGTCTTATGAACTGTGCGACAAGTTCCCAGTATATACTTCTTCGAGGATAGTTGACAGAAAAGTCTTGCCGCGGTCAGTCATCAGGACTCGAGGTGCTCCATGGCGTCGTAACACGATGACTCTCAGAAAAAAAAAAAAAAAAAAAAAAACGTGGCAACCTCTAACGCAGAGTCAGAGCGTAGAGGAGTGGTCTCTGCGTAGCGTGTAAGATAGTCGACAGCAGTCACGCTCCACCGATGTCCTGTTGGCGTGATGGAAAGAGGTCCGAAGAAGTCTATCCCAATGTCGGCAAAAAGTGTCTTGGCACATGGAATAGGTTGTAACAGGCCAGCAGCAGAAGGGGAAGTTGGTCACATTCACCGTTCGCAAAGCCTGCATGAAGCGACGTATTTAGCCACAAATGTAAACAGGCAGAAGAAACGGCTCTTGATACAGTTGCAGGTTTTGCGAAAACCTAACTGACAGCAGAGGGGTCGTCTTGGAAGGCTGCGGTGACATGTGTGCGCAGCGAACGAGGAAGAATTGGAACTGAACGGTGTCGATCAGTGTACGGTAAAATGTAGTGGTGCAGCACACTGTTCTCGAGCTTAAATTGCTTAATCTGGCCATGAAGCATCGCGTTAGACGGACGAGAAGTTCCGCATAGACGTTGTACAATGCGGTGGCAGTATGAGTCAGCACGTTGGTAAGAGGTGAATTGAGTGTAGCGATTGGAGGGCAGTGTGTCGATAGCCGATGTCAATGAAGAGCGTCATGGCAACGTCAGAGAAGTAGCCTCATGGCCACGTGAAGTGCAATGCAGAGATGTGCTCGTAGATGATAGCGGCAGGGGGCAGTACGTGAAAGAGAACGTTGGCATCTTGATGCTTCTTGCTGGACTTGCAGAACAACTCACAATCAAACTCTTGCAATCGGAGCACCCAGCGCCCAAGGCGTCCGGACAAATTTTTCAGCGATGGCCACCCGCACAGCGTGTGATGTCAGTAACTACAGTAAAGTGGCGTTAATAAAAATACAGCCGGAATTTTGGTACGGCCCAAATTACAGCTAGACATCCCTGCTCTGCTATCGAGTAGTTCTATTCTGCAGTCGTTAGTGTGCGACTGGCATACGCAACAACTCTCTCTCTCGTGAAGTGCTATGTTGCATGGAGGAGGGCACCAATTCTTTGACCGCTAGCGTCGATGTGCAAAAGAGTATAGGCGCGCTTTCAGTCCAAGTGAAAGTAGTGCCCGAGGCCAACAGCTTGTGCAGTGGTGACGCAATGTTTGCAAAGTGACTGATAAAGCGTAGGAATTAGGACGCCAGACCAAGGAAACTCACATTTTGATTTTCTTGCTGGCGAATGGACACTTTGTGTTGTGGAGCTGAAGACCAGCATTAGAAATGCAAGTCAAACATTCTTCCAAACGCTGAAGATGCTGACGAAAAGTGGAAGAAAAAATAACGGTGTCGTCACGATAACACAAACAGGTTTTGCACTTCAGGCCACGTAAAACTGTCTCTATCATGGGTTCAAAAGTTGCAGGAGCGTTACACAACCCGAAGGGCATTACGTTGAATTCGTAAAATCCGTCGGATGTTGCAATGGCGGTTTTGTCCGTGTCTTCTTTACGCATAGGTATTTGCCAATAGCCCCAATCGGAGATCGAGACTTGAGAAATATTCAGAGCCCATGGAGGAAGTCAAGGGCAACGTCGATTCGTGGCATCGGGTATACGTCCTTGCGCGTGATCGTATTGAAGGCTCGATAACCGACACAAAATCGTACAGAGCCGTCTTCATCCGGACAGCACAACTGGAGACGACCAAGAGCTTTATGACGGCCAAATAATGTCGCGTTTGAACATGTCGGTGACGTTTTCCTCGATGATTTTGCGCTCCGCGGAAGACACGCAGTAATGGGGCGGCGCCGTGCAATGGAGCTGCCATCGGTTTCGATGCAAAGAACTGCGACGGAAGTTCAAGTTCACCCCATATGGTTGAAGGGACATCAAATAAAACTGTGTTTTTGAAGCAGAGCTGAAGGTATTCTTTCTGAACAACAGTGAGATTGTAGATCATCGTGGCGGTTGTCGGAGCAGCAGTAGCATCATTATCACCAGGTGACGACAAAGTTCGTGTTTCCACGTGAACAAAAACAAGTGAAAGAGGTTCGGTGTCCGTAAGGCAATTCACAGCGGTGCTTTGTGGTAACACAACCAGCGAAGAAGTTGGGTTTAACTGCCGTGACTAGCGCTCTTCTGTCGTGCAATCGCACCAGGCTAGGCGCGATGGTGAGCCCGCTAGCAATGTAGAGACCAAATGGTACAAGGAACACAGGAACATCAACGATGGCATCCGAAGTCAAAGTGAGAATATGCCCATGGCCAGGGGGGAATCAAATACTCGGCATTTGTGACGAAACGCAAGCTGTGTGCGCGGACTTCAGGCGAACATTCAGTGTCTCTCGTATGAATGATTTGTTGACGGCAAGAAATCAAAGCTGATGCGGAGAAGAGAAAGTCACATCCTAAAAGGAGTTCGTGAGTGCAAAGGTATCGACAATACGAGAAACTGAATGTAGTGACGGATGCAATCAATGTAAACGCGCAGTGTGCAAACTCCGGAAGGCTAAACAAGGACAGCATTCGCACAATGAAGGGCTGGCCGGGCCGTTGTACGGCATTCTGGCCCACTACAGAGGCTGCAGTGCAGTCACTATCAAGAATCGAGATACGACAACCGCGTCAGATGCCCGTGTGAGCCAGCTGTTACCTACCGGGAATCGGGTGAACTTTCATCTCTGCCACAGTGTCCTGCCAATGCTTTTCAGGAGCACGATGCCCATCGCCGACCTCTGTGTGTTAGAGTTGTAGTGCTACCGGACACATAGCTCGGTTCTGTCATCGGCGGAGACAGACATCACGATACGACCCACCATCGATCCCTGGACTACTGTAGCATTTCACAGGAGTGCGTCACGGCAGGATAATCGACGCAGTGGTTCTCACGCTTCAGATAGTAGTTTGACGCCTCCGTCATCCCGGCAGCGGCGCTTGTCTTCACTGCGACGGCGCTTGTCCTCCCCTCCACCATCGGGAAACTAACCGATGATGCCATAGCAACAATCTGAGCCTAAGTAGGCGTTGATATGCGCAGAGGGCTTGGGATTTGCGCGAACTTCATTGAAGCTAGTTCTCCCAATAAAGCCACCACAAGGAGACGTCGTATGGACATCGAAAACACATGGTGAAGCTTCTGCATGCAATTCCTCGCAAATGATGGCACGGATCAATGCGCGCAGCTCGTTGTAGCTGGATGGCCTGGGATGAGACGTGTCAGGTTGCAAGCGGATCGAATGAAGTTCATCGAGGCGCTGGCACGTAGTGCTATGACGTCGCCCACAGTAGTGGGTTTCTTCATGGCAAAGGCATTGAAAACAACGGTCCTAAAGCATTTTAGTAAATGGCGCACACGGTCAGTCTCGTTCATAGAGCTATTGACACAGCGGCAGACCGCGAGGACGCGTTCTATGTATGAAGTATACGATTCGCTGGAGTGCTGGACCCAGTCAGCAAGCTCCTTTTTCGCGACCTCTGAGCGGACAGTGGAGATGGCAAATATCTGCCGGAGCTGCTGTTTAAAAGAGGCCGAGTGTACGAAGTCACGTTCATGGTTAAGAAACGTGGGCACCGACCAGTGAATATGCACTTGACGCCATCACCCATTTCCCTACGCAAGGGAAATTGCCCGTGACCGCCTTTTGAACTCCCAAGAGAGTCAAAGGCGTTTGTACGACCGGCGACACCGAGACGTGCACTTCCCTCCTGGTTCTTTGGTGCTTCTGTGGTCTCCGTCACGTCAGGTCGGCCTGTCAGAAAAACTGTGATTCGTGCCGTGACTCCCGTCACCTACGAAATCGACCCTGACGCTACATCTGCTTCCCAGTCCAGTGATATCATGCACGTTACACGAATGAAGCAGTATCACCCTCCTAGTGATGACATTTAGACGCTCCGAGACGTCGCTTCTGCCGCCGGGGCATTATGTTACACGCGTGTTGTATTTGGTTGTTTGAACGAGGCGCGCGGGCGCCATCACTCGAGCAAAGAGGAGGAAGAACAAACTGGGCTCGCGCTGTGAATCCAACCAGTCAGCGCTGCAACCGCTGTTGTAAATATATTCTGTAAATAGTTGCTCGTCTAATTGACTCGTCCTTCGCGTAACATTGAAGTCTTTGCAACGTCGGTTAAATAGAAGGCTACGTGAACCAGCTTGGCGGAATCATCCTAACGGTTGAATGCACTGACGTGGTCGTAATTCTCCAAACAATCCTCAACATCATCACCGCGTAGCCCAGCGAACGTCTGTGGATCCTTCTGATGCGTGCTAATGATCCAAGGTCTTCCAGCAGGAGCAGGCATACTGGAAGCCACCGTGTTGGAGTGCTCCTCTTGCGACATAACTTAGGGCAGTTAGTACAGGCGGCGCCCTGAGCGGAGCTCCAGAGAAGTATTCTAGGGGAAACTAGAGAGGTTAGATGACTGCGGCACCGGAGAACAACCTCCACCAGTTATAATAATGATGATGATACCTTGTATAATGGTACAAACCCCACGGACACACCACTTATAAGTTTGGTTTGCTGTGATGCCTAATGGTATGGCTCAACCCACTACGAGGGATCGGCCATGGAACCAGTGGTAGTAGGTAAAGAAAGGAAGAAAAAGCAAGGAAAAAATTTGGAAATTAAGAAGAAGATAATATATGAATAATAATAATTATATTTAGGGCAATCTTATAGAATAGGTGCTGTTAGAATTTTTGTTATTCATGCTGAGGAAAAAAAGAAAAACCTCATAAAATTAACATTAATCTTTGTTTCGCTGACAAAACTAAATATGGCATCGCATGCTTTCCCGTGGCAGTATCCTAGCGCCGACTCACCAAGAGATAGTATAACAGGAAGCGTAATGGCGAGTCAAAAGTTGGGAAGGAAGTCTTCCAGAAGCACCCCCCCCCCCCCCTTTCTTTTTATTGCATGTTGAACCTACCACATTCTACAAAGAAATGTATTATAGTTTCCGGTTCATTGCAATAATAACATTGAGAGGAAGGAGCCCAACCAGATCTGTAGGAATAAAAATTAGGCATTGGTATTCGGTAACGCATTCTCCTCAACGAAACTTCAGATTTTCTAGTGACGCACCATTTGCTGTTCCAAGGGAATCTAAGATGCTGAAAATCAGTGTTATTTATTTCAGTTAATTTGGCATATTCCTCATGAATAGACAGTTTTTAAAATCTTGTAGCAAGGATACATGCCGAAGGTCGTAGAATACTCAGTACCGGGCCTTTAAAAGATGCCGCCGCTAGTGCGCTTGCTGATTCATTTAAGGTTAGTCCTATGTGCCCTATAGTATCCATACCAAACGCACGAGGCGTAAATGTTGGGGCATAGATGAATAAAATGCTCTGAGAATGGTTGATGAATTTGGCACTTATAGAGCAGAACAAACGGACAAGGAGTTGGTCATGATTACGGCTGATGAAATATACGTCGGAAGTTTTCGTAGTGCTATAATGATAGCCAATAACTCTGCGTGGAATATAGTAACTTATAGGGCAACGTTTAGGCCGCATGCCATTTCTTTATTCTAGCGAGAAAGCCACCTACTATTACGACACCAAGCGGTGATGATGAGCATGTACAGATGAGAAAGACGAAATGCACACGCAGCCCTCACAACACTTTTAAATCAAACCAGTGTGGCCAATTTTTCCTACGGGTGACAGCCATGTTTTGAGGCAAAAACAACAACAACAACAACAACAACAACAACAACAACAACAACAACAACAACAACAACAACAACAACAACAACAACAACAACAACAACAACAACAACAACAACAACAACAACAACAACAACAACAACATCACATTGGAAGATGGAAGAAGGAAACCCAGGAGAGGTCCCGGCCAGCACGGACGTATTGGAGAAAGTGTGGTGGAAGTCACGTACTGTTTTTCGCAGAGGAGCACTGGGACGGGGTATACCCCAAATGTCAACGTTGCCATAGCAACCGCGCTCCTGAAGCTTTCGCTGCTGCTGTCGGTCTCTGAAAAGTGAGATACGATTTTTCCGCCGGTGCCTTTCTCGCAGCACATTTTGTTCTCGAGAAAAGCTGGCTTTGGAGTGTGGTGTGTAAGCTTGAACGTTGTGTTTTGAGTTTGTGAGTGTGAGTGTCAGCCAGCAACAGATACACCCAAGCAATCACCGCGCGGGTCTTCGTCGTCTTCTTTAACGTTCCACGGAAAAACACAGGGGTGCGTCTGCTTCACTAACTGCTACAGAAGTTTCGTAGGCTTTGTTGTGACGCGCGTCGGCAGCCCACACTTCCAGCGGCTCGTAACAATGCAAGTTCAAGGTTCGCGCCCATCTGCTCCGGCGAGCTGCAGAACCCCTGATTGGAGGCGCAAAGAGAGATGGCACACCAACATGGCTGCACTTCCGGCTTCAAAAACATGACGTCAGGGCCTCTCCTGTTTTGTTTCTTTCCTCTATGCATTGGAATGATCGAACTGCATTTCACATCGTCTTCACTTTGAATGCAACATAGCGAACATATTTTTAGATTTTACACATCATTTTATATAATTACCAATTCTAGCTTATCACATGTTTTTCTCTTCCGCCCTCCCTGTATTAGAGCCTTTCAATATAGCCCTACCCCTCCCCCATGCAGAGTATATCCTGTAGGCGACATTACACACGCATGCAGAATTATCTTCGTTTCATTAAAGAGATTTCTCTCTCACTCTCTCTCTCTCTCTTTGTTGCGCGTGTTACTTGCGTTGTGTGTAGTATACAATTTTTTTGTGAAAATTTTTGCAATGAACAGAGACGCTGTTGCCTGGATAAACTATTGCGACCACACAATCACAATTTAAGAGGTACGCCTTGATCACATATCGGTCTGCCCATTGTATCTCATGTGCTTGCAAGTCTTAATTTGAGCGTTCAAGAGTGTTAACGATAAGTCATAGGGACCAGAAGGCATATTTGAGATTATGGAACCGTTCCACATTAGGAATTACTTTGATATCTGCGTCAGTTCATTCTATATATCTTTCTTGAATGCGAGGTTAAAAGTTTGCGTGCGAATGTTTTGTTGAGATTGTATGCGCGTGCAGGTCGTCTTTTGTGTGTTTATTTTTCGTTATTCTGAATAAAATTTTATTTGTCAGTGAGCGCTTCAACTTGCGTCCTAGTTTGCTTATGTTTAATTTTTTTCCACTGTACTCAATATCAACCGTAACCAATTCTCGCCCAGCTGTCCACTATGCTGTCTATCAGTGGTTGATTTGTATGTCTCGACCCGAAGAATAAATGATCCCATTAAACAATATTGTCGGTGAGAGAAATCTTGAGGAAGTCGGGTGGCCGCGCCTCTGTGCTGTTGGGGAAAAAATATTCGGGAAGCAGCAGCAGTAAGGCAGGCTTTTTTAAAGCTTGAGAGGGACGTTTTATTTCTGGTTCTTTTGTTCATGAGTTGCCTCATCACCACCATTGCCCAAGTCTATAACTATAATTAAATATGCTTTTTGTATGTTTACTGCAACGCTAGCGACAAGTGAGCATAAGTACGCCATTTTTCACACCTATATTGCTTGCCGTTTCAGCTGTTGTCTTGATGTTTTTTCTGCATGCAAAGAAAACCGAATTAACCGATTCACCCAAAAGGTACCAACCTCTCACTCAATTTCATAATAAAAAAAAAAGATGCCTTGGAGAGCGCTGGCGTTTAGCTTCTTCGCACAAAGCATCCAAACCAAAAACAGAAGCCATTAATTTCACGCGAAACCCAAATAAACTGGAATGCCACATTTTTTTTTCCCACGGCAGAATGAAATTGAAAAGAAAAAATAACGGCTTTCCATTCAGGTTGGCCATTTTCCCTGGAGCTTTTCATCGATGCATTGCTTGTACTTATGGCTCCAACCATGCTATACTTCATTTATTACCTCAAACAACAGCATGCACCCGAGCTTGCTGTCATTTAGAAGTAGCAGCACCTTGGTGCGGTTTTCGACGTGTAGGCTCGGAAGGCAAGCATGTTATTAATATACTCGTGTAATATACACTTCAACGCTTAAACAAAATCCTTAAAAAAGGCTACAAAATTTACTCCATGTTCATCATCATCATCATCATCATCAGCCTATATTTATGTCCACTGCAGGACGAAGGCCTCTCCCTGCGATCTCCAATTACCCCTGTCTTGCGCTAGCGTATTCCAACTTGCGCCTGCGAATTTCCTAACCTCATCATCCCACCTGACTTTCTGCCGTCCTCGACTGCGCTTCCCTTCTCTTGGTATCCATTCTGTAACCCTAATGGTCCACCGGTTATCCATCCTACGCATTACATGGCCTGCCCAGCTCCATTTCTTCCGCTTAATGTCAACTAGAATATTTTCTACCCCCGTTTGTTCTCTGATCCACACCGCTCTCTTCCTGTCTCTCAACGTTACTCCTAAGATTTTTCGTTCCATTGCTCTTTGTGCGGTCCTTAACTTGTTCTCGAGCTTCTTTGTTAACCTCCAAGTTTCTGCCCCGTATGTTAGCACCGGTAGAATGCAATGATTGTACACTTTTCTTTTCAACGACAGTGGTAAGCTCCCAGTCAGGATTTGGCAATGCCTGCCGTATGCACTCCAACCCAATTTTATTCTTCTGTAAATTTCTTTCTCATGATCAGGGTCCCCTGTGAGTAATTGACCTAGAGAAACATATTCCTTTACAGATTCTAGAGGCTGACGGGCGATCCTGAATTCTCTTTCCCTTGCCAGGCTATTGAACATTATCTTTGTCTTCTGCATATTCATCTTCAACCCAATTCTTGCACTTTCTCGATGAAGGTCCTCAATCATATGTTGTAATTCCTCTCCATTGTTGCTCAATAGGACAATGTCATCCGCAAACCGAAGGTTGCTGAGATATTCGCCATCGATTCTCACTCCTAATCCTTCCCAGTCTAAGAGCTTGAATACTTCTTCTAAGCATGCAGTGAATAGCATTGGAGAGATTGTGTCTCCTTGCCTGACCCCTTTCTTGATAGGTATCTTTCTACTTTTCTTGTGGAGAACCAAGGTAGCTGTGGAATCCTTGTAGATATTTGCCAAGATATTCACGTATGCCTCCTCCACTCCTTGATTACGCAATGCCTCTATGACTGCTGATATCTCTACTGAATCGAATGCCTTTTCATAATCTATGAAAGCCATATAGAGAGGTTGATTGTACTCCGCAGATTTCTCGATTACCTGATTGATGGCATGGATATGGTCCATCGTAGAAACAAATACCCCTTCCTGAAGCCAGCCTGTTCTCTTGGTTGACTGAAGTCAAGTGTTGTCCTGATTCTATTGGAAATTATCTTGGTGAATATTTTATACAATACTGAAAGCAAGCTAATGGGTCTGTAATTCTTCAATTCTTTAACGTCTCCCTTCTTATGGATAAGTATAATGTTGGCGTTCTTCCAGCTCTCTGGTACACTTGAAGTTGTGAGGCATTGCGTATAAAGGGCCGCAAGCTTTTCAAGCATGATATCTCCTCCATCTTTGATTAAATCTACTGTTATTCCATCTTCTCCAGGCGCTTTTCCCCTGGTCATATCTTTCAAGGCCCTTCTAACTTCATCGCTAGTTATAGAAGGAGCTTCTGTATCCGGTTCATCACTATTTCGAATGGAAGAAGCTTGGCTGTTTTGGCTACTGTACAGGTCAGTATAGAATTCTTCTGCTGCTTTTACTATGTCATCGAAATTGCTGATGATATTACCATGCTTATCTTTCAGTGCATACATCTTGCCTTGTCCTATGCCTAGTTTTCTTCTTACTGATTTCATGCTGCGTCCATATTTTACGGCTTCCTCAATTTTTCCCACGTTATAATTTCGAATATCCCTTACTTTCTTCTTGTTGATCAGTTTTGACAGTTCAGCGAATTCTATCTGATCTCTTGAGTTGGACACTTTCATGTTTTGTCGTTTCTTTATTAGGTCCTACAGGTTGCTTTGGTGCCTTACCTCCCACTTCAATTGCTGCTTCTGAGATCAGCCTAGTTACGGTTTCATTCATTAGCTCTATGTTATCTTCATCTTCCTGTTCTAAAGCTGCATATTTGTTTGCGAGCACCAGCCTGAATTGGTCTGCTTTTACCCTTACTGCCTCTAGGTTGGCCTGTTTCTTCTTGACTAATTTCCCTCTCTCTCTCTTCAAATTGAGAGAAATCCTAGATCTCACTAACCTATGGTCACTGCACTTAACCTTACCTAACACTTCTACATCCTGCACTATGCTTGGATCGGCAGAGAGTATGAAATCTATTTCATTCCTTGTTTCTCCATTAGGGCTTTTCCAGGTCCACTTCCTGTTGCTGCGCTTCCTGAAGAAGGTATTCATTATTCGGAGCCTATTCCTTTCCGCGAATTCTACTAACATCTCTCCTCTTGCATTCCTAGAATCGATGCCGTAGTTGCCAATGGCTTGCTCACCAACCTGCTTTTCCCCCACTTTTGCATTGAAGTCGCCCATGACTAAAGTATACTGAGTTTGCACCTTTCTCATTGCTAGTTCAACATCTTCATAAAACTGTTCTATTTCTTCATCATCGTGACTAGAGGTTGGGGCATAGGCTTGTACTACCTTCATTTTGTACCTGCTATTCAGCTTTATTACGACGACTGCTACCCTTCCATTAATGCTGTAGAATTCATCAATGTTGCCCGCTATGTTGCTATGCACTAGAAATCCTACCCCGGATTCTTTCTTATCTGGAAGACCTCTGTAGCAGAGGACGTGGCCGTTAGTCAGTACTGTGTAAGCCTCACCAGTTCTTCTAACCTCACTAAGGCCAATAATATCCCAGGAAATGCCTGATAATTCTTCAAATAGTCCTGCTAAGCTAGCCTCACTCGAGAGGGTGCGCGTGTTGAACGTTGCCAGGTTCAGTTTCCATTGGCGGCCTGCCTTGACCCAGAGATTCTTAGCACCCTCTGCCGCGTAGCAGGTCTGACCGCCGCCTTGGTCAGGTGCTCCGCAGCCACTGGGAACTGAGGGCCATGGGTTAATTGTCGGAGTCATGAGGGAGGTAGTGGCCGAATACTGCACCAGGGAGGCCAATTCCTGTTCTGGTGAGGGAGTGACTTTGATGAAGCTTAGTGGGCCTGCCTAGTTTGGTTGCACCTGAACTAGTATAGCCCCACTAGCTCTCGGCAATATGTTTTTTTTTTTCTTTTTGCCGGTGTCAGGCACCACTCCATGCCTGAAAATGTAGTGGAATAGAGCAGGATTCGAACTTACGACCTTCAGATTTGAAGCCGGGTGTTCTACCTCTACTCCACGCCACCACCTTGTTATACCCCTGCTAATAAATTATCTGCCTAGTCGGACATCATGTACCAGAAATACTAAAGCAATACACTCAATCAGTAAACTATTTATATTAATTAACTTCTTAATTACAAACGTTACGGGGCATGCTTATATTGAGAAGTTGAAGGAAATCGTTATAAACGTCTAGTTCTAGGAGCGTGAAGCGCCAATCGGCTTCACTTTACGCTATCCTCCTACGACACATAAGGGTTAAATGGCGAGTCGCACTTCGCCGTGCCGCGCGCCTAATCAGGTAAACTGACTAAGCATAATCCGTCTGCATGGCCATATTGAATTGTACAAACACGGAACTAGACATTTATGACGATTCCCTTCAACTTTATAATAAAAACATGGGCCTTAAAGCTTGCAACTAAGAAGTTAATTAATGTAATTATTTTAGTTAGTCGATGAATTGTTCGAATTTTCTTTTAATTTTTTTTATTCAAATACCTTACAGTCTCGTTAAAGGGCATTGAGTAATGGGGGTTACAGTTTCCACAGACCAGAAAAAAAGTTAGCATCAAATAAAAAATGTCACAGTTTCGCCCTAAGGGCGAAGCAATGAATGCGATAGCAACACAGTAATGTCATACGAAGTAAGGTGAGCGGCTTTGGTAGCAATATGAATTGTAGTAAACATGAGCTGATTAAGTAAGCAGGTGTGCTGCGGCGTAAGTAGACCGACATGAAGAGAGACTCGATGACCACGAGAAGGCGCGTGTGAAACGGTGGTGTTGATGAGAATTGCTTCCCGTGGGCAGCGCGTGCGAAGGGACACACCTGTAGCGCTGCACTGCCGATCCGGGCAGCATTACATGTGTAGCGTGCGTTGGAAAATGTGGCCCGACTATTACTAACTGTGGTGTGAGCGCGCACAAACAAACATGAATAGATCACACTGAATGACTGCAGACAACGACTGTCAAAACGCTGGCAGCAAGCGCATATACGCCGCAGCGGGCGAAGGTACGTGCGGTCTATCGCTTCAACAGAAACTGAGCGGCGAATGCACAGCGCATAAAGGTCAGAGCCGTGTGGAGACAAGAGACGGTGCGAGCGAGCGACGAGCGCGGTTGTTGGCAGAGTAGAAATGCCCCCCCCCCCCCCCCCGCTCCCTCCGCGCTCGCTTCCCGCTTCCTTGCTGGCGCGTGGAAGATTGAGTGCGTTCGCTCTCCGTGACAGCGTGCATCCCCGCACGCTTCCGCTCGGGCATACGGCGCGCGGCGAAGATTTTATCTATACGGAACCTCACGGCGACGGCGACGGCGACGGCAGAAATCCGGTGGAAGTGTCCATATAATTGCTATCGCAATAAAAGGTAACAAAACAAAGGTTACAAATAGTAGAGTGGAACATCTTTATACAAATAATTTATTTGTAGTGGCGTAATTCGAGTAAATTTTGCAGGCGTTTAGAAAAATGCTACAGAAGTTAAAAAAAGGAGCTATGATTGCTGAAATGAAGAAACTTTTCCTAGGTGGGCGGTCGCTTTTGATTACACGGATATGTAAACTGAAGTAGGTGCGAGAGAAATGGCGTCAGAGGTGGCATGGCCACCTCTGACGGTGGCACTACGACCGCACGATGTCAGCAGAGGCGCAATGATGACGGAATTTTTGCCGACTGGCGTTCAAGACAGCGACCTGGTCTTGGCGAGAAGAGAACAACGGTGGAATGTCTGTGGCGCTGAAAGCCACACTCTAAACAACTGCATGGCGCACCATGCATGCTGCATGAGCATGTATACCTGCTGTTGCCTCCGAAGTATACAGGGTGTTCAAAATTAAGCTTTACGGAATATTTAAAAATCGCCCGTGGCAGGTAGCATAATTCTTATCGTTGAGCTGGGTCATTCGAAGAGGCGGACATTAGTAGCACGAGAAATCGAAACACATATTCAACTAATTAACAAAAATTCAATTATTAACTTATTAGTTAATTCCTTTACGACACATATTGCAATTTACGAATTGTAGCCGGTGAGTTTGCAAGCCGCATCTACTTTTTATTTATTGATTTATTCAAAATACCCCTAAAGGCTCTCCAGAAGAGGGTATTACATAGAGGGGGGGGGGGGGGGCAGGCGAACATACGGTCATAACACTTTATGACAGAAACGCAAAAAAAGCGACAAAATATGCAGACACGACTTTGTGTAGTAAAATGAAAGTTCGGATAAAACCAAAGTAGTACAAAATTAGAAGACATTTAAAAAATTGATGCACCTAGAATTCCGAAAACATAAAAGGCACTAAAAAGAGAATAACTGAAAAAGAATATCGGATGGATAGCGAAGGTACCAGAAAAAAAACAAAGCATAAAATACAAAAAGTACAGTTTTACATTGCGCAAACACGTCACATTCGGATATACGTACGCAGCTTTTGTTGAAATTTATCGGGGTGAACTTCAGTAGCAATGTCTTATGGTAGGTTATTCCAGTCAAGTATGGTTCTGGGTATAAATGATTGCGCGTAAAGAGCTGAGTGACACATTGGGTGTTTCACTTTGAAAGCGTGATCTCGGCGAGGAAAAATGACGGAGGGTGATTGAAAGAAGTCATAATGTAAATGCTCGTGATGATAAAGTTTATGAAAGAGGGACAGCCGCGCGTGTTTCCGTCCTAATGATAGGGTATCTAATTCGGCACGATTTTCTAAATATGTAACACTAGAGTACGAGGAATAGTCTGAAAAGATTGAAATTAATTTCTAGGATGACACCTGTTTCGAGAAATGCGCCATCAAACTCGCTGTAAAAATGCACTGTTGTTCTAATTACTTTTTTACCAAAATGCTGCTTTATGCATTGAAGCACAAAAGTAACTGGAATGCCCATGTATTCCGTCACACACTATGGGAAATAATATCTCGAAACTTGTGTCATCCTGGAAATTAATTTCAAGTGGATGCATCTTGAAAGCTCACCGGCTACAATTCGTAAATTGCAATATGTGTCGTAAAGTAATTAACTAAGATGATAATTAGTCAATTTCTGTTAATTAGTTGAATATGTGTTTCGATTTCTCGTGCTACTAATGTCCGCCTCTTCGAATAACCCAGCTCAACGATAAGAATTATGCTACCTGCTACAGGCGATTTCTAAAAATTCCGTAAAACTTAATTGTGAACACCCGATCTAAAGACGCCATCGTTAGAGTCTGTGCAGCGCATTATACGTGCTCCAAAGAGTTTCATACCGAGCGCAGATGTGGTTCTTTTCGAACCATCGAAGTGTGGAGTATTGCCTGGTGCCCGTGTAGTTGTTGCGTAAAATATTACACTTGCTGCAATAAACACCTTGTATGAGGTAAAAAAAAAAAGTCACAGTTTCGCCCTAAGGGCGAAGCAATGAATGCGATAGCAACACAGTAATGTCATACGAAGTAAGGTGAGCGGCTTTGGTAGCAATATGAATTGTAGTAAACATGAGCTGATTAAGTAAGCAGGTGTGCTGCGGCGAAAGTAGACCGACATGAAGAGAGACTCGATGACCACGAGAAGGCGCGTGTGAAACGGTGGTGTTGATGAGAAGCGCTGCCCGTGGGCAGCGCGTGCGAAGGGACACACCTGTAGCGCTGCACTGCCGATCCGGGCAGCATTGCATGTGTAGCGTGCGTTGGAAAATGTGGCCCGACTATTACTAACTGTGGTGTGAGCGCGCACAAACAAACATGAATAGATCACACTGAATGACTGCAGACGACTGTCAAAACGCTGGCAGCAAGCGCATATACGCCGCAGCGGGCGAAGGTACGTGCGTGCGGTCTATCGCTTCAACGGAAACTGAGCGGCGAATGCACAGCGCATAAAGGTCAGAGCCGTGTGGAGAGAAGAGACGGTGTGAGCAAGCGACGAGCGCGGTTGTTGGCAGAGTAGAAATGCCCCCCCCCCCCCCCCCCCCCGGCTCCCTCCGGCGCTCGCTGCCCGCTTCCTTGCTGGCGCGTGGAAGATTGAGTGCGTTCGCTCTCCGTGACAGCGTGCGTCCCCGCACGCTTCCGCTCGGGCATACGGCGCGCGGCGAAGATTTTATCTATACGGAACCTCACGGCGACGGCGACGACGACGGCGACGCCGACGGCAGAAATCCGGTGGAAGTGTCCATATAATTGCTATCGCAATAAAAACTAAATAGTCGATAACTAAGTGATTTGCATGAGTTCGAACTTCGCTATCTGGTGCGATACGGTGAGTTTGCGGTCGAGGTGGCATGGCAACAATGGCACAATAATAGCGACGTTGAGAACTGCTGAATGACGGACGATGGCGTAATGGAACGGGCACCATATCGGCTGTTACACAAATCATTTTCGAGCCCCCCCCCCCCCCCCCCCCGCTCAATATTAAAAAAGCATTTATACCTACCCGGGTAAGACTCATGCCTTGAAGTTCGCAGTGTTCGTAGTCACATTGAACAACTCAGGCGGCGGAAATTAAAAATAAAAATAAATTGTTGGGTTTACGTGCCAAAACCAGGATCTGATTGAGGCACGCCGTAGTGCGGGACTAATAGGATGCACTTAATCTAAGGCCCGAATTCTGAAACGCTCCTTTCCTTACTAAGGACGTCTTACACGCTGTAAGGCGACCTGGCGTCAATTCTGGAACGTCCCTTACTAAGGGGCAATAAGTTAGGGCCTCCTTGGTGCTTCCTCACGCTTAGGAAGCCGGCATGCTACCTTCATGCTTCCTAACCGCGCTCCTCTACCTGAACGTATGCTTCTCCGCAGGACTTCGCACGTGGTACGCTCGGCTGGATAGGTGCCGTGCGCAGCCAACGCACGGTAGCCAGCCGCCGTG